>NC_044404.1:11875000-12175000 GCF_006542625.1 Nomascus leucogenys
CGGTACCTGCGGAAGACGAGGATGTCCTGGTAGCGCGAGCGCCGGTGGTGGAGCAGCTGCTCCACCTGCAGCGACAGGGCCTGGCCGGGCCACAGGCTGCAGGTCTCGCGGAACCAGCCCTCGCGGATGGCGGCGGGGCCGGAGGCGGCGGGGCCGTCGGGGCCGGGCTCCATGGCGGGCGGGCGGGCGGGCGGCGCGGGGCGCGGGCCCGGGACTGCAGGCCGCGCGGCGCCGCAGCACAACGGGACCAGCTCCGCCCGCCGCCCGCGCCGCAACCTAACCCCGGCGCGGGGCGGGGCCTGCCGGCGGGGGCGGAGCCCGCGCTCGCCAATGGCAAAGCGGCCTCGCCGGGCGCTCATTGGCCACCGGTCCGCAGAGCGGCGCGGAGTGGCTGGGGCGCGCCGTCCGTCGGCAGCAGCAAGGTAGTGCGGCCCGCTCCGGGGGCCACGTGGGGCCCGGCCGGGGCCGGGCTGCCGGGCCGGGTTCCGGGGCGGGCTGGGCCGGCGGAAGGGGTCCGGGTCCTTCCTCCGCCCCAAGCAGCCTGGGCGGTGCACCATCGGCCTCTGCTCCCTTCTTGGGGTTGGGAGGCACCGAGGGCCTCGAGGGGCTGCGGGACTCGGGCTTGGTGTGGAGGGCAAGAGAGCTGGGACGTGCGGACTCGGGAGTCAGCCTTCGGGCTGGAGACACGGGAGCGGGCGGCTACAGTGGGTTACGTTGTTGCACGGGGCGAGTAGAACGTATCCCTCGCTGCGTCCAAAATCTGGTTCCTTGTTGGATTTGAACAGATTATGTGGCTCGTCGGGGCGAACTGAGGGTTTTTATTTACTTGGAAAGAATTATCACAGCCCGCGAATTAACAAGCTGGATTTAGCCATTTTCCCTTAGATTCTGAGCCATGAGCCTATAGGCTGTTGAATACGAGAGAAGTGCTTTTCTAAACGAGTTTCTAAATTTACCAGCAGTGTCCAGGAAGAGGCCCAGAACATACATATTCAGCACCAGAAAAGACTGGCACGCAATTTTTCTTGACAAACTGGGTCTTGCTCCTTGAAGGGTGGGTGGGAGTGTGCTTTCTGTTTTTATGAGAATGTCAAAGAACTTCTCAGAATCACATTAAGCATGCTAATTACCAAATATTAAATGCTAATTGTTCTACACGCAGTTCGAATGCCAAGGAAGGAAGATGAAACTAGTATAAGCTACTCTTGACATTATGTCAGGGATGGTTTTGACACGTTTTGCAGCCTGCACCTGGAAGTGGGGAACGTTTCCCGTGTCGTCCCCAGAGCAGAATAACAGTGTTGTTTATCGATGAGAGCAAGCCTCAAGCCTAAGCAACGATGTGCCTTGTTTGCCTTTAAGCTCTTTCTAAAGGGGAGGTAAACCAAGACCGTTGAAGAATTGCTAGGTGCCTGGGCGTGATGGTTCACCCCGGTAATCCCAGCACTTTGGGAGGCGGAGGCGGAGGCGGAGGCGGGCGGATCACGAGGTCAAGAGATCAAGACGACTCTCTCCAACATGGTGAAACCCCGTCTCTACTAAAAACACAAAAATTAGCTGGGTGTGGTAGTGCGCGCCTGTAGTCCCAGCTACTCGGCTGAGGCAGGAGAATTGCTTGAACTCGGGAGGTGGAGGTTGCAGTGAGCGGAGTTTGTGCCACTGCACTCTAGCCTGGGCAACAATAGCGAAACTCCGTCCCAAAAAAAAAAAAAAAAAATTGCTAGGCGGCTGGGCACAGGGACTCAGGCTGGTAATACTAGAATTTTGGGAGGCCGAGGCAGGAGGACCACTTGAGCCCAGGAGTTCGAGACCAGCCTGGGCAACATAGCAAGACTCTGTCTCTGAAAAATAAAAAACATTGCTAGGCAACAGCTTCCATGGACTTGTTCCAGGAACGAAGATTATTCGTGAAAGGTCCACATAGTGGATAAGACAGAGTCAATCAGTGTGTCCAGTGCTACAGGCTTGATTGGGTTCAACCCTGTACTTGGGTCAAGGTGTTCGCCTACATTGCCTGTACTTCCTCCAAGACACTTCTGCCTCTGGGTTGTAACTGCCCGTGTACTTTCCCTGAGCCAGATCATAAGCTCTGAAGCTGAGGATGGTGGCTGTAGATAGCAGGCCTGGATGCAGCCAGGTGCCTTGTGGATCAGCTTGCTTTTAGGTGGTGAAGGACTGACCACAGACAGTGGCCCTGGCATTCCAGGACACTGCATGGGGGAAAGTGGAGGGCCAAGTCCATCCCATCCCTTCTATAAGCTGGACAAAGCTGCTCCAGCATGTAGGTCCTCACATGAAAAAGGCCACATTGACATCCTTTGTCCTCCTGTAGAGGGAGTGAAACTGAGGCCTCAGCCTCAAGCAGGAACAGAACTTGAGACCTCTCAGCCAGAGTGTACAGACATTGCACAAACCTTCCGAGTTCAGAGAAGACAAAAGCCCTGAGTAAATTACAGACAAAAAAGCCCCCAAATATACAGCACTGTGAATCCAGAAATGCCACCTGACTTCAGGTCACAAGGAAGAAAAACTGATTTTGCCAGAAGTAGCCATTATTGCACAGCCCAGTTACAATCACAACTGACGTTAAAGTCAGGCTAGATGACCACAGAAGTCTACAGAAAAAAACCAGGATTGGCCATGCGTGGTGGCTCAAGCTTGTAATCCCAGCAGTTCGGGAGGCCGAAGCGGGCGGATCACCTGAGGTCAGGAGTTCAAGACCAGCCTGGCCAAGGTAGTGAAATTCCATCTCTACTAAAAATACAAAAACTAGCTGCCATGGTGGCGTGCACCTGTAATCCCAGCTACTTGAGAGGCTGAGGCATGAGAATTGCTTCAACCCAGGAGGCGGAGATTGCAGCGAGACACAGTCGCACCACTGTACTCCAGCCTAGGTGACAGACAGAGCGAGACCCTGTCTCCAAAAAAGAAAAAAAAAAACAAAACACCCCCAACACCAAAACCAAAAAAAAAAAAACAACCAGAGACTGAGAAAATCAGGCTTTAGCATGAAATGTTTTCCCCTAAATTCGGACCAATGTACCTCAAAAATCCAGTTGTAAAGCTTAAGTGTCTAGTGGGTTAACTATCCCACTCAACCTCCTAAAAAGTGTTATTATAAAAGGAAAAAGGGGAGAAAGGGTAGAGGAGAGAAAGGTGGGCCAATGGCTACTGTTCAAGGAAATGGTTTAAATGGGGCTGTCACGTGGTTATATGTCTCTGTCACAAGAGGCTTGTTAAGCAGTTAGCACTTGAGTCATTTTTCTAGCCTTCCATTCAGCCAGGCAGACAGCTGTGGTTATGAGTGGGAACAATTTTGGCCATTATGTGGTGTGGCTTGGTTGAAAATGCTTGTGGCAAGCTGCCTAAGGCACCGCAAACAGCAGCATGCCTCCTTGAGAACACAGCCCTTCTGCTCATAAATTCTCTCTACCTCCAACCCGGCCAGCCCTGCCAGATCCCTTTCCCTTCCTCTTGGAGCACAGGCCCAGCCATGGCCTCCACTACTTAGTCACTGCATAGTTCCTGACCCACACACACCCCTCTATGTGCTCCCCATCCTCCTTAGTCCTGTCCCAGGTGCTCCCCAAGTGACCTGACATTGAGCTCCAGCTGTTCTTCGAACGCCCCAAGACCCTCATCTCCACCCCATGGCTGAGGAGTTCTGGATTTGGGGTTTGATGGACCCGTAAACCTCTGCAAACACCATCTAGGGACTGACACTGGGTTGTGAACTTTTTATTTTGCAAGATTGAACATTTGAAAAGATCTCAAACTCCTAAGGTTCCTGTCTTTTAAAAAACAAACAGAAGGCCGGGCACAGTGGCTCATGCCTGTAATCCCAGCACTTTGGGAGGCCAAGGTGGGTGGATTACCTGAGGTCAGGAGTTCAGGACCAGCCTGGCCAACATGGTGAAACTCCATCTCTACTAAAAGTACAAAAATTAGCCAGGTGTGGTCGTGGGCACCTGTAATCCCAGCTACTCGGGAGGCTGAGGCAGGAGAATTTCTTGAACCCAGGAGGTGGAGATTGCAGTGAGCCAAAATCATGCCACTGCACTCCAGCCTGAACGCCAGAGGGAGACTCTGCCTCAAAAAACAAACAAACAGAAAAACATTGTTACAAAGACAAAACCAATATGGAAAACTTCCAAAGAAAGGGTGCGACATCACTTTAACTCTCATTCACCTCTAACCAGTGGTAAGACCGCTGCAACTGCTCAGCCAGGCTCAGGGCCGTGGCTTTAGCTAACAGTGGTTCTCAAACTTCAGCAGGCAGAATAATCATTGGGACAGCGGGGTGAGCACAGCGGCCCCGGCAGCCTCCAGGCTCTAGGTGGCACTGGATTCTGACAAGCCCTCATCTGGGCTGTCAGAGACCTCCGCTTTGAGCTGTGCTGCCATAGAGCTCTCTGGAAGTCCCTTTCTCCTCAGGGTGCAGTCCGAATGCCCCTTTCACGAGGCCTCTCAGGCCATCCTCAGGAGAAAATAATTTCTCACTTTGACCAGGCGTGGTGGCTCACGCTTTGCAATCCCAGCACTTTGGAAGGCTGAGGTGGGCAGATCACTTGAGGTCAGGAGTTCGAGACCAGTCTGGCCAACATGGTACAACCCCATCTCTACTAATTAGCTGGGTGTGGTGGTGGGTGCCTGTAATCCCAGCTACTTGGGAGGCTGAGGCAGGAAAATCGCTTGAACCCGAGAGGCAGAGGTTGCAGTGAGCTGAGATCGTGCACTGCACTCCAGCCTGGGTGACGAGCGAGGCTCTGTCTCAAAAAAAAAAAAAAAAAAAAAAAAAATTCCACCTGTGAGGCCGGACACAGTGGCTCATGCCTGTAATCCCAGCACTTTGGGAGGCTGAGGTGAGTGGATCACCTGAGGTCAGGAGTTCGAGACCAGCCTGACCAACGTGGTGAAACCTTGTCTCTACTTAAAAATACAAAAATTAGCCAGACGTGATGGCACGCGCCTGTAATCCCAACTCCTTGGGAGGCTGAGGCAGGACAACTGCTTGAATCCAGGAGGTGGAGGTTGCAGTGAGCCGAGATTGCACCATGCCATTGCACTCCAGCCTGGGCAACAAGAGCAAAACTCCGTCTCAGAAAAAAAAAAAAAAAAAAAAAAAATTCCACCTGTCAATTTTTTATAGCAGAGACTGCCATTTTTGGGCAGTGACTGTTCTTTGTCCTTCGATGTCTGTTCTTCCCAAATTCTATAATAGAACCCTGGGCTTTTAGCTGGACACATGGATGACTGAAATAATGACATTTCCTAGTACCCCTTGCTATGGTCTTGTGACTAAGTTCTGACCAACGGGAAGTTGAAATGGGCGGTATCCTATTCAAACAGATTGGGTGCTGTTCTTTCCTCCTTCCAGCAGACTGGAATGAGAATGTAATGGCTGGAGCAAGGGCAGTCACCCTGCACCATGAGGCAGCAGCCTTGTGTTTTTAGCTGAGGATGGTAAAACAAGATAGGAGCCTGTGTCTGGTGATCATGAGCATCACACTAGCTCTGGACCAACTATATTTACAAAAGAGGAGGAAAATCATCTCTCTTGTTAAAAGTCACTAATAGTTTAGCTTTTCTGTCACTTTCAACCAGTCTAGTCCTAGCTAATACAAACTCCAGCCTATCTTAGGACAGGGCTGTTCTCTGCTATTCAAGAGTGGGAGCTCTCTGACAGCAGTGACGTGTGATTTAGCTTGGTACACCCCAAAGGTTATCATATACGGTTGGCAATCTCAATACTTTGTGGGATGAATTTCAAAGAAAAAAGGTTCCTAGGTTAAGTATTTGTAAAAACCAAAGTAATGGCATTCTGTGCTTTCCTGATTTATTAGCCCATCTCAGGATTAAAATAAAATGAGGTTCTAAAGAAATTATCAGAGATTGGGTCACAAATTTATATACAAGTTCAGTGCTGCCTTATTAAGAATAGTACCAAAAATGAAAACCTAAGTGTTTAATAATGGGGGTTGGCAAAAATAAATTTTAGATTGAGAAAAGTGTCATAATATAAACTTTCAAGGTGACAAATGATAGAAACCTAAACCCAAGATATATTTTAAAAATGTATCTATATACACATAGTGAAAGCTTATAAGGAAATACAGCAAAATGTTAAAGATTATCTCAGCTGGGTGTGGTGGCTCATGCCTGAAATCCCAACACTGGGAGGACAAGACAGGAGGATTGCTTGAGGCCAGGAGTTCAAGACCAGCCTGGGCAACACAGCAAGACCCCATCTTTATAAAACATAAGAAAAATTACCCAGTTGTGGTGGTATGTGCCTGTAGTCTTAGTTATGTCGGAGGCTGAGGTGGCAGGATCACTTAAGCCTGGGAGGTCAAGGCTGCAGTGAGCCAAGATCACACCCTGCACTCCAAAATGGGCAACAGAGTGAGACCCTGTCTCAAAAAAAGGAAAAAAAAAAAAAAAAAGAACATCTTTGTATGATAGGACCACAGATGACTAAAATTTTCTCTTTGCATTTTCCTTTTTTTTGAGACAGTCTTGCTGTACTGCCCAGGCTGAAATGAGGTGGCGTGATCTTGGCTCACTGCAACCTCCGCCTCCTAGGTTCAAGCGATTCTCCTGTCTCAGCCTCCCAAGTAGCTAAGACTACAGGTGCTCATCACGCCTGGCTAATTTTTGTACTTTCAGTAGAGATGGGGTTTCACTATGTTGGCCAGGCTGGTCATGAACTCCTGACCTCAGGTGAGCCACCTGCCTCAGCCTCCAACAGTGCTGGGATTATAGGCATGAGCCACCACGCCCAGTCTTGCATTTTACTATATTTCCCACATTTCCTCAAATGAACATCTTATTACTTCTATAACCAGAAAAAAAAAAAAAAAGTTGATTAAAAAAAAAAGTGAGAAAAGAACAGAGTAGAGAACAGGTCCTCGGGAGCTGCGGCTGGCTCTAGGGCACCTTACCAGTTCTTTTCCTGACGGCGTTTTTTTTACCAGGTGGTTCCATTCACGTTATTTGAAGGCTCGGGAAGGAAGTGAAATGGCCCAGAGAACCCTCTCAAAGTGGAGTGATGAGCATCACAGCTCGTGCCTTGCAGGTGCTGCCACTTCTAAGTCCCAGCAATTTGTCTCATATTCCTCCTTGGGAGTGGCTCTGGATTTTTCTTTTTTTTTTTTTTTTTGAGACAGAGTCTCGCTCTGTCGCCCAGGCTGGAGTGCAGTGGTGAGATCTCGGCTCACTGTAAGCTCCGCCTCCCGGGTTCACGCCCTTCTCCTGCCTCAGCCTCCTGAGTAGCTGGGATTACAGGCGCCCGCCACCATGCTAGGCTAATTTTTTGTATTTTTAGTAGAGACGGGGTTTCACTGTGTTGGCCAGGATGGTCTCGATCTCCTGACCTCGTGATCCGCCCGCCTCGGCCTCCCAAAGTGCTGGGATTACAGGCGTGAGCCACCGCGCCCAGCCGGCTCTGGATTTTTCTAGAAGTCACCATAACCCCTGGAGCACACTCACTTGCCCACAGACAGCTGAAGATGGTTGCCTGAACAGGATGGCAACCTGCCAGAGCTGTGGTGGCAACAAAATAAAAGTCAGGAATCAGCTTTCTTCAGGAAGAATTTGTTTTAATGGTTTAAAAATATGTATGTACAAAAGCAGCACCAGCATTTGGTGCTTCCAGTCCACAGGCGCCACGTGTCTTCCAGGACTATCTCTGTGGCCAGTTGTACCTGAAGCCTCTGCAGAGAGTACAAAAACAACAGTTATTTCTTCCGGGTTGGTGGATGTTCTCAGATGGTTTACAAAATGGTGCAAACCTTAATCATGCAGAACAGAGGGAGAATGGTTTGTTCAGGGGCCCCAGAGAACTGGGCGGCCCACAAGAGTTGGCTGAGCTAAACAGCATCTCGAGAAAGCAGACCTGTTTTTCCTGCCCTCGGGCAAGTCCCCTGACCTCAGGGTCGGCTTGACTATTAGGATTTTATGTTTTTAACAAAAACATTTAGCTGGATGCAGTGGCTCACACCTGTAATCCCAGTACTCTGGGAGGCCGAGGCGGGAGGATCAATTGAGGCCAGGAGTTTGAGACCAGCCTGGCCAACATGGCAAAACCCCATCTCTACTAAAAATACAAAAACATTAGCCGGGCATGATGGCAGGCACCTGTAATCTCAGCTACTCGGGAGGCTGAGGTGAGAGACTTGCTTGAACCCAGGAGGTGGAGGTTGCAGTGAGCCGAGATTGTGCCACTGCACTCCAGCCTGGGTGACAGAATGAGACTGTCACAAAACAAAACAAAACCAAGCCAAACCAATCTTCAACAACAAGGATAACCCACATGTGCTTACTTTTTCCTCATTCCTAATAGGCTGGTCCAGGAAAATTTCACAACTATTCACACCTATTTTCCCTGAGGTGACCCCAGGAAACACGGTAACTGGAGAGCCAGGAACAAGGGGAATCTGAGTCCCGGGGCACAGTGCCTGGCTCCGTGATGTGTGGCACAGAGAAAATCACCTCCCGCCCTTGTTTTCCGGTGGTGTGAGGGACCTGGCTTGGGAGGTTCTCTGAGTCGTCCTGGTTGAAGACCCCTGGGCACTCGCTCCCCAGCTACTCCCCACTGACCACACCACGCAGGGCAGGTGCTTTCTCACTGGGCTCCCTGGGCCACACTGCCGTCCACCACATACCTGTCTGACTTTCCAGTTGGAAAGGACATGCTTTTGTTTCCCACCGACTGTTTAATTTTTTTGGCTGCAATGCATTTCTGAAAAGAAAAGAAACCGTTTAAGCTGGGTGGGCACCTTGACCACAAGATACACAGAAAAGCACACCTGAGCTCAGGTGGCCAAAGATTCTAGCAGCACAGGAGTGACTTTAGCTTCCCTGCGAGAGGACGTTTCTGTGTCTCCGAAGGCAAGGCCGCTAGGATGCACTGCAAGAGGAACAGGAGGGCCCCAAAGCAGCCCTGCCCCCGCGCCTGTGGAACCTGCAGCCATGCTGTTTCCCTGGCACCAGTGCCAACACCCACGAGGGGCGAATGCAGGCTTGTGCTGGCCCCAAAGGGGGTGCTTTTGGCCTGCAGCTATAGTTCCCATGGTAGCAAACACAGAATAATACCCTTTAAAGCCACATGCCAGCTTTTACAGCCTCGTTTTATGAGTTGCTGGGGTAGCTGATGGGTACTGTCTGCCCTTGGGAAGAAATGAGGTGAGGAAAAAGATATGCAAAGGAATGGACTCCTGGATGGGCCTATCGTCTCAGCAGAGGAGGAGGTCAAAAACAGGCGCCAATGGCGTGCTCAAATCCTCCAGGAGCAGTTCTTACCTTGCCAGACGGGGTCTGTTTATTTGGATCAAACTGAGAAGAAACTTTGGATTTGCTGTTTCCTGAAAGGTAAGAGATGAGAGAGACCTGCGGTCAGGTCAATGAGTTACTACACATCACAGGCTCACAGCAAGGCTGGGACCATGACACTCAGGGAAGCCTTGGCTGTCAGAGCACAACCCCTGTCATGATGAGGGGCTGGGACTCGTGGCTCACATAAATGAATACACGGCGATCCTGGTCCCTGTGGGCAGTCTGAAAACCAGGCCCATTTCTCTCAGCTCTAGTCCCAGGACCTTAGGGGCAGGTGGCTACAGCAGTGGCCCCTGCACATAAGGAAATCCACTCTGATCTCTGTGCTGGGTGATGCCGTCAGGAACTCGGGCTCTGAGGCGACACTACTGTATAAAAGGCCATTGTGTGGACTGGCCTCTGCTTTCTCTTTTCCAAAGGAGCATGTTGCTCTGAAGGCTGCTAGAGTCGGGAATGCCATCTGTAGCCCCTTCAAAGCAGACGGACTCTCACAGCCTAAGCAGCCATAGGGGTTCATGTCATAGGCTTTGAGATTTTTCAACAAACAAAATTCTCACTGTGTGTACGTGTGTTGTGTGTGAGAGAGAGAGGGTTTATGGGCACAAGTTATAGTGAGGAAGGATGGCGCCCTGGTCACAATGGAAGTGACAGGTGATCTTGCTAACCCACCACGGAGGCCACCATGAGTGAGCTCCTGTGGAGGAGATGGCAATGAGGCTGCAGGCGACTGTCCACATTGCCACGGCCTCTCTGGACTACTCCAACAATTCCTGGCTAGCACCATGCCTTGTGCAGGGCTCACTTGGCCCCTATGTTGTGGTCTCTTTATGGCTTCCTCCCCTCTGACACGCACAGAGGTCCCTGTATGGGGCCCCAGTACTTCCCTCACCAGCAAAAGCCTTGAAGTCTGGCTGGCTGTAGTCGTAAGGTGTAAACTCTTTTTCTGGTGGCTCTGGGTCCTTTGGCTTCTTGGAAATTTTGAGTCGTTTCTTCTCTTGTTTCTGTTCTGTGGTCCTTGGGTCGCTTGTTGCTCGCTCTCTCTTCTTTGCAGCATTTTCTAGCTGTAGATCAGGAACAGATGTGGGGGAGGAACAGGGAGGCACACAGGACAGGGAACTAACTCCACCGGCCTCAGCAGTAGCTGGGACCCAGCTGCCTAAGTGGTAAGAAGAACAGTCAGTGGTGGGGAGAGGAGCTGTGGCTGGAACTTCGGGGCCAACACTCAGGGTCAGGTGAAACAAATTCCTCACTGGACAATGACATGAGGTCATTTAAGAAAGGCAAGCAGGCCAGGTGCAGTGGCTCATGCCTGTAATTCCAGTGCTTTGGGCGGCTGAGGTGGGAGGACTGCTTTAGGCAGTCTGAGACCAGCCTGGGCAACATAGCAAGACCCCTATCTCTACAAAAAAAAAGAAAAAATGTAGCTGGGCATGGTGGTGCATGCTTGTAGTCCTAGCTACTTGGGAGGCTGAGGTGGGAGGATCGTTTGAACCCAGGAGTACAAGGCTGCAATGAGCTATAATCGCACCACTGTACTCCAGCCTGGGCATCAGGGTAAGAGTAAGACCATGTCACTATTTTTTTTTTTTTAAAAAGGAAATAAAAAAAAAAAAAAGGAAAGGCAGGGGGCAGGGGTTAAGAATTCGAGTGATAGCCTGGGCAACATAGTGAGACCCTGTCTCCACCAAAAACAGTAACAAAAAATAGATGGGCATGGTGGTGTGTGCCTGTGGTCCTAGCTACTTGGGTGGTTGAGGAGGGAGGATCGTTTGAGCCCAAGAGTTTGAGGCTGCAGTGAGCTGCAACTGCGCCACTGCACTCCAGCCTGTGCAACAGAGGTAGACACTACTTCAAAACAAAACAAAAAAAAGAGTTCCAGAGTGCTCTGGGGTTTCATTCTCTAGAATGCAACATTTTTGTAGGACAGAGCAGGACACACAACAAGTTTCAGCACTGTAACCTCAATACCTTTTCTAGTACTACAGTTGAGTGGTCTGGCATATTTACCATAAGCACAGTGGAAGAAGGTTAAGAGGAATTACAATATCAATCTTGTGGTGGTTTTGGAAATGAGGTAGACACTAATAGCTAAGCTAAGGTGAACTGGAAAGAAGTCAGGACTTAATATAAAGCACAGGGCAAGCCCCCTAAGATATCCAAGGAAGATCCTGACCACAGGCAGGGGCATCGTTTTTCAAAGGAAAAAGGAGAAAAGCTGGCACGTACCATGACCTGCTGTCGGACGGAGACGGCCTGTTCTGCTGCAGCTTTGCACGCCTCCTTTGCCTGTTCCCGGGCAGCTGCAAGGGAGAGAACTGTCTCTGGAGTTGCTGAATCCAGCAACCACCCTCCCCTCCATCTCCATCCCCCTCCGACTTGGCCTAGCCACAGGGGTTGTCACGGCTGATCCCTCCTCCCTCTCAGCTCCCCGGTCCCCCATCTCTGCAGGAAAGGCTGCCTCAGAGCTCAGGCTCAGGTGCTCTGCACACCTTCACCTACACGTGAGCTGATCCTCCCCAGCCCTGCCTGCTCCTCTCCTGTGAACCCAAACGCTCAGTGGCCTGTGGACCTGAGGGCGTTTAACAGGATCGTCACCATCACCGTCGTGGACAAGCCCGCTCAAACCAGCTATTTCAGCTGCCAGCAACTCCAGCTTTCCAGCTGCTCAGGACAAAACCTTCATCCAAGGCTCCCTTCCCTTCTCTCACATGCCACATCCACCTCATCATCAAATGCTGTCAGCTTTGCTATGGGACAGATCCAGGCTCTGACAGCTTCTCACCACCTCCTCTGCTCCCACGCTGGTCTCAAAGCCACCGTCCCCTCTCGCCTGAGCCACTGCCATGTCTGCTATCCCCTCCTGGGATCCCATCCTGTCCTCTATAGTCTACTCTTAACACAGCAGCCAGAGGGCCACATGTCAGTCACTTCCCACCCTGTGTCGGCTCAGCACCCTCCTGGCTTCTGAACTCAGACTACAAGGCAGCGTCATCCCGTGGGCCCCTGCTGGCTCCTTCCCCAACTCCTGCTCTTCTCTACCCGCTCTGCTCATGCAGGCCCACTTGCTGCTGCTTAGCATGCCCAGTGAACTACCCCCAGGGCCTCTGGGCTCGCTGTGCTGTGGCTCCAGAACTCTTCCCTAGGTCACTGCAGGCCTCGTCAGTGTTGCATTCATTAGACTGCCTTCTCCAACCACCAACGAGACAGCTACAGCACTCCCAGCACTCCCCACCAATCTCTCTGCGCAGCACCTGCTGCCATCTGCCAGGATAGATACTGATTGCCCACCATCCCTCAGCAGAAGGGAAGCCCCACAGGGCAGGGGCTGTGCCTGTTTCATTCATAGCTGTATCTGGCACTTGGCTGAAACAGCAGGTGAGAAACAGCCATCCTTTAACAGCCGACTGAGTTGCAAGGAAGTGAGTGTTACCTGTTTGCTCAGCTGCCTTCTTCTTGACAGTTTCTTTGGAGTCTTTTTGTACTTGTACCTGGGCCAGCTTCCAACGGTTGCTGATCTATAATGAAAGCAAATATAACAAAAAAAAAACCCTCCAAAGTCAGCCACCTAAATCTGTCTTACTTTTCATGAGGTGACGTAGGGCAGGTTAACCTAAGAAGTACACACATTCTTTTTTTTTTTGAGACAGAGTCTCGCTCTGTGGCCCAGGCTGGAGTGCAGTGGCGCAATCTCGGCTCACTGCAAGCTCCGCCTCCCGGGTTCAAGCAATTCTCCTGCCTCAGCCTCTCCGAGTAGCTGGGACTACAGGCGCCCGCCACCATGCCCGGCTAATTTTTTTGTATTTTTAGTAGAGACGGGGTTTCACCGTGGTCTCGATCTCCTGACCTCGTGATCCGCCCGCCTCGGCCTCCCAAAGTGCTGGGATTACAAGTGTGAGCCACCGTGCCTGGCCTAGAAGTAAACACATTCTAAGTCATAAATTTTCAAATCTAAGGGCATGAAAAATAAATTTCATGCTGGCTTTATTGCTAAAATCCCTATTAAGGAGGACAAAGTGCTACTGTCCTCCAGGCATTGGGCTATCCGTCATCTCATTCAATCCCTCTGTAACCCTGGGAAAAAGGTCATCACCCTCTCTTTAGAGATGAGCAAACAGACTCCGGCAGGCTAAATAACTTGTCCAAGGGACATGGTCAGTAAATGACAGAGGCAGACTCCAGGCTGGGCTTCCACAAGTCTGCTGTGTTTCTTTATGACACCCCACTGACCTATGGCGTTACAACACATGGAGGTGACACTGGGCATAACACACAGGACGTGCAGTTGTTCAATGTGACACAGCCCGTGGGGGGAAGAGAGAAGGCAGAAGCCCCACCTGATTCCCCATTTCTAAAAATAGCAAGCTAACTCAGGGACAGGAGCAGGGCTGGGGGACCTCTCGGTTTTGCCTAACAAAAGAGCTCTGCTGCCACACAGAGGGAGCCAGTCGCCCATGTCATCAGAGCAGACGCTTCCTGCAGGGAGGAAGGAGGCTTCAAACAACAGTTCACGTGCTGGCTCTGGGGAACATCTCAAGGGGGTCTAGGGGAGGTATGCTCTCATTTTTACTCGTAATGCTGGTAAAACAAGCCAGATAAGTAAGATAGAATGTTTTAAAATTAAAGCTGTCACCTTTAAGAGCCTTAAAGTAACAGACATCTGTAAAAATGCGTCAAGCTGTATATTTAATATTTGTGTACTTTACTACATATAGATTAAACCTCAATTAAAAAACTGCAAATGAAGATTTGTTTCTTACAAGGTTTCCAAGTGCTTTTTTTTTTGGATACAGAGTCTCACTCTGTCGCACAGGTTGGAGTGCAGTGGCACGGTCTCGGCTCACTGCAAGCTCTGCCCCCCAGGTTCAAGCGATTCTCCTGCCTCAGCCCTCTGAGTAGCTGGGACTACAGGCACCTGCCACCACGCCCGGCTAATTTTTTGTATTTTTAGTAGAGATGGGGTTTCACCATGTTAGCCAGGATGGTCTCGATCTCCTGACCTCATGATCTGCCCGCCTCGGCCTCCCAAAGTGCTGGGATTACAGGTGTGAGCCACTGCGCCTGGCCCAAGTGCTTTTAAGAATCTCACTGAAGTTCTGGACCCTTTCCCTAGAAACAATGCTAGAAAATAAAAGGCTTTTGCATTCATTTTCAGGGGATTCACAGATGAGATGGGCTTGTCTAAAACAGAAACGTGGTATGAATAATCAAGAAATCCCCTTTTCTTAGAAAGTCTCTTTTAGGGCCGGGCGCAGTGGCTCACGCCTGTAGTCCCAGCACTTTGGGAGGGCAAGGCGGGTGGATCACCTGAGGTCAGGAGTTCGAGACCAGCCTGACCAACATGGTGAAACCCCATCTGTACAAAAATTAGCCAGGCATGATAGCAGGTGCCTGGAATCCCAGCTACTTGGGAGGCTGAGGCAGAAGAACTGCTTGAACCTGGGAGGGGGAGGTTGCAGTGAGCCGAGATCATTGCACCGCACTCCAGCCTGGGTGACAAAGCGAGAAGCCATCTCAAAAAAAATAAAAAAATCTCTTTTAGAACAGGTGACAAGTACACTTACTTCATAGATTTTCGTTGATGGATCGAACTTCGCTGCCTGAGAGACGGGAGCACGGTGTCCTAGTGAGGGCAGAAACTGGAGGAAGGAAACAGCTGTGTGAAACGCTGCTGGGAATGGAATCTACTAGACCCACAGGGCAGAGGCACTCAGATGGGGGTTGCTGGTGCCATGTCAGCATCTTTGCCAGGACATCAGGGCAGCTGACACACTGGCTTCAGAGGCTTCCTTCCCAGGTAAAAGCATGTACAGCTGTAGGCGTCTCTGCACATCCTGTCAGCCCTGACAAAACTACTACTCACCATCCTGAATGGATTTTCAAAGGACTCCATGATGTTCTGGGCTTTTTTCTGTGCAACTGTCAATGGACCCTTTTTATTGTCTTCAGCACTAGGTTCCTGCAGGGACAGACAAAAAACGATCACTAATGACCACGATCATCTGTGACATCAAGATGCAAGCAAGACAGCAACAGTTAACAGTGATTTTTTTTTTTTTTCTGAGACAGAGTCTCGCTCTGTTGCCCAGACTAGAGTGCAGTGGTGTGATCTCTGCTCACTGCAACCTCCACCTCCTGCGTTCAAGCGATTCTCCTGCCTCAGCCTCCCGACTAGCTGGGATTACAGGCATGTGCCACCGTGCCCAGCTAATTTTTGTATTTTTAGCAGAGAACAGGTTTCACCATATTGGCCAGGCTTGTCTTGAACTCCTGACCTCAAGTGATCCACCCGCCTTGGCTTCCCAAAGTGTTGGGATTACAGGCGTGAGCCACCGCACCCACCCGGCCAGTAACATGGTATTAATACCAATGGCTAAGGCTAATTTTTCATACACTCTCCTATGTATAAGGTGTTCTGTCTGCAACAGCACACAGTAGCATTTCAATATCAGTGATCTGGATCAGTGAATTCTCACCATGTCCTCATAGCCTATAAGGTGGTATTACTCTCACTACCTTACAGAGGAGGAAACTGAGGCCTACAGAGGTTGTGACAGTCTTTCAGAGGCTTGCAGTGAATACAAGCAGACCAAGGATCTAAACCCAGCGTGGTCTGGCTCTAGAATATGAGATCTTGATTGTTGCCTGAAATTTATTTTATGTATGTATGTATTTATTTTTTGAGTGGAGTCTTGCTCTGTTGCCCAGGCTGGAGTGCAGTGGTGTGATCTCTGCTCACTGCAACCTCCGCCTCCTGTGTTCAAGCGATTCTCCTGCCTCAGGTTCCAAGTAGCTGGGATTACAAGCATGTGCCACAACGCCCAGCTAATTAAAGATGGCGTTTCACCATGTTGGCCAGGCTGGTCTCAAACTCCTGACCTCAGGTGATCTGCCTGCCTTGCCCTCCAAAAGTGCTGGGATTACAGGTGTGAGCCACTGCGCCAGGCCTGAAATTTAATATTACATATCTTTATAGGGAATCATTGAAATTATGCAACAAAATGCTGCTTCCAACCGGGTTCATAAATATGTGCTATCCTTTTGCTTCATCTGTAATTATGCCCCCTTGCAACAGAGTGCAGGGAGACCACAGCCTCCTTTACACCAAACAGCCATATCAAAGCAGCCCAGAGCTCATGCTAACAGGTTTAGGGGCTAAGTCATGACGAAATTAGCTCTGAAGTCAACTAAAGCGCCTAGTATTTTCTCATTAATTGCTAAAGCAAGGCCCAATCTAGATTTATATAATTAAGTTAAAAACCAAAGTGAAGCCTGGGCGACATGGTGAAATCCCATCTCTACAAAACATACAAAAATTGGCTGGGCATGGTGGCACACACCTGTAGTCCCAGCTACTTGGGAGAAGGCTGGGGCAGAGGGATTGCTTGAGCCCAGGAGGCAGAGGTTGCAGTGAGCCAAGATGGTGCCACTGCACTCCCACCTCGGTGACAAGAATGAGATCCTGCCTCAAAAAAAAAAAAAAATGCCGGGTGTGGTGGCTCATGCCTGTAATCCCAGCACTTTGGGAGGCTTAGGCGGGTGGATCGCCTGAGGTCAGGCGTTCGAGACCAGCCTGGCCAACATAGTGAAACCCTGTCTCTATTAAAAATATAAAATATTAGCTAAGTATGGTGGCGGGCACCTGCAATCCCAGCTACTAGGGAAGCTGAGGCAGGAGAATCGCTTGAACCTGGGAGGTGGAGGTTGCAGTGAGCCAAGATGTTGCCATTGCACTCCAGCCTGCGCAACAAGAGCGAAACTCCATCTCAAAAAACCAAACCAAACAAACAAACAAACAAAAAAGGTGAAATAGCTGGGTGCAGTGACTCATGCCTGTAATCCCAGCTACTCGGGAGGCTGAGGCAGGAGGATCATTTGAGCCTCAGAAGTCAAGGCTGCAGTGAGCCATGATTGTGCCACTGCATTCCAGCCTGGGTAGTAGAACAAGATTGTCTCAAAAAAAAAAAAAAAAAAAAAAAAAAAAATCGTTTCTCTTCTTCACTGAAAGCACACATATGTGGTGCTGGGGTCAGGCAGGAAGCTACGGGCAGCACACATTCTACAGTTCGTCGGACAGCACACCCATGCCACCCCTGCTGGGCATCCAGGTGAACTGTTTTTCCCTCACCACTGCTGCAGCTGGTCTGGAAAGCCCTGCTTGTGTGTTCTCTTAGCACAGACCCTCCTCCCACTAGGTGCTGTTCAACAACAGGACGTCAGCCTTTCCTTGAAGATTTCTCCACACAGAGCTCAGAGAATCCCCCATCCACGTCCCCAGACCACCTCCTCCAGAGTGGTCAGTGCCACCTTGCTCATCGGTCTCTGTGCCTCTCCCAGCACCGCTGGGTTTTGCTCTCAGCATTAGTCTCCCAGTGTATGCAACGCTCCGGGCAGACAGCCTGCTGGATAAATCCAGTAAATCCCAGGGGGTCCTCATCACCTCAGTGAAGTTTCTGTGCTACTCACGTTAAATAACGTGATGACAGCTGTGGCAATCAGGCATGTGGTACCCAGCAAGTTATCTTCTTTTTCATCAGGAAAGAGGCTCGCCTGCTTCTGAACTGGCATAGATCCTAGAGGAGCAGAAGATAATAAGGTCAAAGCCTACAGAATTTTATTTTATTTTTTCTTTTTGAGATGGAGTTTTGCTGTAGTCCCCTAGGCGGGAGTGCAATGGCACAATCTCGGCTCACTGCAACTTCCGCCTCCTCAGTTCAAGTGATTCTCCTGCCTCTGCCTCCTAAGTAGCTAAGATTACAGGCGCCCACCACCATGCCAGCTAATTTTTGTATTTTTAGTAGAGATGGGGTTTCACCATGTTGGCCACGCTGGTCTCAAACCTGACCTCAGGTGATCCACCCGCCTCAGCCTTCCAAATATGCTGGCATTACAGGCATAAGCCACCACGCCCGGCCAAGCCTACAGAATTTTAGACAAGGTAGCTGTGTCCCAACCTCTTTGGGACAGTCAGGAGGGCTCTCGACTTTACCATTGGTTGGGATGGTTGGATAGCCATCCGGAGGGGCATGGGAGCAATCGTGAGGTCCAAAGAGAACATTCTCCAATCTCTGCATTAAAAGACACCAGCAGGCTGGCATGTAAAACGTGCAAGCTGGCAGTAGCTTTCTGCCAGCTGTCAGCACAGGCCTCTGTCAGAGGTGTACTTGCACTGGCTGTGACTTGACGTCTTCCCTCCCGGGGGAGAAAACAGATCCGACACTGTACCTCGGCACTGGGCAGCGGTCCACTCTTCTTCACTCCGGCTGCAACTTCAGACTAAGGATAAAAATGAAGGGAATTGAGGAAAGTTGCCCCAACACCTCAAGTCCAACCCCCAGTCCCCAACGCTGACTGTGTTCCTTCACCAGCCTGTTTCTCAAGAGCCCAGAGATTTTCTTTCCTCTCTTCACTCCTTACAGTGCCTGGCCTGATAATTATTTGGTGCTCAATAATTACCTGTAGAATGAAAGAGTAAAGTTCTTTAACATGACTAAGCACAATAGGAGGGATTCCAAAGAGCTTGAAAAAGACTCTTCTCTAGTAATCAAGGTCTCTCTTTACTTGGACAAAGTACAGAGCTTACAAAGACATTTTTAACACAAAAATTGCAAATGTGGGGCTGGCAGGTGGCTCACAACTGTAATTTCAGCACTTTGGGAGGCCGAGGTGGGAGGACTGCTTGAGCCCACGGGCTCAAGACCAGTCTGGGAAACACAGCAAGACCCATCTCTACAAAAAATTTAAAAAAACATAGCTGGGTATGGTGGTGTATGCCTACGGTCCCAGCTACTCAGAAGGCTAAGGTGGGAGCCTAGCAGATGGAGACTACAGTGAGCCATGATTGCATCACTGCACTCCAGCCTGGGTGACAGAGCAAGACCCTGTCTCAAAACAAACAAACAAAAAAAAAACAAAAGAAAACTGGCTGCCATTGTCATCATTTGCTACGAAGTCTCATCAATCTTTTCTTCTGATGCTTCCTATACCTGTTCTTTCCTTCCCAGTTTGTGATTCCTCACTCATTCAGGGAGCTATCACTTCACATCTGGGCCACTGCCAGGCTCCCAAAACTAGCTCCCTCTGCTGAGGTCACCGCTCCATCTCACTCCACCACATTAACTGCCTTAGAACAGTGAATTGGCCCAGTTACCAGATAGTACTTGCTGCTGAATCATCAAAGCTAAGGTCATAAATAAAAAGAATGAGTCTTAGCTCTCAACTGTCATAAAAAAAGCAGCTAAATTCATCAAGACACATACACTGGACTTCCTAAGCCCTATTATTTCCCTAGGGTTGTTTAGAATGCAAACCAGCTCATGAATCTAGGAAGCCACAAGGAATAAGATGCTAGCAGAAAAAACAGGCCTGCTAAGCCTGGGCACGATGGCTCACGCCTGTAATCCCAGCACTTTGGGAGGCCCAGGTGGGTGGATCACCTAAGATCAGGAGTTTGAGACCAGCCTGGCCAACATGGTGAAACCCCACCTCTACTAAAAATACAAAATTAGCTGGGTGTGGTGGTGCATGCCTGTAATCCCAGCAACTCAGGAGGTTGAGTCAGGAGAATTGCTTGAATCCGGGAGGCGGAGGTTGCAGTGAGCCGAGATCGCGCCACTGCACTCCAGCCTGGAGACAGAGCGAGACTCCGTCTAAAAAATAAATAAATAAAAATAAAAACAACAGGCTTGCTAAGTTGGAATCCTTCAGTAGAAAATCTTTTTTTTTTTTTTTTTGAGACGGAGTCTCGCTCTGTCTCCCAGGCTAGAGTGCAGTGGCGTGATCTCGGCCCACTGCAACCTCCACCTCCCAGGTTCCAGCAATTCTCCTGCCTCAGCCTCCGGAGTAGCTGGGATTACAGGTGTGCACCATACGCCTCGCTAATTTTTTGTATTTTTACTAGAGATGGGGTTTCACCATGTTGGCCAGGCTCGTCTCGAACTCCTAACCTGAAATGATCCAGCCATCTTAGCCTCCCAAAGTGCTGAGATTATAGGGGTGAGCCACTGTGCCCGGCCACAGAAAAGCTTCTTACCTTGAGCAGGGGCATCTCTCGAGCCTGCTGGATTAAAAGGTGCATTTCGTTGATCTGCTGCCGCACAAGGGGTGGTACTGGGTTGCAGCAAGCTATGATGCCCTGAGGTTCCCTGAAGACAAGTTAAGAACACACTCAGCTTGTCACTCAGAAATGCAGCCCTTAAAGGCTTCTAGATGAGAATAATGACTGGGTAAAGCCAGGCTGCCACACCTAAGCTGAAGCTACAGGTAGGTGACTAAGGAAACACTGATGTCAGGCCGGCCTAGGCCAACTTCTCCATGTGTTCTTTGCGACACCAAGCTTTAAGTGGATCCCTCTTGGAGCCTGACTCCCACAATCAGGGAGAGCTGGAAATAAGTACCACAGCACTGTGAATTCTCAATTCAGCAGGGGGCAACCAACAGGCTGTGGATTTTCATTCTTGCTTATACTTCAATCAAGATCACAAAACGTTTAAGATCATAAGCTGCTTTAATTTGGAAGAAAGTATAGATGAGAGAACCTGGGACATTTTCTTCCCTTGCAAGTAGATGCTATAAGGCTCAGAGACTTAAAATAAACTCAAACTAAGGCATAATCACTGAAATGATTCCAGTTCAGAAGTTTTAGTTCTTAAATGGCAGCCTGAGGGCAGAAATTCTATATTCCTTCAATTTGCTACCTTCCAAGCTTAGAGCATTAATCTCTGAGTAAGCAGCCCAGGTAATAGCAACCAGAAAAGCTTGATTTTGAAGAACATCATATCTACTGAGAAAGTCGGAACATATTAATCAGCTTTCAGACTCACTTAGGCAGTTCTTCAGCTATTTTCAGCATCATGTGGTTTGGCAGTACATATCTGAAAAAAAAAAAACACACACACACACAGTGGGGACACATTACATTCAGCCAGTAAGTTCCATTAGATGCTGTCACATAGGGGAAACAACCAGCTTTCATAGCAAAAGAAAAAAGCCCATTATTTACTTGTTATTAGATCTCTTCAGTCTGGAAACAAGTGTTAAAAGAATCTCTAATCCCTTACCCGTAACTTTCATCTTCCCTGCGAGCTGTTTTATCCCTCCAGGCAAACAGCAGCTGAAAGGCTGTCAACTGCTGTGTGTTAAGGTGCTTCTTTTGCTTCCTATAGAGTTCAAGGTAGGACTCATCCGTGAAGATAGGTTTGATGAATTTCTACAAAGTATTAGAGAATATTCAAAATCAATGGGAATCAAAATTGTGCCCTGGACTCTGCAAAACGTTTGGCTCTTTTCATGAATGTAAGGAGCAACCTTAAGAACTAGAACCTGGCCAGACACAGAGCCCGAGTGTCACGGTCTGTGTGACTGCGGCTGAGGTGTACCTTGAGGCAGATGTCCCTGCTCCGTTGCCACACCACCTGAAGCTGCACGGGCTGCCCGTTGCCGCGCTCCCACAGCTCCAGCCTCATTTTGTCATAGATGTATAGCAGGTAATGGGTGTCATCCCGGGCGTAGCTGAGCATCTCCTCAGGCAGAGGGCTGGAATTGCAGAGGACAGTTTTACTGATTGCCCCCAAGGACAGCAATTCAATTTGTCTGTTCCTTGGGTGCTGGGACTTCCTTAGACCCTTCCAATATGAAAGATCCTTTCATAGTCAATACTGCAGTTATGCCAACATTTCCTGCATTTTAACATGGTAAACCATTATTTTAACAGCTGGGTAGAATTGGAGGCAGGGTAATACGGTGGTTAAAGTAAGGGCACTGTCAGCTACTCTGGACACACACAAGAGGCAGTAGAAAAGGGGCCACTGTTGTCCTGAGTTCAAATCTCAGCTCCAGATGTCTGTCCTTGGACAGTTCCTTAACCTCTTTGGGCTGACCTACCTAACTTGTGAAATGGGAACCAGGTACTTCATAGGCTGTTGTGAGGACTACACAGGACCACATCCTTGAAGCACTTAGCCCAGAGCTTGGCACAGGGTAAGGGCTCCGTAACAGGGAGTGGTTTTTAGATTTTATCAATTTCATCTTTTATTTGGACTTTATCAGTCCAAATGTAATTTTACTTTTATATTTAGAAATTCTGGCATTCTGGGCCAGGCGCAGTGGCTCACGCCTATAATCCCAGCACTTTGGGAGGCCGAGGCGGGAGGATCACCTGAGGTCAGGAGTTCGAGACCAGCCTGACCAACATGGAGAAACCTCGTCTCTACTGAAAATACAAAATTAGCTGGGGGTGGTGGTGCATGCCTGTAATCCTAGCTACTCGGGAGGCTGAGGCAGGAGAATTACTTGAACCCGGGAGGCAGAGGTTGTGGTGAGCCGAGATCGTGCCATTGCACTCCAGCCTGGGCAACAAGAGTGAAACTCCGTCTCAAAAAAAAAAGAAAGAAAAAAAGAAATTCTGGCATTCTGGCATGTGGAATTCCTGGAAAAGCTCAGCAGCACCTTCCTATGACAGGTACAACCTCAGACAGGTAGCAAACAAGCGGAAAACGACCAAGCTGAGCAAGGCCTGCAGGAAGTGGGGCAAAACTGCTACCTTATGCCACAAAAAACGCTCCATATAAAGCTAAACAACAGTGTCCCTTAGAATTCTTTCCCACCTATGGAAGATCATCTTATACACACACACAATCATCCCTATGGAAGATCTTACACACACACACACACACACACAAATCATCTAGTAGAAAGACCCCAGCTTCAAACAAGAGACAAGCACGGGCAAATACTGATGCGGCACCTCTTTTTCAGCCACTATTTCCATGAAACACAGTGTAACTGCATCAGCCCATCATAAAGTCCACATTATCATTAAAGAATTTCCTACCACTTTTACACTGCTGAAGATGCCTGGCGAAAAGCCTGATGCCATTCATCTCAATGAGCGTGGCAGGGCTCAAACCCAGGTCTCTCTGGACGACAGGTTAATGAATAATCACTTTCTTCTGCCACCCACATTTTCTCATTAAGAGCAAACTGACCGTATTCTCCAATCAGCCAGCTGATATTGTTTGTTTGAGTCCACGTTGCAGTAGAGTTTCAGGAGATGATCAAGTGAGTGCCTGCCCAGGTTAAGAAGGCGTGCTGCCTGATGAGTATCAAACATGTTTACTACATACAACCCAAAGTCTTTCTGTAGCCATTCTATGTCTGAATCAGCACCATGGAAGACCTGAAAACAGAATCAAAATCATGCAGTACACTGGTAGCAGGCCACTCATGCTCGGAAATTAACTATGCCTCTAGTTTATTAGAACACTGAAATTAGAAGGTAGTCTCTGCTGTCCCGTCTGTAGTGCAGTGGTGTGATCTTGGCTCACTGCAACTTCCGCCTCCCGTGCTCCAGCAAGCCTCCCACCTCAGCCTCCCAAGTAGTTGGGACTACAGGCGTGCCACCATGCCCAGCTAAACTTTGGTATTTTTTGTAGAGACGGGGTTTCATTATGTTCCCCAGGCTGGTCTCGATTTCCTGGGCTCAAGTGATCCTGCCTCAGCTTCCCAAAGTGCTGGGGTTACAGGCCTGAGCCACCTCATCTGGCTGAAGCCAATGTTCTAATCAAGATTAGATATATGCAGCTGGGCGTGGTGGCTCACACCTGTAATCCCAGCACTTTGGGCCAAGGTGGGTGGATGGCTTGAGGTCAGGAGTTTGAGACCAGCCTGACCAACATGGCAAAACCCTGTCTCTACTAAAAATACAAAAATTAGCCGGGCGTGGTGGCGCATGCCTGTAACCCCAGCTACTTGGGAGGCCGAGGCAGGAGAATCGCTTGAACCTGGGAGGCGGAGGTTGCAGTGAGCCGAGATTGTACCATTGTACTCCGGCCTGGGCAACAAGAGCAAAACTCCATCTTAAAAAAAAAAAAAAAAAAAAAATTAGATATATGCAGTTTTAAATGTTTCTTTTTGTCTTCAGTCACAGCTTTCTACACTCCTGATTCCTATGTTTGAAGTCTGAAACTGTTATCAACCAATGAGACACATGAAAGCAGCTCTAGTAGCTTCAGTACAGCCATTAAGTCCAAACAATCTTGATGGCTGGGGCTCACTGCAGTAGTCATTAAAATGATTTAACATTTTTCTGGGTGGTAACAAGCTAAGTCTTAGCTGTTCTAATAGGGATTTAGAAACAAAAGCCATTTAGCACGGTACCCTAGTTAGGAAATGACATGATTCCTCCCAACTTGACTGGGTCTAGGTTGAAATAATGAAATAGTACACTGAAAAGCACTAAAAATCTTGTACGAGCTCACATGCATGAGTTACAAAAGGGTGGCTGACCTTAACGATGGCTGGGTCTGTGAGGCTCTCATTGAGAATGTACATGTCACTTCGAAGCTCGAGGGTGTCAATGATGAAGTCTTCTGTCCGAGTGGAAATTTGCATCAGGCAGGTCAGTCCCAGGAAGCTCCTGTAAGAGTGGTGCTAAACCCCACAGAAGGAGGGGAGAAGAGAAAAAACAAAGATTATGTTAGACTTTCCTTTACTGATTTTGAAGTCAGCTACAAAGCTAAGTTATATGATTAATTTTTTACCAAAAAAAATTACAATTAGTATCAATTTTATACTTCTCCAATAGGTGAACTCACAGAAAATGTAAAAATTTTACCCAGGGTCACTTGTAAGATACCTCCAAGTCGACTGCAAATTCCTGACAATTCAAGAGCTTTTCGTTGAGTTCCACGAGTTCATCCAGGGAAGATATCAAATGGCATGGTGTCTCTTCTATAGATCTGTATAACTGGATCAAGAGAATAGTGAGAAAAAGGGAGGAATATAGAAACCATCTCCCAGTAAAGTACAAAGTGAACTACGAGTTTGAGAAATGACCCAAAACTGTAACTTTCTACCTTAAAGATCTTCAAGGAAAGTCAAAATTGCATCAATGAATCTACTTATTTGATTCCTCTTGGGCTACTACATGGCACCTTTAAACTAAGGCTGGGTACTAACCTGGGGTTGTGGCTTTTGAAGCACTGAATCTGGTGGGGTAAAGTGATTTAGTTCATACTGATAAGGATGTGCAAACCTGAGTAAATAAAACAAAAAGAGAAATCATTCTGATTAATTCCGTGATTCAAGGGAAAAATAATGCCTTTTATCCAATCTGTAAAAACAAATGAGAAAAGTCCACCATGAAAATATCTTCCCTTTATAAAGAGCTTCATTATTTCAGTAATTTGAGTACAAATCATAAATCAGATATTTGCTCACTCTTAAAATATGATAATTAAGTCTATTAATTTCTTTAGAGAGCTGGAGACCCAAGCAGCTTTATAAAGATTTGAGTACTTATTTGCAAAGTACTGTATGGTTGATGTTGTGGATAATACCAAAATGAGAAATATGTAATTCTTGCAGTTTGAAATAACAAATCTGTAAAGTAAGGATGAAGCAAATATTTCAGCTGGCCAAGAGCTTAATGTTATATTTTTTCTGATCCTAAGAAATCCGCCGGGCGCGGTGGCTCAAGCTTGTAATCGCAGCACTTTGGGAGGCCGAGGCGGGCGGATCACAACGTCAGGAGATGGAGACCACGGTGAAACCCCGTCTCTACTAAAAATACAAAAAATTAGCCAGGTGTGGTGGCGGGTGCCTGTAGTCCCAGCTACTCGGAGAGGCTGAGGCAGGAGAATGGTGTGAACCCGGGAGGCGGAGCTTGCAGTGAGCCGAGATTGTGCCACTGCACTCCAGCCTGGGCAACAGAGCGAGACTCCGTCTCAAAAAAAAAAAAAAAAAAAAAAAATCCGTATACAAATCCTCAACTTGTGATGTGTTCCTCGAGGATCACGGTAGCCCAGGAGGGCAGGGCTGCCTTTCATGGGCTTTATTTCTCCAGCACTTAGCTTGTGGCCTCACATTGCAGAGCTGGGGCTAAAGGCATGAATGCCCAGACAGACTCTGGCTCTATGTGAGGAAAAGGCCAATACTAATCAAATTTTTAACCTTTTTGCACTATACCAAAGGCAAAGTCCATTTGTCTATTTTAAGTGAAGTTTTTCCAAGATGCTTATATTGCCAGTAAAAAATGCCTTTTCTTTACTAAATTCATAAATGAGCCTTGGGCTGAGCATGGTGGCTCATGCCTGTAATCCCAGAACTTTGGAAGGTCGAGGCAGGAGGACTGCTTGAGGCCAGGAGTTTCAGGCCAGCCTGGGCAACACAGAAAGACCCTGTGTTTACAAAAATAAAAACTAAAATTAAAAAACAAGCCAGGTACAGTGATGTGTGCCTGTAGTCCCAGCTACTAGGGAGGCTGAGGCCAGGGGGATTGCTTGAGTCCCAGGGGTCAAGGCTACAGTGAGCTATGACTGCACTACGGCACGCAGCCTGGGTGACAGAGCAAAACTAAAAAAAAAAAAAAGTGAGCCTTACCTACTATTTGAGTCCTAATAAGAAAGGCAGAGCAGTATAGTATGGAGGAAAGACAAATTTAAGAAAACATGGTGCTGGGTGTGGTGGCTCGGGCCTGTAATCCCAGCACTTTGGGAGGCCAAGGAGGGTGGATCACCTGAAGTCAGGAGTTCAAGACCAGTCTGACCAACATGATGAAACCCTGTCTCGAAAAAAAAAAAAAAAAAAGAAAAAAAAAAGATACAAAATTAGCCAGGTGTGGTGGCACATGCCTATAATAATCCCAGCTACTTGGGAGGCTGAGGCAGGAGAATCATTTGAACCCAGGAGCCAGAGGTTGCAGTCAGCTGAGATCACGCCATTGTACTCCAGCCTGAGCAACAAGAGCGAAACTCCGTCTCAAAAAAAAAAAAAAGAAAAAAGAAAGAAAACATGGGCCGGCTCTGGCCAGGCGCAGTGGTTCATGCCTGTAATTCCAACCCTTTGGGAGGGAAGGTTGGGAGGATTGCTGAGGCCAGAAATTCAAGACCAGACTGGGCATATAGAAAATACAAAAACTAGCTGTGCATGATGGCTCACGCCTGTGGTCACAGCTACTTGGGAGGCAGAGGCAGGAGGATCACTTGAGCCCAGGACGTAAAGGCTGTAGTGAGCTGTGTTCATGCCACCACACTCCAGTCTGGGTGACAGAGAAAGACCCTGTCTCAAAGAAGTTCCAACTCCATGAGAAGTCTGCATCTCTAATTTTGCTTTTACACCTTTTTTTTTTTTTTTTGAGACGGAGTCTTACTCTATCACTCAGGCTGGAGTGCAGTGATGCCATCTTGGCTCACTGCAACCTCCACCTCCCAGGTTCAAGCGATTCTCCTGTGTCAGCCTCCGAAGTAGCTGGGATTACAGGCACACACAACCTCGCCTGGCTAATTTTTGTATTTTCACTAGAGATCGGGTTTCACCATGTTGGCCAGGCTGGTCTCGAACTCCTGACCTCAGGTGATCCACCAGTCTAAGCCTCCCAAAGTGCTGGGATTACAGGCGTGAGCCACCGTGCCCAGCCTTCATGTTTTACATCTATAAAACGGGAATGAGAGCAACTGCTACTTCTCAGGACTGCAGTGAGGTTTACATGAGACAATGCTGTGCAGGCCCTTTGTGAACACAAACAGCAGGTTTTATTGCTAAGGCCCAGGTTGGGGTAAGGAGGAAATCACTGCTTCTCAGATTTTCATGTATATACTCCACAAAAGCGAAACTGAAAATGTGGCAAAAAGGTAATTACTCACGGCATAAAGTCAGACACAGGCAAACACTTACATGTCTTGCTCAACCTGCTGGGTTCTCTGCTGATGGATGAAATCAGCCAGTGCAGGGGGGACGTCTAAGTCCTCAGGACGATCCTGTGGGCGTTCCCGCCTTTCCTTAGAGAGAGCTGGGGATCCAAGCAGTGACAAAAACATCATTAGCACATTCATTTCTTTTCTAGTTACACAGGGGTAAACTGGTTCCCTTTGTTTTTTGGCTATTTTTTTTTGAGACAGGGTCATGTTCTGTCCCCCAGGCTGAAGTGTGGTGGCACAATCACAGCTCACTGTAGCCTTGACCTCCTGGGCTCAAGTGATCCTCCCACTTCAGCCTCTGGAATAGCTGAACTGGGCTCCCTTTGAACAAAGGAGGGTGGAAGAGAGACCTGTACACCCTTCCTGGTTTTTGCATCAAATAAAGTGAGACTCAAACACAGGCAAAGTCTGCACTATTTACCTTGAGGGAGAGGTTTCTGAGCATTGGGTTTGATGAAGATTTTAGGAAGAAATGGTGTGTTGGAATTGTCAATCTTCTCTCGAAACTTGAGCTGAGGTCGGATGATATTTTTTGCATGAAGCAGCCGGAAAGTTTCAGATTTTGCTTTTTTGCCATATTCTGCTGCCTATGATCAACGAATACAAATACTTTATAACAGAGCCACTTGATGAATTAGAAAAATAAATTCCAATTTATGACTTCCGAGGAGACAAGAACATCGCAAAGGCCATTCATTTAAGAATGCATGTGCATGTGGAGGTCTCCAGAAAGAGGAGAAGAGGGTGTAATTAGATTTTGTGTGTTTATGAGAACAAACTAAAGGAGATAGCGGCCAGTTCTCTAATAAATTAGAACAGAAATGCATGTTAGAATGAGCAAAATCCCTATTATGAAGCTGACATCAGGAGCTCTAGTTAATCTGAAAAGCCCTCACCTTACGGTTCCAGCTGGACACTACTGTTTTGGGGACCTGCAAGCCGGCAGGGAGGACAGGCTGTTGATTCTTGTTTACACCTGAGGCTTCATCCAGTAAAATACCCTAAGAGTAGAAGAGGTACTGGTTAAGCATTTTTCCTTTTGAAGTTAGCAGAGTTAACTACCTAACATTTTATTTATTTAACACGGAGTATCACTCTGTCGCCCAGGCTGGAGTGCAGTGGTGCGATCTCGGCTCACTGCAACTCTTTACAGTTCTGAATTGGGCTCACTGCAACCTCTGCCTCCCAGGTTCAAGCGATTCTCCTGCTTCAGCCTCCCGAGTAGCTGGGATTACAGGTGTGCACCACCACACCTGGCTAATTGTATTCTTAGTAGAGATGGGGTTTCACCCGGTTGGCCAGGCTGGTCTCGAACTCCTGACCTCAAGTGATCCACCCGCCTGAGCCTCCCAAAATGCTGGGATTATAGGCGTGAGCCACTGCGCCTGGCCTAATTACCTAACATTTTAAAGAGATGTATTCAGAGACATTTGTGTAAGAAAATATACATATATAAGAACAGATCAATGTATATATCAAAACATCATGTTGTATGTGATAAATATATAGATGGTCCCCAATGTATGACAGTTTGACTTATAATTCTTTGAGTTTACAATGGTGTGAAAGTGATTTACATTTAGTAGAATCCATATTTCAAGTACACTTATAACCTGTTTTTCTTTTTTCTTTCTTTCTTTTTTTTTTTTTTTTTTGAGACAGAGCCTTGCTCTGTTGCCAGGCTGGAGTGTAATGGCACGATCTCGGCTCACTGCAACCTGCCTCACAGGTTCAAGCAATTCTCCTGCCTCAGCCTCCCAAGTAGTTGGGAATACAGGCATGCACCGCCACGCCCAGCTAATTTTTGTGTTTTTAGTAGAGACAGGGTTTCACCATGTTGGCCAGGATGGTCTCGATCTCTTGACCTTGTGATCTGCCTGCCTCGGCCTCCCAAAGTGGTAGGATTACAGGCATAAGCCACTGTGCCTGGCCCTGTTTTTCTTTTTGAGATGGAGTCTCACTCTGTTGCCCAGGCTGGAGTGCAGTGGTCCAATCTCAGCTTGCTGCAGTCTTTGCATCCTGGGTTCAAGCAATTCTCGTGCCTCAGCCTCCCAAGTATCTGAGACTACAGGCGCAAGCCACCATGCCCAGCTAATTTTTGTATTTTTTAGTAGAGATGGGGTTTCACTATGTTGACCAAGCTGGTCTTGAACTCCTGACCTCAAGTGATCCACCTGCCTTGGCCTCCCAAAGTGCTAGGATTACAGGCATGAGCTACTGTGCCCGGCCACAACATGTTTTTCACTTTCAGAAGTGTATTCAACGCTACTTGAATTACATGAGATGAATATTCAACACTGTATTATAAAAATAGGCTTTGTGTAAGATTTTGTCCAACTGTAGACTAATGGAAGTTTTCTGAGCACATTTAAAGCAGGTTCAGTTAAGCTATTTGGTAAGTGAGGTGTATTAAATGCATTTTTGACTTGTAATATAGGTTTACTGAGATATAACCAATTGTAAATCAAGGATCACCTATACAATTTTTGTCAATAAAAAAATAAAAATTTTACAAAGTTGATCAATAAAGGTGATTAGTATGTCATACCAAGTTATTAATGCATTATTTGCTCAAAGGCAGGTAGGACAGTAACTACCCATGCCCAATACTCGATTGACTCTTTAAAGCTCTGAATTGGGCTGAAAATTCTATGATTTAACAGCGTAATGTGGCCACTAAAATAACTAAGAAGTCCCTGGACTGCATACATTAAATATAGAAGTATACTATTTAGAATGAGACGCAGGGAGTCCTTATCTATTTTGCACTTTAAAGCAGACATGAAATATCAGCTTGGGCACTACTAACAGAGGCACAACCAGGTGATACATAGGATTATGGCAGGACTTGAAATCACAATATACCAGAAACTGCTGAAAGATTTGTGGGCATTTAGACTAGGGAAGAGATGACTTCATGGGACAGCAGGGTATGATTTAAATATTTTCAGGACTGTCAGATGGTTGAGGTTAGATTTGTTTTCCATGATCTCTACGTATTTCTGTGAAAATAATGTTCTGCCATAGAATTAGGCAAAAACAGATGATAAGCAAGACAGAATAATACACATCTCCTTCCAATCCTGTGAGCTGGGGGGTTCAGTAGATTTTGAGTAACAGTACAAATAAACTAAATTTTGGTTAGGTGATATAAATGCCTCTTCACTTGCAATACAAACAGAATTTGCAAATCTTGTCAGGCACGGTGGCTCATGCCTGTAATCGTAGTGACTAAGAAGGCTGAGGTAGGGGAGATTGTTTGAGGCCAGGACTGTTTGAGGAGTTCAAGACCAGCCTGGGCAACACAGCAAGACACTGTCTCTATAAAATAAAAAAAAAATTTAGCCAGACGTGGTGGTGCACACCTGCAGCCCCAGCTACTTGGGAGGCTGTGGTGGGAGAATCGCTTGAGCCCGGAGTTCAAGGTTGCAGTGAGCTATGGTTGCACCACTGCGCTCCAGCCTGGGTGACAGAGCATGACTTCAGTATCCAAAAAAATAAAAACAGAATTTGCAGATCTGGAAGGTAGATTCAGAATAAGCCACTTTATTTATTTATTAATTTTAAATAAAGACAAGGTCTCACTATGTTGCCCAGGCTGGTTCTGGAACTCCTGAGCTCACGTAATCCTCTTACCTCGGCCTCCTATAGTGCTAGGATTACAGGAGTGAGCCAATGACCCTGGCCAGAATAAGGCACTTTAACTTTTTTTTTTTTTTTTTTTTTTTAAGACAGTGTTTCACTCAATGCCCAGGCTGGAGTGCAATGGTGCAATCTTGGCTCACTGCAACCTCTGCCTCACGGGTTCAAGCGATTGTCCTGCCTCAGCCTCCTGAGTAGCTGGGATTACAAGTGCCCACCACAACACTAAGCTAATTTTTTGTATTTTTAGTAGAGACTGTGTTTTACCATGTCGGCCAGGCTGGTCCTGAACCCCTGACCTCAGGTAGGTGGATCCACCCACCTCGGCCTCCCAAAGTGCTGCGATTATAGGCGTGAGCCACCATGCCAGGCCGCCTTTTTTTTTTTTTGAGACAGAGTCTCACTCTGTCAACCAGGCTGGAGTGCAGTGGCATGATCTCGGCTCACTGCAACCTTGGCCTCCCGGGTTCAAGCGATTCTCCTGCCTCAGCCTCCTGAATAGCTGGAATGACAGGCGTGTGCCACGACGGCCCGGCTAGTTTTTATATTTTAGTAGAGACGGGGTTTCACCATGTTGGCCAGGCTGGTCTCGAACTCCTGACCTCAGGTGATCCCCCGCCTTGGTCTCCCAAAGTTCTGGGATTGTAGGTGTAAGCCATCACACCTGGCTGGAATAAGGTACTTTAAAAACAGGCTTTCAGGCTTGGTGAGGTGGCTCACGCCTGTAATCCCAGCACTTTGGGAGGCCAAGACAGGTAGATCACTTGAAGTCAGGAGTTTGAGAACAGCCTGGCTAACATGATGAAATGATGTCTCTACTAAAAATACAAAAATTAGCCAGGAATAGTGGTGGGTGCCTGTAATCCCAGCTACTCCAGAGGCTGAGGCAGGAGAATCGCTTGAACCTGGGAGGTGGAGGTTGCAGTGAACAGACATCGCCCCACTGCACTCCAGCCTGGGCAACTGAGCGACACTCTGTCTCAAAAAAAAAAAAAAAAAAAAAAAAAGAAGCTTCCATGGGGCAGTAATATTTTTAAGACAACTGTAATTATTTTTTAGAAAAAATATACCAACTATCAGAAGGGAATGTTACCATAAGAAATGTTAAGCTTATTTCCTTTTCATTTTCTAAGGTGCCTGGGTTGCTCTGTCTATCCGTATATTTTAATAATACAAAGCTCTTTGTTAGTTACCATAAGAGTAAGGGAAGGCCAGGTGTGGTGGCTCACGCCTGTAATCCCAGCATTCTGGGAGGCTGAGGCAGGCAGATCACGAGGTCAGGAGATCAAAACCATCCTGGCTAACACGGTGAAACCCCATCTCTACTAAAAATACAAAAAAATTAGACGGGTGTGGTGGCGGGCGCCTGTAGTCCCAGCTACTCGGGAGGCTGAGGCAGGAGAATGGTGTGAACTGGGGAAGCAGAGCTTGCAGTGAGCCCAGATCGCATCACTGCACTCCAGCCTGGGTGACAGAGTGAGACTCCGTCTCAAAAACCAAACAAAACAAAAAAAAGAGTAAGGGAAAATACTTACCACTCTCTCCAGAATTACATCATTCGCATCAACTAGTAAATCAAACTTGTCTTCCAACTCAGTCACTTTACTTCGATCCTTAATGTTGCTGCGACACCCATGGTACTGCATTACTCTGCTCATGCTAAGGAAAGGAAAACCAAGGTTAGCTTGTAGATTTTTATTTCATTTGTTTACATTCTGTGAGAGAGAATGTTCAAATGATGTGGCTCAGACTGTTGCCAACACGTTGTTTTTTTTTTTTTTTTTTGAGACAGTCTTGCTCTGTTGCCCAGGCTGGAGTTCAGTGGCATGATCCTGGCTCTCTGCAACCTCAACCTTCCGGGTTCAAGTGATTCTCGTGTCTCAGCCTCCTGAGTAGCTGGGATTACAGGCATGTGCCACCAGGTCTGGTTAATTTTTGTATTTTTAGTAAAGACGAGGTTTTGCCACGTTGGCCAGGCTGGTCTCAAACTCCTGACCTGAAGTGATCTGCCTGCCTCTGCCTCCCAGATTCAAGCGATTCTCGTGCCTCAGCCTCCTGAGTAGCTGGGATTATAGGCACACACCACCAGGTCTGGCTAATTTTTGTATTTTTTAGTAAAGATGAGGTTTCACCACGTTGGCCAGGCTGGTCTCGAACTCTTGACCTTAAGTGATCCACCTGCCTCGGCCTCCCAAAGTTCTGGGATTACAGGTGTGAGCCACGAGCCCAGCCTTTTTCTTTCTTTCTTTCCTTTTTTTTTTTTTTTTTTTAAGAGACAGGGTCTTGCTCTGTTGCCCAGGCTGGAATGCAGCAGTACAATCACAGCTCCCTGTAGCCTCCAACTCCTGGGCTCAAGTGATACTCCCACCTCAGCCTCCCAAGTAGCTGCGACTTGGGAGTGGTCCACCACCACTCCCAGCTACTTTAAAAATTTTTTGTAGGGATGGAGTCTCCCTATGTTGCCCAGGCTGGTCTTGAACTCCTGGGCTCAAGCGATCCTTCTGCCTTGGCCTCCCAAAGCACTAGGATTACAGGCATGAGCCGCCATGTCTGGCCCCCAATACTTTTTGATGAAACCAATAAAACTTGCACCCTGGCCGGGCGCAGTGGCTCACACCTGTAATCCTAGCACTTCAGGAGTGGTCAGGACTTCGAGACCAGCCTGGTCAACATGGTGAAACCCCATCTCTACTAAAAATACAAAAAATTGGCTAGGCGCAGTGGCTTATACCTGTAATCCCAACACTTTGGGAGGCCAAGGTGGGTGGATCACAAGGTCAGGAGTTCGAGACCAGCCTGGCGAACATGGTGAAACCTCCTCTACTAAAAATATAAAAATTAGCGGGAATGGTGGTACATGCCTGTTATCCCAGCTACTGGGGAGGCTGAGGCACAAGAATCGCTTGACCTTGGGAGGTGGAGGTTGCAGTGAGCCGAGATCACGCCACTGCACTTCAGCCTGGGCAACAGAGCAAGACTCCGTCCCCCGCCAAAAAAAAAAAAAGTGCTGGTCGTGGTGGTGTACACCTGTAATCCCAGCTACTCGGGAGGCTGAGGCAGGAGAATCGCTTGAACCTGGGAGGCGCAGGTTGCAGTGAGCCGAGATTGAGCCAATGCACTCCAGCCTGGGTGATGGAGCGAGACTCCATCCCAAAAAAAATAAAAATAAATAAAAAAAGAAATACCTGCTACTCTACAAGTTGTGGGAAAGAATCTTGGATCTGGCCAGGTGCAGTGGCTCACGCCTGTAATCCCAGCACTTTGGGAGGCTGGGGCAGGCGGATCACGAGGTCAGGAGATCGAGACCATCCTGGCTAACATGTTGAAACCCCGTCTCTACCAAAAATACAAAAAATTAGCCGGGTGTGTTGGCAGGCACCTGCAGTCCCAGCTACTCAGGAGGCTGAGGCAGGAGAATAGCGTGAACCCCAGAGGCGGAGTCTGCAGTGAGCCGAGATCATGCCACTGCACTCCAGCCTGGGCAATAGAGTGAGACTCTGTCTCAAAAAAAAAAAAAAGAATCTTGGCTCTAAGTGTTCACGTCCCATTTAATTAAAAAAGATTTGTACAAAAGTCAATATATTTTTTCAGTACAAAAGTCAATACATTTTTTAAAGGCTAAACTAAAAATATACCAAGTAATATTTCCCTAATCAAAATCCATTGCTTCAATTTTCACGTTATAGCTCTTCATACCACAGAAAATGTTTACGGAAAAATAAATTTCAGGAAAAATTTATCTACCTCTTTGTTTTCACTTCTTTTCACTAATACAAGAAAACAAAATATAGTACTTACCACTGAAGCAACCTGTCTCCCTGTGTTTCGCAAAACGCTTGGAAGCCAGGAAAACTTCGGTAAAAATCATACTCATCGCCAAACTGTGGTAGGCCCCCAGATGCCTTGGTGACTGCCACCACGGACCCAAGAGCAAACTGTCAAAAGCAAGAAAAGATGGCATGTTTACACATGGATCCCCATTCATTTGATATGTCATTTTTTTGATCTATCGTATACAAGGTATCTACTCTTCATCCTTCAAAAAAGTACTCATTTAGTGCCAAACCCCAATCTAATCTAGGCCCTGAGAATACAACAGTGAACAGGAAACCAAGTTTGGAGCTTATATTCTTGGGAGAGTTGAGAGACAGAACAAACACATACGTATATAATCTGACTAATATTCACAAAAACCTGGGGTTGAATCTTGACTCTGCTACGTATTAACTGAGATCTTGGACAAGTGATTGCTTTATTTGGACTTTACTGTTCTCCTCTGAAAAACAGGAAAAGTAAAAAGGGCCTGCACCAGAGTTTTTGTGAAGATAGAATGAATAAGCTAATAAAAGCATTTAGGACAGTTCTTGGCACATAAGTGTTATTATTATGACTCAAGTTCAGATCCAAGAGCTTTCTACAGGAATTTGTTTTTGTGTTTTCATCTGGATGAGCATCTAAAAACAATACAAGCTTATCCTAGATCCTTGGACGACAAATTTATAACAGCTACTATCTAAAACTGGATTTGTGTTTATTGTTCAGTTCGTGTCAAGTGGTTCTCTATTTTAACTGTTGTGAGGTAACGAAAAAAAACCGTGAAGTGACATAAATGATGGTTGATCATGTGAAGGCCAAATAACGCCATCAGTTGTGTGAATAAACATTTCCCAAGAAAAAAAGCAGAGAAAGGAGGTGGGAAATTAAGTCATGGAGGGGAACATGGTAGCTTATGAGCATGACCGCCACACAACCAGGACCACAGTTAGTGGTCCAGGAACTACTGAGAGCCATGTTAATGAATCAATAGCATTAGCTAACAGCAAATAAGATAAGATACAACGTTAGTGGAATTTCTGTAAATTTATAGGGTTAATTTACAAATTATTTTAGTTTCATAGTTTTGTAAGAGCTATGCACACCTTAAGCCTAGTTGTACGTTTGTTCATATTTAAGCTAAGCTAAGTTATACAAAGATCTTAAGTGAACGCTCTGTGTACCTTCCAGGAGTTACTAATAAACGTGCAATGGGGCTTTAACAGGTGACATTTAACTCAGGGTTAAAAATTATGTAGGATTGGACTTCAGGAGCAGAGGAAGAGAAGAGCCATCCTGGCCGCGGGAGGAGCCAACTCCAGGCAAGTGTGGGGAGCGCGAAGCAGCCGAGCCCCTGCGGAGAGCTGGTCGGGTGGCTAGGGAGTGGCGAGCGCGACGTCGCAAGGGCCAGCGACGTCTGGATGGCAAGGAAGCTTTTCCTAGGATGCGAGACGGCTTTCCACATTTGGGCCTACATGGACTTAAGCTCGCAAGCGGGACGCCCCTCGGTGTCCGTTTCCGAGGCCCCATCCCCGGAGGGTGCAGGAGAGTCTGCGCCCAGCGCGGACAGGGGTCCCGCGACCCTCGCTCGGGCTCTACTACGGTGGGCGGGCATTGGCTGCCCACAGGGCCCGGGTCGGCTTCCGGCGGCCGCGGGCGACTCCTGGTACCCCCGAGGCCCCGCGAACTCACCTTCACAAAGCTGTCGGCGTCCAGGAAGCCTGGCAGCACCATCTCTCCGTCGGATTTGGTCGCGCTGGTAGCCGACAGGACCCTGGGCTCCCGGGTACTGGGTGGCGCCATTTTTTCAGCCTGCACGGCTAGTCTCGCGAGAGCTTCTCGGCCGACGCGACGGAACGCGTGCGCACCACGCATGCGCCAGGTCGAAGCGGCGGGCGGGGCTCCTGCTTATAGGGTGGGGAAGCCTGCGATTGGAGTGGGGAGCCTGCGATTGGAGTGGGGCGCCTGCGATTAGGTTGGGGCGCCTGCGATTAGGTTGGGAAGCCTGCGTTTAGGGTGGGGCGCCTGCGATTAGGTTGGGAAGCTCGTGGTTGGGGGGGCGCCTGCGATTGGGGTGGCACTTCCGAGCGCTGTGGCGTGAATTTCACGTTCTTTTACCTCATATTGTATCATCCCAACAACCCTGTGATCTAGGGTGCGGCCTGGAGGACCTGATTATCACATATATTTTTGACACGAGGTTTGCCTAATCTGGTTTCGAACTCTTGGGCTCAAGCGATCCTCCCACCTTAGCCTGCGAAGTAGCTGGGACCCCAGGCGAGGGCCACTAGCCCCGCTTATCCTCGTGTTTATTTAAAAAATTAAAAAACAAAACAAAAAACAAAACAAAACCGGGACTACCGGGCGTGGTGGCGCGCATCTGTAGTCCCAGCTGCTCGGGAGGCTGAGGTGGGATAGTTGCTTGAGCTGAGGAGTTGGAGGCTCCACTGCACTCCAGCCGGGGTGACAGGGTGAAATCCTGTCTCAAAAATTTCTTTTTAAAGTTATGTTTTTGAGGCTGGGCACCGTGACTCACACCTGTAATCCCAGCACTTTAGGAGGCCAAGGCGGGTGGATCACCTGAGGTCGGGAGTTGGAGAACAGCCTGGCCAACATGGTGAGACCCCGTCTCTACTAAAAATACAAAAGTTAGCCGGGCGTGGTGGCACACGCCTGTAATCCCAGCTACTCCGGAGGCTGAGGCTTGAGCCCGGGAGGTGGAGGTTACAGTGAACCGAGATCGAACCACTGCATTCCAGCCTGGGCAACAGAGTGAGACCTTGTCACAAACAAAAAAAAACATGTTTTTGAGACAGAGTTTCACTCTGTTTCTCTCCCAAAGTGCTGGGATTACAGATACGAGTCATCAGCGTGCAGCCTATTTTAATTTTTATTTTTTTTGAGACAGAGTCTCGCTCTGTTGCCCAGGCTGGAGTGCAGTGGCGCAATCTTGGCTCACCGCAACCTCCCGCCTCCCGGGTTCAAGGAATTCTCTTGCCTCAGCCTCCCGAGTAGCTGGGATTACAGGCATGCACCACCACGCTTGGCTAATTTTTTTTTTGTATTTTTAGTAGAAACGGGGTTTCACCATATCGGCCAGGCTGCTCTTGAACTCCTGACCTTGTGATCCTCCCACCTCGACCTCCCAGCACTACCCGCCTCGGCCTCCCAAAGTGCTGGGATTACAGGCATAAGCCACCATGCCCGGCCTCAGCCTTGATTCTTAAAAAATACAATTGGCTGGGCGCAGTGGCTCACACATGTAATCTTAGCACTTTGGGAGGCTGAGGCGGGAGGATGGCCTGAGCCCACCAGTTTGAGATCAGCCTGTGCAACATGGCGAGAATCAGTCTCTACAAAAAATACAAAAATTAGCTGAGTGTGATGGCATGCACCTGTAGTCCCAGCTACTCAGGAGGCTGAAGTGGGAGGATAACTTGTGCCCGGGAGGTGGAGGTTGCAGTAAGCTGAGATTGCACCACTGCCCCACAGCCTGGGTGATAGTGCCAGACCTTGTCTCCAAAAAAAAGGAAAAAAATACAGTTAACCTGTGAACAACATCTGGTGATTAGGGGCTCCCATCCCTTTGAGCAGTCGAAAATCCACATATAGCTTTTAACTCTCCCAAAACTTAATAGCCTCCTGTTGACCAGAGGCCTTACTGATAACAAACGGTCAACTGACACATATTGTGTATATGTATTGTATTCTTACAATAAATTAAGAAAATTATAAGGAAAATATATTTACTATTCATTAAGTGGATCATCATAAAGATCTTCATCCTTGTTTATGTATTTATTTTTAGAGATAGGGTCTCTGTCATCCAGGCTGGAGTGCAGTGGCACAATCATAGCTTACTATAAGCTTGAACTCCTGGGCTCAAACAATCCTCTGGCCTCAGCATCCAGGGTAGACTGGGCCCATGCCACCATGCCCAACTAATTTTTTTATTTTTTGTAGAGGCAGGGTCTCACTATATTTCCCAGGCTGGTCTCAAACTCCTTGATTCAAGCAATCCTCTCACTTTAGCTTCTCAGTGTTGGGGTTATAGGCATGAGCTGCCATGCCTGGCTGGACTAAACTGTATTTAAAGGCCTCCACTAGCTCCTCCCCTGCCTTTGATAATTCGTCTCAACAAACCCAGAAGGCTTTGCTTAGATATAACTTAAAACCTATTGGATTCACCAAAGACCTTAATCCAGACTCTTATATCCTAAAGAATATATCTTTATCACTGATGGCCACCATTTTCCTGCGTCCATTCATTCTCACACCTTTATCATTCATGAATGGTAACATCACTGTAGTCACTGAGAGTTATTTCATCTGGAGCCAAAAAAGTTATGGTGACCATATTTTCTGGAGCAAATAGGTGATACATGGTTTAGGACTGTAACAGAAAATCCAAGTAGGTATGTGACTTTCTAGCTGTGAGTGTTAGAACTGTTATTAGTATCACCATTGAGATTTAAATTCACTTTTTTTTGGAAACAGTCTTGCTCTGTCACCCAGGCTGGAGTGCAGTGGCGTGATCTTGGCACACTGCAACCTTTGCTGCCCAGTTCAAGCGATTCTCCTGCCTTAGCCTCCTGAGTAGCTGGGATTACAGGCGCCTGCCACCATGCCCGGGCTTTTTTTTTTTTTTGAAATGGAGTCTTGCTCTGTTGCCCAGGCTGAAGCGTAGTGGTGCAATCTTGTCTCACTGCAACCTCCACCTCCCAGGTTCAGGCAATTCTCCTCCCTCAGCCTCCCCAGTAGCTGGGATTACAGGTGCATGCCACCACACCTGGCTAACTTTTGTATTTTTAGCAAAGACGGGGTTTGGCCATGTTGGCCAGGCTGCTCTCCAACTCCTGACCTCAGGTGATCCACCTGCCTTAGCCTCCCAAAGTTGTTGGGATTACAGGCGTGAGCCACCGCACCTGGTCACCAGTTGTCTTTTAAAAACACCACTCAGGGCTGGGCACAGTGGCTTCTCTGGGAGGCTGAGGGGGGGCAAATTGCTTGAGTCCAGGAGTTCAAGACCAGCCTGGGAAAGATGGCAAAACCCCATTGTCTACAAAAAATACAAATGTTGCGGGAAGTCAGGAACCCCGAATGGAGGGACTGGCTGCAGCCATGACAGGATAACATAAATTGTGAAGATTTCATGGACATTTATTAGTTCCCCAAATTAATACTTTTATAATTTCTTACACCTGTCTTTACTGCAATCTCTGAACATAAATTGTGAAGATTTCATGGACACTTATCACTTCCCCAATCAATATCCTTGTGATTTCCTATGCCTGTCTTTAATCTCTTAATCTTATCATCTTTGTACGCTGAGGAGGATGTATGTCGCCTCAGGACCCTATGATTGCTTTAACTGCACAAATTGTTTGTAGAGCATGTGTGTTTGAACAATATGAAATCTGGGCACCTTGAAAAAAGAACAGAATAACAGCAATGTTTAGGGAATGAGAGAGATAACCTTAAACTCTGACCGCTAGTGAGCCGGGCAGAACAGAGCCATATTTCTCTTCTTTCAAAAGCAAATGGGAGAAATATCACTAAATTATTTTTCTCAGCAAGGAACATCCCTGAGAAAGAGAACGTGTCCCTGAGGGTAGGCCTCTAAAATGGCTGCTTCGGGGGGGCAGCTGTCTTTTATGGTCAAAACTGTAGGGATGAAATAAGCCCCAGTCTCCCGTAGCGCTCCCAGGCTAATTAGGATGAGGAAATTCCCGCCTAATAAATTTTGGTTAGACCAGTTGTCTGCTCTCAAACCCTGTCTCCTGATAGGATGTTACGAATGACAAAGCATTCCCGAAACTTCATTAGCAATACTAATTTCACCCCGGTCCTGTGATCTCGCCCTGCCTCCATTTGCCTTGTGATATTCTATTACCTTGTGAAGCACGTGATCTCTGTGACCCACACCCTATTCATACACTCCCTCCCCTTTTGAAAATCACTAATAAAAACTTGCTGGTTTTACGGCTCAGGGGGGCATCACGGAACCTGCCGACATGTGATGTCTCCCCTGGACACCCAGCTTTAAAATTTCTCTCTTTTGTACTCTGTCCCTTTAATTCTCAGACCGGCCGACACTTAGGGAATATAGAAAAGAACCTACGTGAAATACTGGGGGTGAATTTCCCCCGATATACAAATATTAGCTGGGTGGGGGGGGCACACATCTGCAGTCCCAGCTACTTGGGAGGCTGAGGTGGGAAGATCACCTGAGCCCAGGGGGCTGAGGCTGCAGTGAGCCATGACTGTGCCACTGCAGTTCAGCCTGGGTGACAGAGCGAGCCCCAGTCTCCAACAAAAACAAAAACAAAAAACACCACTCAGATACTACTCCGTTTTAAAACTTCACAGCATCAGGTTCATACTCCTTGCTGCTGAACTGAGGGAGGCCCCGGCCCCATACTACTTTCCTGCCTCCTTTAGTTCCTATGATTTTCCTGTTACTCCCTTTATTCCCCACTGACCACTGAGCCAGATATGCTGAACTATGAGGTGCAGCCATAAGAAAATGCCAGTTTTGTATATATATATATTTTTTTTTTTTTTGAGATGGAGTCTCGCTCTGTCGCCCAGGCTGGAGTGCAGTGGCGCAATCTCGGCTCACTGCAAGCTCCACCTCCCGGGTTCACACCATTCTCCTGCCTCAGCCTCTCCGAGTAGCTGGGACTACAGGTGCCCACCACCAGGCCCAGCTAATTTTTTTTTTGTATTTTTAGTAGAGACAGGGTTTCACCGTGGTCTCGATCTCCTGACCTCGTGATCCGCCCGCCTCGGCCTCCCAAAGTGCTGGGATTACAAGCGTGAGCCACCGTGCCCGGCCGAGCAGTTTTGTATATTAAAAATGGTCCATGTACCTGCTATTTCATATGGTCCAAGTGATACTTGCCACTGCTGTGGATACCACAGCAGTGCCTCACACTTCCTTTTCTGCTGAGAATGTCCCCCCTTGGTTCATCTGACAGACTCCCACCCCTCTTTAAGACCCATGCCAAATGTCCCCCTTTCTATGGGGCTTTCCAGGCTCACCTGGTGGAATTCACGCTCCTGTGGCCCACACACGCCTCTTCTTGGCACTTGGCTGAAGTTCTGTTCACTTCAGTGGCATGCTGTCTCCACCTGTCTGGCCTGGGAACAGTCTGAGGAAAGGGACCATGTCACATACACCCTTACGTCCTCTGTCATCCCTACTACAGAGTGTTTACTAGAAGCTGAGTGCTGAAGAGAGTAAATGCTTCCTTTTTGAACTGATCAAAATTATGACTAAAACGCTACTCATATACATGTTTAAAATTCTGATGTCATTTATTGGCACAAAAATTATTCCGATACAACATGGTGTCTAGACATGGCTACACTTTATACTTTGTGCATTTAGTTGAGTATTTGTTCTGCTCATAATTCCCAATGTGTACCAGACCTTCCCTGTGTTCAGCACCTCCATGACAGTATTTCTGTTTTCTGAGCCCTTGCTCTAAACAGAGTATTTTGACCACTGAAAACATCCAAGAACCCTGCTGCGGAAGGCCAGTGAGGGTGGTCCCACTGCGCAGTGATCCCCTCTGTGCATCTGCTCAGCCGAGGCCGCCAGCGATCTGAATAAACCTCCCTACTAGCGGTCAGGTCTTGAATTGAAGTGTGTGAGTCGCAGCATCACTGGGTCTGATGGAAGACAGACCTTTTGTACTCATTTTGGCCTATCTTGCAAACATTTCTGCTGCTGTCCACAGACCAGTGAGGTCTTGGGATAGGTGGCAGGGGTGAGGTCAGCATCTTCTGTGTCTTTATAGTCTGGGATCCTAATCCATGTTCTCCACGACCTGAGGCTTCTTGGCTGTGCTGAGTTTGCTGTACCCATGTTGAGAGGAGCAACTAGGTCATTCTTCCATCAGCAAGTACTTATGATGAGTTCTCTTGTGAGTTAAGTCAAAACCCGTATTTCTAAAGTTATGGATCTTCTGTTCCCCAAAATGAATGGCTTGATTTACGTGGTATTACTGTGTTTCACGGTCCTGGGAACCAAATCAAGCCTTGTGTTTCTGACAATATATTCTTCAACAGCAGCTAGAAAGTTGGTTCAAACCAACTTTTAATATACAGTAGTTCTTTTCATTTACATTTCAAAATATTTAACAAAGTGAAACTTTCTCACCATGGTTTCAGTTTAGTGGAAGCATTTACTAAAGTACAAAAGCCTCAGAAAAAACATGACGGGCACATCTGGGCCTCTAGTTACCAGAAGGGGCACCTAAGAAGGCAGAAAGAAAAGGAATATTTTAATAATTTGAGCTTCTTCAAAGCTTTACACAGATAACTTGAAAATGAAAAGGCCAAGGTCTGACAACCCCAGGGTATTCCCTGAGCTCTCCCACAGCTAATTGCATGGGACACACTCATCATTTCCAGTCAAGGCTAATGCCCACCGAGGTCCCGCAAGGACACTTCCCCAGCACCTGCTCTCTCAAGTTTCTGCCTTCAAGCATGCCTCAGGCAATTAATCAAAGCACACCCCAGAGTGGTCCTTGAGGTTAGGCTCCCAGATCATAAAACTGTCTTTTTATCTCCTTCTCTCTGTCACTGCTCTAGCTTTTTCTTTCCTTTGCCCTTCCTGTATCTCTGCACTGGACTGACAGCAAAACCCAAAGGGAACCCCTCACAAACAAACAAGCCTTGCCTATTCTCCTAAACCACTTATCTTAATGTAATTTTAATTTTAGTGTTTGCCTTCCAAGTATGCATCCATATTTCTCAATTTCTTTTTTTATAACAATGAGTACATGCAGTAAATGTGAACTTTTAAAGAGATCTGAGCTCTAACTGCCCTTTACAGATACCTCACCAAATCTTTTTGCTACCCGGGCTTTGGGACCTAGGCTTGGGACCTGATTGCTTATTTTAACAAAGTCACTTTGAGAGCCCCACTCACCACCCAATATAGCACTGGCAGAGGTTTTCATGGGATGTCGCTTGTTTGATGAGCAGCTCAACTTGCGTTGGAACATCCAAAGTGTCATCATGAGAGAAGTCCCGACCTAGCACAGGAGGAACAAAAACATTTCACTCTCTTCCTAGCAATCGATGCACTTCTTGTTCCCTGTTGGCTTAACTGTCTATGCCAACAGCTTATCCTCAGACATGAAGAAGAAGGATACCATCATAGTTGGATTTGAAAAATTCGGCCAGGTGCGGTGGCTCACGCCTGTAATCCCAGCACTTTGGGAGGCTGAGGCAGGCGGATCACCTGAGGTCAGGAGTTCAAGACCAGCCTGGCCAACATGGTGAAACCCTGTCTCTACTAAAAATACAAAATTAGCCGAGTGTGGTGGCACATGCCTGTAGTCCCAGCTACTTGGGAGCCTGAGGCAGGAGAATCGCTTGAACCTGGAAGGTGGAGGTTGCAGTGGGCCAAGATCGCACCACTACACTCCAGCCTGGGTGACAGAGCAAGACCCTGCCCCCCCCAAAAAAAAAAAGAAAAAAAGAAAAATTCGGCCGGGTGCGGTGGGTCATGCCTGTAATCCCAGCACTTTGGGAGGCTGAGGTGGGTGGATCACTTGAGGTCAGGAGTTTGAGACCAGCCTGCCCAACATGGTGAAACCCCATCTCTACTAAAAACACAAAAAATTAGCTGGGCGTGGCGGCGGGCACCTGTAATCCCAGCTACTCGGGAGGCTGAGGCAGGAGAATTGCTTGAACCTGGGAGGCAGAGGTTGCAGTGAGCCAAGATGGGGCCATTGGACTCCAGACTGGGCAATAAGAACAAAACTGTCTCAAACAAACAAACAAACAAAAAAAAATGATTAAAAAACACTTCTCTGAATTTGGCTGATTTTGGACCCAAAAGAAATTTATTCACCTCCTGAGTTAGACGAGATTAAACTAACATTAAGTACTGTTATCAGTCATCAGAAAGAAGAATCAGAGACAATGTTTAACTGATGACCTCAAAGACACTCTTTGTCAGCTGCATGGTGCCAAGGCACGTCACTAACACCACTGGACATGGGGCTGACCACCACTCAGAGAGAGTAAAGTGTGCTCAGATTTTATGTCCCTTTTAAGTAAACACATGACACACTCACCAGTGAGCTTATCTCGAACCCTGTTAATAATCTGGATAGCTTTCTTATTTAGGGCCTCTGGTTTCACCAAACCGTCTCCAACTGGAATACACAAAAGTAGAAATAACAGTAAGAAGGGAGCAATACAACAGGTTCAATGGGTGCCCTGTTTTTCTCAAATATTCACTTTTTTAAGTGTTAAGGAATCCTTCCTCTACGTCCATCTTTGTCTTCAGAATACAATGAGAAATTCATGGAACCTTTTCTGCTCAAAGGCAGTTTTGTTGCTTCATCTTGTTGACCCCTCTCAGGGTATAACACAGCTGCTATTTTCTTAATGAGCTAGTCATTGGTGCAGTTCCTCAGAGGCTGAACTTACTGAAAGAATGAATAGATTCTGGCACTGTGGTCCCCGTTTTCTTATGGGCTGGCTCTCCAAGTTCCACACCGTCCAAAATTTCTATGGGAAAAGAAATCAATTAACAGAAAATTCAAACACCAAAAAGCTACTGTTGGTGTTAGCATCTAATTCTCTACGCACTCTATTCCTTTAACGCCTGCCCTATCTACCCTAAAGGGGAAAAGAGAAGGTAAGTTTTATGTTACTCTTTATGTATTTCAAAGTTTTAAGCTGGACACAGCTGTAATCTCAGCTACTCAAGAGGCTGAGGTGGAAGGATCACTTGAGTAGCTGAGTTCAAGACCAGCCTGAGACTCCATTTGCAAAAAAAAAAAAAAAAAAAATTTTTAAATCTGTAAAGCCATTTTCAAATGTGAGTTAATAATTACTGAAAAAATTTGGTGCTTATCAGAATTGAAACGTGGATTTTCAGGCAAATTGCATTAACAAAATAAACTCATAGGAATAAGAACAGGTCAAAAGCCTTGTGACAAAATGTGTTTGGACAAAAACTGATAAAGAAAATTAACTTTGGAATGTGTCACACACGAGGTTGAAATGTTATTCCTTGGAGGAATTTTCATATCAGCTCTGGGTAGAAAAAGTCCTCAGGTGTTAGGTTCACCCTCCACTGATTATGACTTTTAGCAGAGAAGAGTCTGAAATCAGAATTACGAAGTTTTTTGAATGCTGTCTTTGTACATCACAGACCTTCTGAATGAAGGTAGTGATAATTATACTTCTTTTTTTTGAGACGGAGTTTCGCTCTGTCGCCCAGGCTGGAGTGCATGGCGATATCGGCTCCTGACTCTGCTCCAGTTCTTTCTTTCTTTGGATTACTGGCTTTTTTTTTTTTTTTTTTTTTTTTTTTTTTTTTTTTTTTTTTTTTTTTTGAGACGGAGTCTCGCTCTGTCGCCCAGGCTGGAGTGCAATGGCGCAATCTCGGCTCACTGCAAGCTCCGCCTCCCGGGTTCACGCCATTCTCCTGCCTCAGCCTCTCCGAGTAGCTGGGACTACAGGCGCCCGCCACCACGCCTGGCTAATTTTTTTTTTGTATTTTTTAGTAGAGACGGGGTTTCACCGTGGTCTCGATCTCCTGACCTCGTGATCCGCCCGCCTCGGCCTCCCAAAGTGCTGGGATTACAAGCGTGAGCCACCGCGCCCGGCCCGCTGGTCTCAAACTCTTGACCTCAGGTGATCCGCCTGCCTGGGCCTCCCAAAGTACTGGGATTATAGGCATGAACCACCGCACCCGGGTGATAGTTATACTTCTATTAATCATCCATTGTAAGTTCTTTTTTTTGAGACAGGGTCTTGCTGTGTTACCCAGGCTAGTCTCAAACTTGTGGGCTCAAGCGCTCCTCCTGGGCTTACAGGTGGGCACCACAACACTCAGCTGGAATTTAACTTTTAAGCTAAACGACCAAATCCACCACCATCTGGTGCCAGCAGAACTGGCTGTCCTAGTTCCCTTTTGTACGCTACAGACAACATATAGTAGCCACTTGAGAATGTGTTAGGGAGGTGGGCCCTGAGAATGAAGCCAGTAAGTCTCAGCACACTTCATTTGAGACCAGCCACCAGTATAAGCTCCCCCAGAGACTGTGCGTCCTATGAGCCTGGTGATTCAGGCATTCACAAATCCTGTCACAGTGTCCATGTATGACATTATAACCCAGTATCCCAATTTCTTGCCTGAAACACCCTTTTCCTTTCTACCCATCAGATTCCATCCCTCCAATAAGAATAAATTACCCTTTGGCAGGGTGGGGTGGCTCACGCCTGTAATCCCAGCACTTTAGGAGGCTGAGGTGGGCAGATCACTTGAGGTCAGGAGTTTGAAACCAGCCTGGCCAACATGGTGAAACCCCATCTCTACTAAAAATTCAAAAAAATTAGCTGAGCATGGTGGCACACGCCTATAATCCCAGCTACTTGGGAGACTGAGGCAGGAGAATTGCTTGAATTCGGGAGGCGGAAGTTGCAGTGAGCCGAGACTGCGCCACCATACTCCGGCCTGGGTGACAGAGTGAGACTCCGTCTCAAGAAAAAAAAAAAAAAAAAAAAAATTACCCTTTGTCAGGTGAAGTGATGATTAGATGCCACCAACCCAAGTGCTCTCTTCGCAGCTACAGTTCACAGTGAAGTCCCCTTTTCTGAATCTCCATAGCCCTACTCCACACCAAAGCACCCACAGGCTCCACGGCAGAGTCTACTGCTCTCTGATTATTTCACGCAGGTTATGGTCAATTCTGTAATGCTGTTCTGTGCTTCTTCAGGTGACCACTGTACCTCACATTTTCTTTTTGCACCCCTAGACATTATTTGGCTTAGTTTATTAACTAGCTGTAAGTGTTCTGTAAACATTTGTAGAAAATATATACTTTTTTACACCCCAACAGTAATTCCCAAAGTGTGAACTATGTAGGGTGTTGCTAAATGTCATGAAGGAAAAAAGGGGTGGGATGGGGAGTGTGGGGAAGAGGAGAGGGCTAAACAAAGTTAAACAGTTTTACTCAAAAACAAACAAACAAACAAACAAACCCCACCCCCCCAAACCAGTAACTTCAATGCTGTGTGTGCTGGAAACTAACACAAATAAAATAAAAGTTAAACAGCTTGACTCTAACACTCCTGAGAGGTTTCCACACACAAAAAGGACTCTGGCTCTCAGAGGGACACAAGTCTTCCTAGACCCCTGCTCTGTGAGTCGCGCTCCTAGAAACACTGTTCCATGTAGTTCCAGGGCTCCTCCCAGCAACACAAATAAATTTCTGCTGCTTCCATCTTCCCATTTCTGAGCTATTATCAATGCTTGAAGACCAAGGCAATATTGTTAATAATTATTCCAACCCAGACACCATTAGTGAGCTGATATTCAGACATACTTTAAACTGTGTTTTTACAGATAGATTAAAATCAGATAGTTTGATAAAAATCTCAGAGCTTCAGGTACCCACTCCATGTGTGAAACGGTAAATAAAAAACATATTAGCTGCTTGGTGCTCAGTAAATATTTCTAGACCAAGTATTTGAAGTTCGATTAAATGCTTATCAGGTGATAAGCTGGCAGTAATACACCTTTGCAAAACTATCACTGTCAAGAACCACAAGAAAACTAGGTTTACTTCCTTCATATTCAGTAGCCATTACCACTTTAAGTTATGCCTCCTACTCTGTCAATAACAAAGCCCACCCCATTCTAGAAACACTCTGGACAAGGGGGAGAGCCTCTGTAATGTCCTGCGGGAGGCACCCACCGACTGAAGCCCACCCCACTCTACAAACCCTCTGCACAAGGGGGAGAGCCTCTGTAATGTCCTGCGGGAGGCACCCACCGACTGAAGCCCACCCCACTCTACAAACCCTCTGCACAAGGGGGAGAGCCTCTGTAATGTCCTGCGGGAGGCACCCACCGACTGAAGCCCACTCCACTCTACAAACCCTCTGCACAAGGGGGAGAGCCTCTGTAAGTCCTGTGGGATGCACCCACTGACTGAAGCCCACCCCACTCTACAAACCCTCTGCACAAGGGGGAGAGCCTCTGTAATGTCCTGCGGGAGGCACCCACCGACTGAAGCCCACTCCACTCTACAAACCCTCTGCACAAGGGGGAGAGCCTCTGTAACGTCCTGTGGGATGCACCCACTGACTGAAGCCCACCCCACTCTACAAACACTCTACACAACGGGGAAAGCCTTTGTGACCTCCCATGGATGCACCTACCGACTGACTGGCCAGCAGAGTAGGAATCCGTCCTTGTTCGGGATCGCTTGTTGCCTTTGGTATTTGCTAGGAAGAGAAATAAAGAGTATTGAAACATGCTTCAAATTTTGACTTGAAAGAGACTTGGTTTTCTTCCAGTCATAAAAATATAATTGTTCGTAAAGCTATAGCCCCCAAAAAAGAGATGACAGACATATTACTCGGGAATAAGTGGGTGGGTGTTAGCATGGGATGTGAAACCCAGGGGGACACTCTATACTGTTGATTTGGACTTAGACAATGTAATACAGATAATATAAGGTCAAAGTATGATTTAATTTCAATGGATTAGAAGCTCTTTTGGTGAACATCCCCTAAGGTGGCAGAACAAAGGGTAGATGAAGATACTGCTGTCCCAAATCATAACTGTTTGTGTTTCTTATTAAAATTTCAGCTTACTACTCTATATAAATCCCAGAGAAAAATCACTAGGATACTTGGTTAATACTGAAGAATATTTTAGTATCTAAATTGATAATGGCATTTTCTGTTTTAGTTAATAAAAATACTTGAAGTTCTTTTCCAGGTGTCAGAGTTACTCTGTGCAAATGTAATGCAATAGGTCAGCAATGTATCCCAGGCTGCAGGCTTGAAGGGGCATAGGTTTATAAAATGTTATATGCTGGATATTGCTAACTTGGGAGCCTGCCAACCCCAGCTTCCACACACTTGATCTTATTTTTTACTTATTTTCTTTTAGTTTTAAAATTACATTTTTTATTTTTTTGAGACAAGGTCTCACTCTGTCACCCAGGCTAGAGTGCAGCAGTGGCATGATCATAGCTCACTGTGCCTCAACCTCCCAGGCTCAGGTGATCCTCCTGCCTCTGCCTCCTGAGCAGATAGGACCACCGGCATGTGCCACTGTACCCATCTTAATATGGTTTGGCCGTGTCCCCACCCAAAATCTCATCTTGAACTGCAATCTGAATTGTAATCCCCATGTGTTGTGGGAGGGACCTCATGGGAGGTGATTAGATCATGGGGATGGTTCCTCCATGCTGTTCTCGTGATAGTGACTGAGTTCTCATGAGATCTGGTGGTTTTATAAGGGGCTTTTCTCTCCTTCACTCTGTACTTCTCTCTTCTGCCCCCAAGTGAAGAAGGATGTGTTTGCTTCCCCTCCCACCATGATTGTAAGTTTCCTGAGTTCTCCCCAGCCAAGCAGAACTGTGAGTCAATTAAACCTCTTTCCTTTATAAATTATCCAGTCTCAGGCAGTTCTTTATAACAGTGTGAGAACAGACTAATACATGCCTAATTTTTTCAGTTTTTGCAGAGGGGTCTTACTATGTTGCCCAGGCTGGTCTCGAACTCCTGGCCTCAAGCAACTCCTCTGCCTTGGCCTCCCAAAATGTTAGGATTACAGGCATGAGCCACCGAGCTCAGCTCCCAGGCACTTGATGATACTCACTGTCCATCAGCCTCCAGTTCAGCAAGGGGTCATAGACAAAGGCTTCCAGCACGGCCATGACACTGTCCTTGTGCTCTCGCAGCACCTCCATCACTGTGTGGCATGTGATTCTGTAGTTGCCATCCAGGCCTGTAACCTAGAAATGGGACAGAGCCACTTACCACAGGTGTTACTAACTCTACACCCAAAGCAAGCTGAGGGGGTCTGTTACCCTCACTTAGTAGACACAGGCCATGTTGACGTATCAGGGTGAGAATGTCTTAGGAGAAGTAATCAGGGCAGGACTGTGATCCACAGGAAACCAGGTCAGAAGTGAAGTGGTAAGCCTTTCATAGAGAGGTCATTTCTAACACAATAGGAAATAACAGAAAACTGCTACAAAAATCACAAAGGCACTTTGGGGAACTGATGGGCTCTAACAAGTGTGTTCTCAGAGAAGGCTGTAACTGTCCTATCTCATTTCGAAGCAGCTCGTTCCCAATATCCACTCACCTCCATAGCATTGGTCAACATTCTTGTTAGTCTAAATGGAATCTTCTCTGGAAACTTCTCTCGGGTCATAGCAACCTACAGAATAATAAATGGGAAAAGCCAAATCAAGGTTTATTTTCTTTACCTGGAGCCAGGTGGAGCAGGTGGCTTTACTCTGCATCACCTGCACTGATTTTAATTACAGCAGAGAAACGAAGCAGCTTGGGTTTAGTGAGAGGACTTGTCACAGGGATTTGAAAGACAACTTAAAAAACAAGAAACAAACAACAGAAAAGGAGAGAAAACAAAAAGGAAAAAAGACAAATGTGCATCGTGTCCAGGCCCTTGGGCAACAGGCGGTATGGAGGGTAGGGGCCTCCTCCACTCAGAGGGCATGTGAACAGCAGCCCTTGCTCCAAGAAGGTTACAGTCCAACTAAGAGCCCAGATTTCTTTTTTTTTTTTTTTTTTTTTTTTTTGAGACGAGTCTCCTCTGTCACCCAGGCTGGAGTGCAGTGCGCAATCTCGGCTCACTGCAAGCTCCGCCCCCAGTTCCGCCTCCCTCCTCAGCCTCCCGAGTAGCTGGACTACAGCACCCCCCACCCCCTATTTTGTTTTTTAGAGACGGGTTCACCGGTCCGATCCCTGACCTCGTCCCCGCCTCCCCCCAATGCTGGATACAAGCGGCCACCCGCCCCCGAGCCCAGATTTCATTTCTTAGACTGACTTAACTACAGCCTTGGTAGGGCCAGCAGGGGTTAAGAGTAAGGCAGTTTGGGCTTAAGTCTGCCTAAAGTGTCAGAGGAGGGGGAAAAGTGATCACCCGGGAAGATGAGGTTGGGGTTCTAGAACATGTGTTCACCTCAAAGCAGTCCCCAAAGTCAATGTGCAGGATCTTCCCACTCAGACGGTCCAGCATCAGGTTGGATGGGTGTCTTTGAGAAACAGAAGACAGATCAGGGAGGGATCAACAGAGATCATGGATGAAAAAATCAGTAAGTACGTGATACTGTAAGCTAGGAGTTGGTAAACGATAGCCCTCAGCCAATCCAGCCCCTCCACCTCTACTTCTGCAAGTCCAGTTTTACTGGAACACACAGCACGCTCCCTTGTTTAAGTACTGTTCCAGGCTGCTTCCGTGCTACGACAGCAGAGCTGAGTAGTTGTGACAGAGACCAAAGGGCCCACAAAGCCTAAAATGACCTACTAACTGGTCCTTTACAGAAACAGTTTGCCAACTCCTGCTGAAATGCGGGCTTATGTGTGAATCACAGGTTGTCCCACTGTACTGAGATACTGTGCTTTTCTGAGGTCTTTGGTGACCTAATAAGTCGTTTCTGGCAGCACTGGCACCTTCTGGTGACAAGGCTCTGTCATTTTTACTGAGCAGCCGTAACAGGGTCTCGTCTCCTTAAGTCCCTGAACCAATCCTGGCAACCACCTGGCTTTTATCAACAGATACTCTGTTAGACTTTTAAAAACAAAAATCTACTATTTTTGAGGGGTAAAATTATTTTTACTCTCAAATAGTTGCATGAGACATGATTCCAGGAGAAAAACAGTAGACATCAGAGAACCAGTCTTTTTTACATTCTTGTGAGTCCATTTCTGAACATTCCTAAATTACATTTTCAGTCAGTACATTTCGACAAAACTTATGCAAAAATATCAGAAGGATCTACTTTGGTTGGTTTCAATTACAGAAATAAAATGATTTATCTTAGCACAGTGGTGACTGACTGACAAACGTTTATTGAATCAATAAAACCAATATGATTTAGTATTTTTTTTTTCTTTGAGACAGAATCTTACTCTGTTGACCAGGCTGGAATGCAGTAGTGCAATCACGGCTCACTACAGCCTTGACTTTCTGGGCTTAAGTGATCCTTCTACCTCAGCCTCCCAAAGAGCTGGGACTACAGGTGCATGCCACCATGCTTGGCTAATTATTTGTTGTAGAGATGGGATGTTGCTATGCTGCCCAGGCTGGTCTCAAATTCCTAGGCTCAAGTGATCCTCCCATCTCAGCCTCCCAAAGTGCTGGAATTATAGGCATGAGCCATTGAGTCTGCCCTGTAATACAGCTTTTAATACATTAAGCCAAACTAAGGAGAAAGTAGTATCCTTGAACTATGTGGGGCTTTATTGAGATGGGGTCTTGCTATTGCCCAAGTTGGTCTCAAACCCCTGGGCTCAAGTGATCCTCTCACCCTGGCCTCCCAGGATGACAGGCATGAGCCACTGCACCCAGCTTGAACTATTTTTCTTTTTCTTTAGTTTGATGTATTCTTCTGATGGCATCACAATCAATAGGGAACTAAGGCTAATGTTGTAAAAGAGACCTTACATATACAATACCAATATTTATTTACCAAAGAGCCATATATTTAATTGGAAAACCAAATGAAACCATTCAGGAAAACTACAATGGAGAAAGAAGACTAAAAAAACCAAATTAAATTACTCACCTATCTCCCAGGCCTAAAATATACCCAACCATTGACATGACCGCTAAAGAACGGGTATAATTGGTTCTTCGGTCAAACCACACCTAGAACACAGGAGTGCATGTGAACTAAGGTTCTGGAAACTTTAATTTCAACATAATTATACTCTAATAAGCTGTCTTTGGTTTGTTTTTTTGAGACCCAGTCTCGCTCTGTCACCCAGGCTGGAAGGCAGTGGTGCTATCTTGGCTTATGCAACCTCCACCTCCCGGGTTCAAGCGGTTCTCATGCCTCAGCCTCCTGAGTAGCTGAGATTACAGGCACTCGCCACCACTCCCAGCTTATTTTTGTAGTTTTAGTAGAGATGGGGTTTCACTTTGTTGGACAGACTGGTCTTGAGCTCCTAACCTCAAGTGATCCGCTTGCCTCGGCCTCCCAAAATGCTGGGATTACAGGCCTGAGCCACTGTGCCTGGCCTAATCAGTTGTTTTCTTACAGTCCATCAATAACTGGTTAGAATGTATAACATTATAAAGACCTCATTCACAATTCTAACAATGAACTATGCCTTGAATTAAACTTAATTAGAAGTGTTAGACTTAAAGATCTGAGTAAATGAAAAATATCAGTTTAAGGATATCCCTTTATGAGTATAAAGATGTTAACAGCCTCAAGAAAAAAAATAGATGATGATAGCCCCTGAGAAGGGACTTGTAGTAACACCATGGAACTTGAGAAACAGGCCGAAAGAGCAATGAAACAGAAGAGGAGCCCTAGAAAGAAATCCAAGGACACGTAGAATTTAGTGTTCAGGCTGGGTACAGTGGCTCATGCCTGTAATCCCAGCACTTTGGGAGGCCGAGGTGGGTGGATCACCTGAGATCAGGAGTTTGAGACCAGCCTGACCAACATGGTGAAATCCCGTTTCTACTAAAAATACAAAAATTAGCCGGGTGTAGTGGTGCATGCCCGTAATCCCAGCTACTCAGGAGGCTGAGGCAGGAGAATCACTGAACCCAGGAGGTGGAGGTTGCAGTGAGCCAAAATCGTGCCACTGCACTCCAGCCTGGGTAACAAGAGCGAAACTCTGTCTCAAAAAATAAAATAAAAAAAAATTCAGTGTTCAATAAAAACAAAATCTTCTAAATAGCAGGGAAAGGATGAATTATTTGGCCAACAGTGTGGTCATGGCTAGTCATCTTTAAAAAAATAAAGTTACACCTTAAATTCCAAACTTAGTTAAGATTTTTTTTTTTTTTGGACAGAGTCTTGCTCTATTGCCCAGGCTGGAGTGCAATGGCACAATCTTGGCTCACTGTAACCACCACCTCCCTGGTTCAAGCGATTCTCCTGCCTCAGCCTTCTGAGTAGCTAGGATAACAGGCATGTGCCACCATGCCCAGCTAATTTTTGTATTTTTAGTAGAGACAGGTTTTCACCATGTTGGTCAGGCTGGTCTCGAACTCCTGACCTTGTGATCCACCTGGCTCGGCCTCCTAAAGTGCTGGGATTACAGGTGTGAACCACCATGCCTGGCCTTGTTTCTTTTTTAAGAGACAGGGTCTCACTATATTACCCAGGCTGGAGTGTAATGGCTTTTCCTAAGTGTGGTCTTTTTCTTTTCTTTTTTTTTTTTTTTTTTTTGTTGAGACAGGGTCTGGCTCTGTCACTCAGGCTGAGTTACAGATTGTGCAGTGGCACAATCTCAGCTAAATGCAACCCCTGCCTCCCGGGCTCAAGTGATCCTCCCGCCACAGCCTCCTAAGTAGCTGGAACAATGGGCAAGCGCCATCATACCTGGCTAATTTTTTATTTTTTGTAGAGATGGGGTTTTGCAATGCTGCCCAGGCTGGTCTCAAACGCCTGAGCTTCAAGCATTCCACCTGCCTTGGCCTCCCAAAGTGTTGGGATTATAGATGTGAGCCACTGCACCCCGCCCATAGGTGTGGTCTTAATGTGCTACAGCCTTGAACTCCTGGGCTCAAGCAATCCTCCTGCCTCAGCCTCCCAAGTAGCTGAGACTACAGGTGTGTACCACAGTGTCTGGCTTGGATTAAGATTTAAATGTAAAAAAAACCCTGTAACTAGTATAACAAAGTATAGGTAAAAAAATAACCTAAAGGTGGAGAGGGCCTTTCTAAATATAAAACCAAAGGAAGAGGCCAGGCACCATGGCTCATGCCTGTAATCCCAGCACTTTGGGAGGCTGAGAAGGGTGGATCACTTGAAGCTAGGAGTTCGAGACCAGCCTGGCCAACACAGTGAAACCCTGTCTCTACTAAAAATACAAAAGAGTGGCCGGGCATGGTGGCTCACGCCTGTAATTCCAGCACTTTAGGAGGCTGAGGCGGGCAGATCACGAGGTCAGGAGATCGAGACCATCCTGGCTAACATGGTGAAACCCCGTCTCTATTAAAAATACAAAAAAAAAAAATTAGCCAGGCATGGTGGCGGGCGCCTGTAGCCCCAACTACTCGGGAGGCTGAGGCAGGAGAATGGCGTGAACCTGGGAGGCGGAGCTTGCAGTGAGCCGAGATCGCGCCACTGCACTCCAGCCTGGGTGACAGAGCGAGATTCCCTCTCAAAAAAAAAAAAAAAAAAAAGCCGGGCATGGTGGCATGCGCCTGTAATTCCAGCTACTTTGGAGGCTGAGGCAGCAGAATCACTTCAACCTGGCAGACAGAGTATGTAGTGAGCCGAGATCATGCCACTGTACTCCAGCCTGGGTAACAGAGCAAGACCTTGTCTCAAAAAAAACAAAGAACAAAAAAAACACACAAACAAACAAACAAACAAAACACAAAAACAAACCAAAGGAAGAAATTTTAAAGAAAAGGATTAAAAATTTGGTAACTTCTAACTTTTAAAAATGCCTGTACAGTCGTCTCTAAGTATCCATAAAGGATTGGGTCTAGGGCCCCCATCGGATACCAAAATCTACAATATTCAAGTGCCTTATATAAAATGGTGTAGGCTGGGCATGGTGGCTCATGCCTCTAACCCCAGAACTTTAGGAGGCCAAGGCAGGAGGATCGCTTAAGCCCAGGAGTTCAAGACCAGGCTGAGTGACACAGTGAGACTTTGTCTCTAAAAAAAAAAATATGTATATATATATATATATATTTTATTGTTTTTTTTTTTGAGATAGGGTCTCGCTCTGTCACCCAGGATGGAGTGCAGTGGCATGATATGTCTCACTGCAGCCTCATTCTCCTGGACTCAAATGATCCTTCCGAGTAGCTGGGCTTACAGGTGTGTACCAACATGTCTGGCTAATTTTTTTCTAGAAATGGGGTCTCACAGGCCAGGTGTGGTGGCTCATACCTGTAATCCTAGCACTTTGGGAGGCCAAGGTGGGTGGATCACTTGAGGTCAGGAGTTTGAGACTAGCCTGGACAACATGGTGAAACCCTGTCTCTACTAAGAATACAAAAATTAACCCACATGGTGGTACGTGCCTGTAATCCCAGCTACTTGGGAGGCTGAGGCAGGAGAATCGCTTGAACCCAGGGGGCAGACATTGCAGTGAGCTGAGATCTTCCCACTGCACTCCAGCCTGGGTAGAAAAAAAGAAAAAACAAAAGAGATGGAGTCTCACTATGTTGCCCAGGCTGGTATTGAACTCCTGGGCTCAAGTGATCCTCCTGCCTTGGCCTCCCAAAGTGCTGGGATTACAAGTGTGAGCCACCGCACCCGGCCAACCTCCCTTATATTTCAAATCATCTTGAGAACATATAATACCTAATACAATGTGAATGCTATACAATGTAAATAGTCATTCTACTATATTTTTAAAAATTTACATTTCTTATTGTTATATATATTTTTTAAAAATATTCTATCCACGGTTGGCTGAACCTACGGATGCAGAAGCAACAGATATGGAGGGCTGACTGTGTATCAAAAACCAAACCAAACCAAACAAAAACTCCAAACCAAATAACACACCATTAGCAAAATTTAAAAACTAATAGGAAATGTGTAACATGTATAAAAAAGACAACTATCTTTAATTCTTTATATATAAAGAGTTCTGGAGAAATATTAAACTACTCATTCTAACTCTGTGAACTTGTCTTGCTCACCCATTTCATTTTTGTTAGAAAAGTCTGGACATGCTCTACAGCCAATCACAGCAAAGAAGAGCCGCTGTGTGCGCATGAACAGACGGGAGGGCCATCCTATTGCGAGTGGGGGTTCCAGGAGAGCGCAGGTCTGCAGGGCCCAGTGGCCTACCTCAGAGCTGGGGCTTTTCAGCCACAGCAGCTTGGCCAGGTCGTCCCCAGCTGTATTATTGACGGCATGCTCAAACACCTCCACCTTCTGCATCAGAGTCAAGTGGTCATAGTCCGGAGCCATCTGCATCAGGACACAACTGTTCAGTAAGAGAGCAGCCTAAGACACGTAGTTTGAGTCCAGGAAGAAACAAGGCTTGGGGTCCAGGCAGAGCTGAGTTCTAATTTCCCCATCATAGCCAAAAAAGAAGGGAAATAAGAACATGGCAAAAGGAGAAATGAAGTGACCATTCTGACCTGATGACCACTGGAACCCCAAGGCATAAGGGAAAAACACAAGACCTCACCTCAGTTATAGGCCTTCTGTGCAGATGAGAGTACCGGAAGTTTGAAGGTTTTGGAAAACAAGCAATTCTCTTTCTTATTACTTACACATCTACTAAACATTATTTCTCCATATGGCCAGTGCTTTGTATACATTAGTAAATATATGGTGCCGAATATTTATCTGTCTAGTCTTCCCTAGGATGGTGAAAACAATTTCTCAGCTTAAGGGTCCTTCAGTTTCTTACAAGGTTATCTGCTTTAGGACTCACTTTATTAAACCTTCTTCAAAGCTGATTCTCTCAAAGAGATTTTTCAGTGACAGACATACAGAGAGGAATGAGAAGAGCAGCGCTACAGAGATTCCCTGCCACGGAAGAGGTACTGGCTCTCGTGGCCGCATCACATACCCGCAACATGATGCGATGCTCGATGTTGAGAAGGATCTTCTTCTTCTCCCTGTAGTCCCGGATGAGGGCGTGCAGTGTGTCACAGTGGGGGACCCAGCCAATGAGGCCCGAGTTGGTCGATAAAGGGATGACAGCATATCTCTGGATGCTGGTGCCCACAGAAAAGCAGGGTTAGCGTACCGTAAAGAGAGTATACCGTTGAGCAGCTGAGAACACAGGCAGACTATTTTTTTTTTCTTTTTTGAGACAGAGTCTTGCTCTGTTGCCCAGGCTGGAGTGCAGTGGCACAATCTTGGCTCACTGCAACCTTCGCCTCCTGGGTTCAAGTGATCTTCCTGCCTCAGCCTCCCAAGTAGCTGGGATTCCAGGTGCGTGCCACCATGCCCAGCTAATTTTTTTATTTTTGGCAGAGACAGATTTCACCATGTTGGCCAGGATGGTCTCAATCTCTTGACCTCGTGATCCGCCTGCCTTGGCCTCCCAAAGTGCCGGATTGCAGGCCTGAGCCACTGCGCCCGGCCCTATTTTTTTTTTTTTTTTTTTTTTTTTTGAGACGGAGTCTCATTCTGTTGCCCAGGCTAGAGTGCAGTGGCACTATCTCAGCTCACTGCAACCTCCACCTCCTGGGTTCATGCGATTCTCCTGCCTCAGCTTCCCGAGTAGCTGGGATTACAGAAGCACACCACCACACCTGGCTAATTTTTTGTATTTTTAGTACAGACGGGGTTTCACTATGTTGGCCAGACTGGTCTCGAACTCCTGACCTCATGATCCACCCTCCTTGGCCTCCCAAAGTGCTGGGATTACAGGTGTGAGCCACCGCGCCTGGCGGCCCTGACTACTTTTAATGAGCCCTCGCAGCACCAGGCTGGTGTGAAGAGTGTGTTGAGGGACGCTTTGTGAAGAATAAGGCATCACAGAAAGACAGTGCACTGATGGTGCAGTGAAAGCAACACGAGTCTCCTCAACCTGCCTAAGAAACTCATGGCTTTGGGGGAACAAGCAAGTGACTAAAATACCTCTCAAGTGAATTCTCATGGTTTTTAACAGGAAGAGGAGTGCCAAAATACAGATGATGGGAAAGGTTTGGCTTTCATCCCACAAGGGGTCAGACCCATCTCATCTGTAGACTCTCCAGTCTACCTGCCACAAATTGCTCCCTGCTGGATTCTTTGGAGGTTGTTAAAGGCATTTCCCAATGAGAATACCCTAAAAACTCTGGAAGAACTTGGTTATAAATTAAGTTATAAAATTTTATAACTTAATTTTTCATTTTTAAAACATTTTAAAAAAATTATTTACTTTTTGAGATAGGGTCTCGCTCTGTTACCTAGGCTCGAGCACAGTTGCACCATCACAGCTCACTGTAGCCTCGACCTCCTGGGCTCAAGTGATTCTTCTGCCTCAGCTCCCTGAGTAGCTGGGACTACACTGTGCCCCGCATTTTTTTTTTTGTAGAGACAGGGATTACAGGTGTGAGTCACTGTGCCCAGCCTATTTTTATTTTTTGAGAGAAAGGGTCTTGCTCTGCTGCCCAGGCTGGAGTGTAGAGGCACAACCTTGTCTCACTGCAGCCTCGACCAACTGGGCTCAGATGATTCTTCCGCCTCCATCTCCCAAGGAGCTGGGACGACAGGCATGAGCCACCATGCCCAGCTGATTTTTTTTTTTGTAGAGACAGGGTCTCACTTTGTTGTCCAGGATGGTCTTAAACTCCTGGTCTCAAGCAATCCTCCTGCTGTAGCCCTCCAAAGTGTTGGGATTACATGTGAGCCACCATGCCTGGCCACTTAATTTTTTTTTTTCTTACTTTAGTTATTTATTTTTGAGATGGAATTTCACTCTTGTCGCCCAGGCTGGAGTACAATGGTGCAATCTTGGCTCACTGCAACCTCCGCCTCCCAGGTTCAAGCAATTCTCGTGCCTCAGCCTCCTGAGTAGCTGGGATTACAGGTGGCCGCTACTACGCCCGGCTAATTTTTGTATTTTTAGTAGAGACAGGGTTTCACCATGTTGGCCAGGCTGGTCTCAAACTCCTGACCTCAAGTGATCCACCCACCTGGGCCTTCCAAAGTGCTGGGATTACAGGCATGGGCCACCGTGCCTGGTCACCTTTTTAATTTTTTTAAATAAATAGTGATGGGGTCTCTCTATGTTGTTTAGGCTGGTCTTGAATTCCTGGGCTCAAGTGATCCTCCTACCTTGGCATCACAAAATATTAGGATTATAGGTGTGAGCCACCATGCCCAGCTTTTCTCTTCTAAAGAGACAGTCTTGCTCTATTACCCAGGCTGGAGGGCAGTGGCGCAATCACAGCTCACTGCAGCCTTGAACTCCTGGGCTCAAGCCGTCCCCCTGCCTCAACCTCTGGAGTTTCTGGGACTACAGGCATGAGTTACCGTGCCTGGCTCCCTAATTTTATAGTTTTTTGTTATGATATAATACATGACTACATGAGACAAATGTAGGAAAAAACCAGAAGACTTCTCAAATTGTTGCCATTTCAGGGTTTCTGAATACCTGAGGTTTTTCCGAAGAGATGTTGGGTCATTGGCCAGAAGAGTGTTAACCAAGCCGAAGAGCTGCATCACACGCTCATCCTGGCGCAGATCTTCATGGCCTTTTAGAAGGAAAACAAACTCATGCCCGTTGCTGCCTGTAAGGGACAGTGGGAGCGGTGAGTGTATATCGGAGGCCCTCAGCTCTTCAGCTGAGAGCACCACTGCATTCAAGAGATCCCACAGACTACATATGCCTAATCATACGTTCCTCACAAAAAGAAAAAACGATCCTCAGAATTAATGAAGAGTGGCTTTGCATTTTATGGTTCTCAATGACCAATGTTGTTCAAATTAAAACAAAACAAAACCTGTTTTTGAGGACCAGGAATGGTTAGGCACGGAAATGATCATTCCTGTTTTCCGACCCACTCTGTCCTCCTCTGTTCTGAGAAGGTTGACTCCTACAGGCCGCATCACCTGGGATCCCACTTGGGCGTGGCCAATGGTGGAAGGGTACTGGCAGGAGGTCAGAGGATGGGTAGAGGGAGAGGTCAGGGTATGTGTACCCCACCACCAGCCTGGCCCCAGTTCTAGAAGCCGCCACTCTCTCTGGGCTGTAGACTCTGCCAGATGGCCTCTCTGGCATGGTGACGGTTCTAGCTGGGCTCCTTGCTCTTCCAGTTCTGGAGTGTGGGTGTGGGTGAGGGTTGAGTAACAATTTCACACTTGTGCTTGTTCATGAGCGCTCCTTGTTGATTCTCTTAGCTTTGCTTACACCTCTGGGAACAATTCTTTTCTTAAACTCTCTTTAATTAAACACCCCAAGAACCAGCCTGACCCACATTTTGGTATCAGAAGACAACAGCTCATGCAGAGACAATCACCTGTGGACCATGAGTAATTGGTGTTGGTGAATAATCACTGCATTTAAGAAACATGAGCATTATTAAGAGCGAGAATCGAGGCTGGGCGTGGTGGCTCACACCTGTAATCCTAACACTTTGGGAGGCCAAGCTGGGCAGATCACCTCAGGTCGGGAGTTTGAGACCTGCCTGGCCAACGTGGTGAAATCCTATCTCTACTAAAAATATAAAAATTAGCTGAGTGTGTGGCATGCGCCTGTAATCTCAGCTATTAGGGAGGCTGAGGCACGAGAATCGCTTGAACTCAGGAGGTGGAGGTTGCAGTGAGCCGAGAGCACACCACCTCACTCCAGCCTGGGCAACAGAGTGAGACTCTGTCTTGGGAAAAAAAAAAAAAAAAAGCAAGAGGCGGCTGGGCGCGGTGGCTCACACCTGTAATCCCAGTACTTTGGAAGGCCGAGACAGGCGGATCACTTGAGGTCAGAGTTTGAGACCAGCCTGGCCAACATGGTGAAACCCCAACTCTACTAAAAATACAAAAATTAGCCAGGCATGGTGGTGTGTGCCTGTAATTCCAGCTACTCGGGTGGCTGAGACAGGAGAATCGCTTGAACCTGGGAGATGGAGGTTGCAGTGAGCCAAGATTGCGCCATTATACTCCAGCCTGGGCAACAAGAGCAAAACTCTGTTTCAAAAAAAAAAAAAAACAGCGAGAGGCCTCAAAGTGCCACCACAGCACTAAGGCCTCCCTAAAACATCCCCCATAAGTAACATTCTACCCCAAGGGAAATTCCAGAGGCCACTTGCTTAACAAATCTCACTGTGAGAATCCACTTGTTCATTTTACACAATCATTTACCACAGAGACTATGATGGTAAAAAAAAAAAACAAAAAAATTCAAGAGCCAGAAGCCCTCGTTTCAGAGGAGCTAGCACCTTCCCCACTTGCACCTAGCTGCCTCCTTCCTGGCCTCATCAGTCCCCAACACCTGCCTTCCACTGCTACTTCTCTGTCTTGCATGCCTTTGTCATTCCCTTTGTGTGTGATCATGCTTCACATAAGCCCAACTACATGAATAACTAAGTCCTGAGGACATAATGAGAAATTTGCTTTTCCTCTATTTCCCTCTCAATGAGCATGGGAGAGATGTAGCTATGATAGGTGAGTAGTGGGAATGGCAAGCAGTAATTTCAGAAGAGGGAAGGGGTCTCAGCCAGGGTAGGAAGGAGAAGTGGGTGACAGAAGTGCACAATGGTCCTTACCCATAAGTGTCAATTTCCGGGGCCTCTGCTTGGATGTGATGACTTGCAAAGACGGTGCTATGGACTGAATGCGAATGATTGGCTGGTTGGGGTCATATGTTCCTGGCACAGCCAATTCAAGGTCCCGGCACATCAGAAGTTTTGGGGAAACATATTGCAGCTCTAAGGATGTGAGCTGTGAATAATTACCAAAGGATTTAGTGTTCTGCCTCCAGGGAGGAATTTAAACGCAATTTAAGTATTTTTCAGTGGATTGCTAATAACAATTACTTGTCCCCAAAGCAGAAGTAAAACCAGATGCTTTGGAATGAGTGTTAGAACATTCATAGACAGTAAAACAGAAAGGACTATAATGACAGTTAACCCTGCCAGGAGCCTGAAGATCCTACCTGAGGCAGCTGCTTTGAGATTCGTCGGAACACATGATAATAGAGGTCCCAAGCTTGGGTGAGGTCTTTGACATTCCCTGATTTCATGTACTTCCTGCACCACTCCTGGGCCTCCATTAAATCTCGACCATAGGCCTGAGAGAGAAAGCAGGTACGTTTTCAAGTGATCAAAGTCTCAACCAAGCCAGGAGGCAAAATCCCCAGGCTGACTGCAGACATTTCCTCAGGAGCCTGCTGTGGGCTGGAGAAAGTGAGAGCAGAGGTGCAGGCCTCCAACCCTGGAGCTCCCAAATCAGCAGCATAGCTTATAGGGAAGGAAGGGTGAGAGGAGAGACGAGATGACCTCTTGAGAAATCTTGGGCTTTTCCAGTTAAAATTCAGAAGGGTCCCTGTAACTAATTTCTGATGTTTTATGGTCTGTGACCTCCATCAGAGCTCGTTTTATTAAAGTCAGTGGAAAGCCTAGAGGAAAAGAAATCTGACAAAGGCCTTGGGTCATGTCCTTTCATTCTGTAAAAACTTTTCTCATTTCATTTTTTTTTAGTGGCAGAATATTTCTACAGGGTTATGTCCTTTCTTGTTTTTTACCCCGTACCTGATTAAAGGATGTTTCCTTCAGAGTCTGGGGGCCCCGTTCCATCATAGCATGCAAGGGCTCCAGCACCTCAAACATGCCTTTCACGTTCCTTTCCCCAAAGTACAAACGAGACGCCTCTTCCAGGCCTTCGTGCCACATCTCATGCCAGAGGATGGCCACTCGGATCAGCTCCTCGCTCACCTGAAGCCAAGAGAAGGAGAGAAGCATGAAGAATCAGCTAACCTCAGAAAGGTCTGTTTTGGAGACACAGGAGGTAGTATTTCCAGCAGTCAGAGGAAGTGCACAGCACCAATGCGAGGAAGAAAAACAATCCCACTCGTGCCCACCAGCTAAGTGACCAGGGTCTATGGAACCCCACAGTGGCTCCGACTCACCATCATGGCCTGCTGGACCAGGGTGTTGCTGTGTTCACACATGTTCTTCAGAATCTTGTTGGCTGCATTGTGCCGGGCTGTCGTGGTAGACTTAGAAGCCACTGTCAGGGGGTAGATGAGGGCCTGAGGGAAAGACAGAAGGAACATCTATAAAGGAATGTGGGTTGGGGAAGAGCTGGTGTGAATTTTAAGGAGAATGACAAAACAAGTGGTGAGTGTGACATTAACATCTGCTTGAGACTACCAGGAAGAGGCTAACTCAGTCTTGGAGGGAACGCTTTCTTTTTAGCAAGGCTCCCGGGCCCTCTGGGACGGCTGGCTGGACAGACCCTCCTGGGCCAGGATGGAACACATGGCTCCCAGTTCCTGCGCTTGTGTCTCCAGGGCAGCTTTTGGAAAGGCTGACCACCAAACCAGGAGTTAGATGAGAAACTGCCCAGGGTCTCCACGTACCTGGGGGTGGTACCGACCAATGTCTGTGAGAAGCTGGTGAATGAGACGTCCCACCAAGGGTCTGGGTGTATCAATTCGTGCAATGAGCTGAGGTATAACCTGGTATTCAAAAAGACACAGTATGTAGCATATGAGACTTGAAACAACTAGTTATTCTTCTAGGCAAAGATCAATTCTTTTAACTTGTTTCAGTTGATGCTCTGAAATGGTTCATTCCCTTCCCTTTAGTTTCTAAAAGAAAATAAAGAAAATATGGACACTTGACACTGGGACCGAGCCCTACTTCCTTAGCACTGTATTAACACACGCTGCCTTGTGACGCTGAACAGAGCATGCCTGTAAGAGGAGACACACAGAAGAGAGACTTGGAGCCACCTTCACCTGTAACCAAGTGTCCTCACCTGTAGCCAGGTATCAATCTGGATGGCTTTCACCCCCTCCACTAAGGCCTCGTTGACATCTGGCCAGTGACCATAATCAAACCATAAGGTGAGAACTCTGAAAAAGAAATGAGAAAGTCACAGAAAATTTAGTTTCCCAGTTTTTGCCTGCCTGTTTTTCATCTTTAAGGCTCCTGAGAAGAGAGCTGGCAGGGACTCCAACCAGTGACTCTCAAATGCTCCTCCCATGGGAGCAGTTGTCTGTGATGGGTGGCAGTGCTCTTGACTGAACACCACAAGAATCCCCCTGAGCAAATGAGCATTTCATCCCAGGTCACCGAGGGGTCACCATGGCACGTATGCAGACATCAAACAGACGAGCCAGGATAACCTTTAGAGAGCCACAAGTCTGCACATGTAAGAGTCGCTGTAGGGCAGAGGCAACAGGGACACCTGGCTCTTAGCTGGCTGGAGATCCTCAAATGAAGGAGGACATGGACCTTGTCACCTTTACCCTCTGGGTTAACTGATTTGAGTCATTTGTTTAGACCTCTCCAAGTTGCAGAGGGATTTTAGAAATACTGTGACTTCAACAGGCAACAGGTGGTCAGAAAAAAGAAATATTGTGATTAACAGATGGGTTAATAATCCCTACATAATAAACCACACATGGGTAGTTCTCGCTCCACTTCTCCTCCTCACTCTCTGTAGGTTTCACCCACACAGGTGGGGCCCAGTCAGCTGTTACTCCTTAAACTGCAGTGCAGAAAAAAGGCACATACATCGATCTTGGGTGTCCTGATCAGGGTCAGGAAGGGAAAGAGGACTTTTACGTGTGACTTCCAGGTCCTGCCATTAACATGGCCTACCAGAGTTGCATCCTTCCCTTCTCTGATACCTGAGTGTATCCTGGAGGTTGTTGCCTCGTGACAAGGAGATGGAACGGAAGAAGCCCTGGACGGCAGGCACCGTGTACATCAGGAGGGTTTTGGACAGATCCTGTTGGAACACACACCTGTTAGCGACACTCTTGCCTCAGCTTTCTCATCTGTAAAATGGGCATAAGAGCATACTAATTGTACCTACTTCAAAGGGTGGTTATAACAATTAAATCGGTTAATTCATGAAAAATCTTTAATCATTACCTGGCACATAGTAAAGACTCAATAAATGGCAACTGTATCATAACTGTTATTATCTTGGGCTGACGGCGGCTTCCTGAACAGGATGGAGGGAGGAGATGGGGCTGAGGCTCTGAACACCCTGATCTCTGGGCCTGCCAGCTGCCCTGGTGCATTCTGAACTGATAGCCCAAGGGGAAGGGGAAGAAGTGGAAGTGGAGAGAAAAAGGCAGAGGATGGACCTCCCAAGCCCCATCCTCAGAGTGGACCCGCAGCTGTGTACAGCTGCCCACACACAGCTGCAGCACGTACAGAATGAGCTCATCCATAGGGAAGCTTGACAAGGAGCTTGTTCTTCAGCAGAGAGGCTGCATCAGCTCCCCAAACACAAATATTCACACACAAAGCCCTGTCTCAGGCAGTGCTGGATGGTAGATAGGCAGTATTTTCCAGCTCCACCTGGCACTTCAGATACAGCCTCAGGTTCCTTTTAAGCTTAACAACGATTCCATTTCTCAGAGAGCCTGGCACCTTGGTTGGTTGTTAATAAGGAAGAAGGGAAGGGTACCTCAGTGACCTTCTTCTGCAGCGGTGATGGGGTGGGGCTGTTCTCGGTGCTCTCGGCCTCGCTCTCACTGTTGCTTCCCTCAGTGCTGGCAGTGGTGGTGGCAGTGGCGGCCGTGGTGGCAGCAGTGGTGGCGTTGGTGATGTTGGCCCCACTGGCATGACGCAGTTTCTTCTTCTCGTCGCGGGCTTGGTTCTGATGTTTGTAGTGTAGCACAGCTTCGAAGTTCATCACTGCCCACGCATGCCAGGCCTGGTTGGGGAGAAAGACAAGGACAGACACCGGAGCTGTGACCAACAGCAGGGCTCAGAGGAACGCAAGGTCAATGCTGAGGAACAGCTGCTCCTGCCTCTTCTCTGTGTCCATAAAGCAAACACTTCAAGGAGACACTCAGAAATGGCTTTTACTAAATTCAACATGATCCACTCACTTTGTGGAGCACTAACTATATAACGTACTATGAGTGCACTGCGAGAAGGGCACAGCAAGAGGAGCAGGAGAGAGCTCTTGCCTCAAGGGATCTCCTGGCCTCCTAGGGGAGCTCACGCACAAACCTGAAGACCTAGGTACTCTGCAAGGCACAATGGGAGTAGCAAGGACAGGGATTTGGAAAGCTTTGTCAAGAAGAGGGATCTGGGGTAGGTCTGGAAGAGAGCTGCAGAAGGGCAAGGAGGGAAACAAGAGGGCAGCAGTGGGGACTACTTGGCAAGGGGGAAGAATAAGGCCAGAGATGCGCAGATTGGTTAACGGGAAACAAGCCCATGGATGTGACTGCGCAGGGGATACACGCAGGCGAGGAGTGAGAGCGAGGCCAGCAAAGCACGCCTGGAGCAGGCATGGGGCTGACACTTTCACCCAGAAAGCAGAGCTGCACTGGGTATAAAGTGTACATTTAGGGGAGAGCAGAAGTGGCAAGCAGAAGTGGGAGCAAGCAGCAGTCATCACAATATTTCAAGGGAGCAAAGTCTTGACAGGTCACCAGATAGTGGACAAAGGAAGACATGAAGAGCATAGGAGCATGACAGAGAAAGAATTTCACCCATCTGCCTGGTCCCAACACCTAGCCCATGGCCTGACAGAGAACCAGTGCTCAATGCTTGAAGGAAGAACCGCTGGTGCTTATTTGGATAAAGGAATACTACTCTCTCTCTGGGGTTCTGAGCAGCAATGACTCTATAGCGTACCACTGCTTGGTTTAGCGAGTGTGAGGCAGAGTTTGCTTCCAGACATGGTAACTTTGCAGTGATAGTAGGACACTACGTGACCCATTAATAGCTGAACTTTCTGAATAATAAGGAAATTCGTTTGTATGCCTTGCCAAAAACCTTGAACACAGGTGTGTCCGTTTTCTTATCTAAGCAGAACAGATTGATCACAACTAACCTTTACTTGATGAGTAAGAATTCTACAATGACCCAGGTTTCAGTTTTCCCATACCTTCATTTATTCACGGAATATCTCTTGTATATCTGCTATGTGCCTGGCAATGACCTGGGGTCAAGGTGAACAAGACAAACAGTCCTGGCATGCACACAGGGCCATGATGTTGATGGTAGAACACATCATAAAACCAAAGGGACCCATATTAGGAAAAGCTTTTAAAAACTAAAACTAAAGTTCCTGAAACCAGCTTTTTTCTTGTGATTTGCTTACTTCCTAAAACCTAAATGAATGAAACTTGGAGAGTGTATTCTAACTCTGGTTAGAATACAACTCTGATTAATAAGCTTCCAGTTAATAGTGTTTACCGGATGTATTTTCCAGCTTTGGACATGCAAGCTGTCCTAGAGAGAGTATTATTCTTATGACAAAATGGACATTTTTCAAACCAGAATGAAGCATGCCTAAACAAAGGTAAGATCTGTATTATAAGTGCTTCTGCAGTACTCAGATGCAAGTTTAGATTTCAGAGAGATTAATTCACAAAGTATTGGCAAGCCAAGGAAATACTGGAAAGATATCAATGACATCTGCCACACCAAGTAGTTACCAGGAAGCCTCTCAAAAAGAAATGAGAATGTGTGTTCTCACCAAAGATATATACTCCAAAAATCACCCCTCCATCAATCACATCTTTTATATATTTTCTAATTCTGTTTATCTCTTTCAAAAGTTTCCTGTAACATAACAGGATGTTACTTGGATCTTTCCAATAAAAACAAAGAAAGTTAGGTTCTTAGCAGAGGAGCAGGCAAGGATGGAAATCAGAAAAACACTGAGCAAGAACAGATGACCCAAGGGAAGATATTGCTCCAGAGATTAACCATGTGTCCAGATGCTCCCAGGAAAACAAGCAGCTCAGAGTCTATAAGACAGCAGCAATCCCCAGCACCACATACACATAATAATGGTGTAACATGTATTTCTCCAATAATCTTTCTGTATTAATTAAACTTGTAGGGGGAAACGCAGGCTCCCTGGGCCTCTGATAGATAGGCTCCGGGGACTCAAGAAGCAAGTTCACAGCATCAGCCTAGCTCCGCAGAAGCTCAGCTGTAACCACGAGCACACAGGAGGACACGAGCCAGCCAGGGTGCTGGGTCTCACAGGTGGCCTGCTTCTGATCACCTTGTACCAGCTGCGGTCATGCTCTGTGGCAGCGCTGTAGTACTGCAGCACTTTGGGGATTGTGCTCTCATTGATGCCCTGTAGATTCAGCTGCCATTCTCCAAGTTTCAGGAAGCATCTGGAAGCAGAGAAAGAAGCTCCCATGACGCTCCCTCCTCAAAACAGACCTCCTAAGAGGACCACAAATTGTTAGGGGGACACTGAAGCCCTTCTAGTATTTCCTCTTGTTCTCAGGAGGCAATGTAAAGGAGCTAGCAATATTTTCAGCCATATGCAAGAAAGGAGATGGGCTTTTGGAATACATTTTTAAGATACCATCTTTCCATCTTGACCTTTGTCTCTCAATGACAGCATAAACCAGGTACCTGGTACAGATAGGTCTGTATGGACCTATCTACCCCAAACCCAATTTTTGGGGGTGATAGTTGTTGAGAGTTACTTCTTTATTGATTGCTATATGGCTTCTCCCTTACTTTTCCCTTCCCCTCTATTCTTTGTAATGAGATTAGCCCATATTTACTAACTGCTACTGTATTCCAAGTGCTGCTCGAAATGCTTGACATTGTACTCTTTGCATTAATCCTCACACTACTTTACACCACCCTAGGAAATAGAAACTGTTACTATCCCTTTTATATTGATAACTGAGGCACAGAGAGGTTAAGTCACTTCTCTGAAGTCAAATATCAAATCTGCAGCATAGAGTGGCACAGTGGCTCACACCTATAATCCCAGCATTTTGGGAGGCTGTGGAGGGAGGCTGGCTGGAGCACAGGAATTTGAGACCAGCCTGGGCAACATTAAACTTGTAGGGGGAATTGCAGGCGCTATGCCTGTTTTTTGTAGAGACCTCGTTTCTATAAAAAAAAACTAGCCAGTGTGGTGGCACGTGCCTGTAGCTACTTGGGAAATTGAGGTGGGAGGATTGCTTAAGCCCAGGAGATCAAGGCTATACTCTAGCCTGGGTGACACAGCAAGACCATCTCAAAAAAAAAAAAGGGGGCGGGGGCAGCATATCTGACATTTGAAAACAAGGACTCTAAAGCCAGACGCCAGGAGAACAGCACATGGGTGCTCTTGGGCTGCTGAACCTAGGAAAGCAAGTGGCAGAGACTTTGAGAGCAGCACGCTTTGGTGGTTGCCTGGGATCCCTACTGGAAAAGGAAAAAGAGATGTCAGCAATCAGCCACCCAAGAAGCCTTGAACTCCTCCTTGCTGCAGAAGCTGCTGGGATGACAGGGCTGGAATGTGACTTGCCCCAGGTCAGTGGGGACCTCACCGGGCCATGAGCTTGTGCAGTTCCTGCTTATGCTGCTGGTCCTCAGTAGCGATGGCATGCTGGGCCTGTTGCTGCATGGTCTGGACAAAATGCTGCATGTGCTGGAAGGCATCAATCTGTAACAGGACAAAGGCATAGAGAGCCACTAGGCTTGTGGCCCAGCTTCAGAGGAAGGGAGCTACCGTTCATGTGATAGGCATGAGTCAACCCCTCTCCAAAAAGAATACCCTAGAGCACAGAATGACGACCCCATAGGACAGAGGACCAGGGAGTGATGCTGGGAGAGGCTGGGCTTTTCAAAAAGATTCATGACTTATTCAACTCAAGTCTTGGCTCTCCTTTGCCAACTATAATTACCAGTTTTATAAGCCCTGGCAAAGTTTCATGCCTGGCTACCCCAAATAAAAATTCCTATAAAGTAATTTGAAACAACTGCTTACTTCACTATCAATATGTTACCCTGGGGGATATTAGGCTTTTGGGAATTGTTTCAGGCTAATAAAACTTTGGTATTTGTTTACAACACCAGGGTATCTTGGACAGTCCAGTGGAGCAAAAACTATAGATTTAAAAATCATATAGCACCCAAATAAGAACACAGATTTGGGGTGAAGACCCTCATGCATTCACAGGGAATAGGCAGAAGATATCAGCTCAGCACACATCTGGTTGAACAGGGTGACTTAGGGGCAAAATCTCCAGAGCACCCTAAAGCAGCTAGATCTATTTACACTACGGGCTTGTATACAAAGTGAGCAGAGGGCATGTGAGTCAGGAACAGACAGCTGAACTGAGGAAGGGCAGAGACAAAATCACAGATCTGGGACTACTGTACAAGCCCGCCATATCCAGTTGAACCAGCAGCTTGATAAGTGGGGTCCATATCACTTTTAAAGGGAAAAACAAATCTTTTCTGGTTTTTCTAGAGGGGGGAAGACCCACAAATAGAAACAAAAATAATAATAAAGGGCTTCAAGGATGGAGATAGAATGTACAAACATCAAAAGCTCAAATGGAAAAATGGCAAAATCTAAATGCATTAACACAGGGAAAGGAAACATTATATGAGAGAATGTGAAAAAGAGGCAATGTGTTCTGTGCTGCAGAAGAAGGAAAAAAATCAAGACTTCAGATAAATAACAGTTCTCCTTATGGTAAATCATGTAAGAAGTATTTTTGTTTGTTTTAAATAAAAACATGTTAGCCAGGTGCAGTGGCTCACACCTGTAATCCCAGCACTTTAGGAGGCCGAGGCGGGTGGATCACCTGAGGTCAGGAGTTCCAGACCAGCCTGGCCAACATGGCGAAACCTGTCTCTACTAAAAATACAAAAATTAGCCTGGCGTGGTGGGGCACGCCTGTAATCCCAGCTATTTGGGAGGCTGAGGCAGGAGAATTGCTTGAACCTGGGAGGCGGAGGTTGCAGTGAGCCAAGATCATGCCACTGCATTCCAACCTGGGCAACAGAGTGAGAATGTCTCAAAAAAAAAAAAAAAAAAAGAACAAAGGTTGGGTGTGGTGGCTCACGCCTGTAATCTCAGCACTTTGGGAGGCCAAGGTGGGTGGATCACCTGAGGTCAGGAGTTCGAGACTAGCCTGGCCAATATGGTGAAACCCCGTCTCTACTAAAAATACAAAAATTAGCTGGGCATGGTGGTGGCTGCCTGTAACCCCAGCTACTTAGGAGGCTGAGGCAGGAGAATTGCTTGAACCTGGAGGCAGAGGTTGCAGTGAGCCGAGATCACACCATTGCACTCCAGTTTGGGTGACAAGAGCGAAACTCTGTCTCAAAAAAAAAAAAAAAACATGTTAGTGATGATGGCCTTGAAGAAAATGAAACTCCCTAGTTTGGGGGCCAAGACCAATCTCAGATGCTTTTCAATATAAAGAATTAATTGGCATGAAGAGATTGGGTTAACCCAGAGCCAGAATGACATGACAAACAATTGATCAAGCAGCTAATCCATGCATGAGGACAGGGCAGGCACACAGATGTTCTAACACTTAACAAGACACCTGTCCCTCAGACTTCTGTCTTCACAGAGATCCATTACTCACCACCAGCTTTGAAAAATGAACTACATTAGCATCCCACACTTGGGAAGTAATAAATGTTCCTTTAATTTTAATCTTTTTTAATTTAAATTTTTATTTCTTTAGAGACAGGGTCTCTCACTCTGTTACCCAGGCTGGAGTGCAGTGGTGCAATGATAGCTCACTGCAGACTTGAACACTTTTGCTCAAGTGATCCTCCTACCTCAGCCTCCCAGTAGCTGAAACTACAGGCACACACCACCACACCCAGTTAATTTTAATTTTTAGTAGAGATGAGGTCTTGCTATGTTGCCCAGGTTGGTCTCAAATTCCTGGGCTCAAGCAATCCTCCCACCACGGCCTCCCAAAGTGCCAGGATTACAGGTGTGAACCACACTTTAGTTTTTTTTTCTAGGGGAACTACGTTGACCAGTCTTAAATCTGATTTTTTTTTTCTTTTGTGACACAGAGTTTCGCTCTTGTCACCCAGGATGGAGTGCAGTGGCGTGATCTTGGCTCACTGCAACCTCTGCCTCCCAGGTTCAAGAGATTCTCCCGCCTCGACTTCCCAAGTAGCTGGGAGTACAGGTGTGCACCACCACACCTGGCTAATTTTTGCATTTTTAGTAGAGATGGTGCTTCACCATGTTGCCCAGGCTGGTCTCAAACTCCTGACCTCAAGTGATTCGCCTGCCTCAGCCTCCCAAAGTGCTGGGATTATAAGTGTGAGCCACCACACCTGGCTTAAATCTGATTAAAAAAAAAAAAAGAATTGGGAGGCGGTAGTAAAAAAACTCAATCACTAAAAAGGTGATAACTCAGTGTGATCATTGCGTACGTCACGCAGGTAGGAGCTAAACTAGGAACTCTGATGGTAGGTGCTTTTCAGAGCCCATAAGCTACCTGTCATCAACAATCCAGACACTGGGTTTAAACTCTTTGGTGGACTTAATAAGGAGCTGAACAAAATATAAACTGCCAAAGCTGGGGAGGCTGGGTATTAAGTTTGGATTTGAAGCCCAATATTTCGTTTATCCAGCATAAGAGAATCCAGTATCTTTCTACTGTATAGTATAAGGCAACTTATTTTCAAGGAATTGGAAATGTTCTATTTAAAATTTGTTTTCTCCATCCCCAGGAAATGAAAAAAGGGAAAAATGATTCTTTCCCTCCTATAAATGAAGGACCTGTCACTTGGAAGAAGGGGCTTCTCATAGGCCCGCAGGATTTTAGCTAGGCACAATATTCTGGTTCTAGATTACATGGGTGGGTTTGTGGGCAAGAACAATGGCCTTGGCTCAGTGAAATTTTACAGAAGGACCAGCCTGTCTCTGGACTCTGTGAAGTGTCTTGTCTAGGAAAACATGATACATATACCCATAGCCTGATGCCTTCCAGGATAACAGGGTCTGCTTTTCCCACAAATACTTTCCTTTGCCTCAGGCGAGGCAGAGCATGATTCTTGTTTACAGTGGAGGAAAGTAAGGCTCAGTGAGTGTCTTGCTCAGCAGCACAATTATTAAGTAGTCAGTTTTCCTTGGGTAGCTCCTTAACTATGAAGATATGACATCTCTAGTTCTGGGCTTGAAGTCCCAGCACTTTACTTTAAATAGGTTCCTAATTTTTAATTCCACAGAATTTGGGCTACTAAGAAAGACCATTCCATGGAGAAGTTGGGCTGGGGTCTTATATTGAAAGAAGCCACTCCTTGCTTAAGATATTACCCAAAAGACTTCTTCAACCTGCCTTGGGCAAGACAGTCAGAGACCTGGAGGCTATACATAGGAGGGAAATCAGACTATACTCAGATCCAGCACCTTCTGTTTTTCTCATTTGCCTGGAGGAGGTCAGCTTTTAATCAGAAATGCTCTGGCCTGGGAGGCTCACAGAGACTGAAAAATAAAACAAAACAACAAAAAACAAACAAAATCTCCAAGCTGCACATTTGGAGAAGGAAACGTAGGTCACTGGTACTGCAGTAAATCCCAAAGACCAGGTTCCTGGGTACAGGCTGGCTGATCCCACTCTGGGTGGTATTCACAGCCACCCTGAGTCAGTCATGTACAAAATTAGTCAATTTCTGGACCCAGTCACCAGATCTCCTAAGTGTGCCTTCCGCAGAAACACAACTTCTATTTTATGAGATCTTCCCACAGCAGAGGCTCCAGTGGCTGGGTTTTATTCCTCTCTCATCTCAGGTACCTCACTGTGGGGGTCACAATGGGGAGAGAAGGCTAGTGAGACTCCCTCTTCCGTTTGGTAAGAAAGAGGAAGGGGAAGCCAAAGCAGGTGCTGACTTTGCCTCCAGGGCCTACTGTTTATTAGTCCTCACCATCACCCAGGCAGATTATTTAAAGAAAAAAACCCCCAAACCAGGAGCCACATCTATTTCCCAAGGGCTTGTCTGTAAATAAAGTCAGAAGAATTCTACATTGGCTTCAAGATAACTTTCCCTCCTGGTTTCAGCATTATACCCTGCATGTTACTCCTTTTGAATCCAAACTGATGACAGGAGAGGAGACCAGAAGTCTGAAAAACCCAGATTGGTCTTGTGAAAGTTCTAGTCTGTGTATTTACAAATCTGCTCTTTTTTGTACCAAACAGCCCATCTTCTCTTAGGGGTAGAAAGTGTGCCCTTTCTAGTCCCAGCACTTTCTAGATACAAATACATATAACTGTGATCACATTCATTGGTTTGATCAATGGTATACATGCATCTCCTCAACTGTGATTCACTTTATGAAACCAGGCCAAATAGCTTCATAATAGGAAGAGACTCCCTGACATTGTGAGTAGGTGGTTTAAACACTGTTTCTTTTCTGGCCTTAAAGAGGCAGAGAGAAGCAGATTAGGCGAGCATTCTGGAGAAGGTGGTCTGTTCTGGATGCATTGGGATACAGACCTTGCGGGCACTCTTCCACATGTTTTTCATGTAGGCATAGGTCACCTGAGGGTGAACTGTTGGCAGAGGATGGTCAAGTTGCCGAGACGGATCAACTCCCAGGAGCAACACTAAGGTTTTATGAGCAAGAGCCTTAAAAATAAGAGAGACTGGGTTATAGACAGAACTGGATAGCCCAGGGACACCATGGGGCCCTACCTGTCCATGTGGGTGGGTGGTTGTCACTCACCAGCCTGCCACTCTTGCCGCACAGGCTTGCATACTTGAGCCAGGTTCTCATGTCTTCATGAGGGCTGACCACAAGGGACCGCACCATAAGGATTTTCTGCCAGTCCTCTACGATACGCTGGCAGCCCTGGAACATTCAGAAGTGAAGATTAGATATGTTTTCTGATCATTGTTTTTGAGGCAGTCTTGCTCTGTCGCCCAGGCTGGAGTGCAGTGGTGCAATCTTGGCTCACTGCAACCTCTGCCTCCCAGGTTCAAGCAATTCTCCTGCCTCAGCCTCCTGAGTAGCTGGGATTACAGGCGTGTGCCATCATGCCTGGCTAAGTTTTGTATTTTTAGTAGAGACGGGGTTTCAGTATCTTGGCCAGGCTGGTCTTGAACTCCTGACCTCGTGATCCAACCGTCTTGGCCTCCCAAAGTGCTGGGATTACAGGCGTGAGCCAACGTGCCCGGCCTTTTATTATATTTTTAATAGAGATGGTGTTTCACCATGATGGCAAGGCTGGTCTCGAACTCCTAACCTTAACTGATCTGCCTGCTTCAGCTCCCAAAGTTCTGGGATTACAGGCATGAGCCACCATGCCTGGCCTTCTGATACATTTTAACTTCCCTGCAAGCCACAGCCAAATCCACTGTGAAACACAAAGGAGATTTGCTGATAGAATCTCAGCTTTCTCAGGTTAAGGGTACTTTGAGTGAAATACCCTTAGGCAGCGGTCCCCAACCTTTTTGGCACCAGGGACTAGTTCTGTGGAAGACAATTATTCCGCAGATTGGGCGGGGGGCGGGGGGATGGTTTTCGGATGACTGTTTCACCTCAGATCATCAGGCATTAGATTCTCATAAGGAGTGTGCAACCTAGATCCCTTGCATGCACAGTTCATAATAGGGTTCATGCTCCTGTGAGAATCCAGTGTGGCTGCTGATCTGACAGGAAGTGGAGCTTGCCCATCCCTCACCTTCTGCTGTGCCTCCCGGTTCCTAACAGGCTACTCACCAGTCCCCGGCCCCAGGTCTGGGGACCCCTGCCCTTAGGGGCATCTCAGCAGTTTGAGAGATGGTATAGCATGGGTTTGGAGCTTGAATCCTGCCTCTGTCACTTGCTACCCTATGTGACTTTGGGCAAATCACTTAACCTCTGACAGATCTGTAGAGTGGAATAAAAATAGTACCAGTTTCATAGGGATACGGTGAGGATTAAATAAATTAAATGATTGATTTCAATTTATTTTGTGAATGGTGAATAACGCATAATACATCTTCAACTTTAAAATTTTGTTTCAGTCTTTCTGGTTGAAGATGACTATCACTGACAAAGAAATTAAAATGTATCATTCAAAGTTCAAAAATGAATTAAATGTAAATAAGTTAAAAAAATTTTTGAAGTGACATTGCTTTTAAGTTGGTAGCATTTATATTTCTGAAGTTATTAAGCCTAAATCTCCATTAAGACTTCTGAAAAAAAAAAAAAAGACTGTTGGGATATCGTGTATGTTGGCATCTTAGATTCTTTCTTCTTCATTTCTACTCGTCTCAGATCAAAAACACAGAAGGGGAAATGCTTCATTCAGTTACACTTAGAAATTCTTCTTTCTTTTTTTTTTGATAGGGTCTCACTCTGTCACCCAGGCTGGAGTAAAGTGGTGCAATCATGGCTCACTGCAGCCTCAACCTCCCAGGTTCAAGCGATCCTCCCACCTCAACCTCTCCTGAGTAGCTGGGACTATGGGCGCACACCACATCTGGCCAATTTTTGTATTTTTTGAAGAGACGGGGTTTTGTCATGTTGCCAAGGCCGGTCTCAAACTCCTGGGCTTAAGCTATCTGCCTGCCTCAGCCTCCCAATGTGTTGGGATTATAGGTGGGATCGTTCTTGTCGCCCAGGCTGGAGTGCGGTGGCGCAATCTCGGCTCACTGCAACCGCTGCCTCCAAGGTTCAAGCGATTCTCCTGTCTCAGCCTCCTGAGTAGCTGGAACTACAGGTGCGTGCCACCATGCCTGGCTAATTTTTGTATTTTTAGTAGATATGGGGTTTTGCCATGTTGGCCACCCTGGTCTTGAACTCCTGACCTCAAGCAATCTGCCCGCCTCGGCTTCCCAAAGTGCTGGGATTACAGGCATGAGCCACTGCGCCTGGCCACAAATTCTTTATAATTAAAAAAAAAAAAAAAAAAAAAAAAAAGCCGGACGCGGTGGCTCATGCCTGTAATCCCAGCACTTTGGGAGGCCGAGGTGGGCGGAGCACAAGGTCAGGAGATCGAGATCATCCTGGCTAATACGGTGAAACCCCGTCACTACTAAAAAATACAAAAAAAAAAAAAATAATTAGCCAGGCGTGGTGGTGGGCGCCTCCAGCTACTTGGGAGGCTGAGGCAGAATGGCATGAACTCGGGAGGCGGAGCTTGCAGTGAGCCAAGATCATGCCACTGCACTCCAGCCTGGGGGACTGAGCGAGATTCCGTCTCAAAAAAATAAATAAATAAAATAATTTAAAAAGTGAATTAATTATCAAAGGGGCTTAAGCCAATTTTACATCTAACAACTATAGAGTGTATAGAGAGTCAGGTGAACTCCTTTTTTTTTTTTTTTTTTTTTTTTTGGAGACGGAGTCTCATTCTGTCCCTCAGGCTGGAGTGCAGTGGCGCAATCTTGGCTCACTGCAACCTCTGCCTCCCAGGTTCAAGTGATTCTCCTGCCTCAGCCTCCCAAGTAGCTGGGATTACAGGTGTGTGCCACCACGCCTGGCTAATTTTTGTATTTTTTTCTTTTAGCAGAGAGGGGGTTTCTCTATGTTGGCCAGGCTAAGTCTCAAACTCCTGACCTCAAGCGATCCACCTGCCTCGGCCTCCTAAAGTGCTGGGATTACAGGTGTGAGCCACCATGCCCGGCCAAGTGAACTCCTTTTTCATCCTTGTTGATAAGAAGTCAGACTCAGAAGGGGAGTTCCTGAGATCTACTGCTTCACGGTAAATTCCATGAACCCATGGAGCTGTCCTCCATGGAGATAAACTTAAAAGTCTAGCAACAATGATCTCAGGCTTTTAGCTATGACAAGATGCAGTCTGAGCCTGACTGGAAAACCCAAAGCAAGAAGAGACCCAGCGCCAGTAAGGCTGACCTCTCTAACTGCCCTATGGGAGGGTCTTAGGAACCAGAAGCATTGGTGCAACTCCGAAGAAAAGTAACAAACATGTATTTTTCCACTACTATAATACTGGTTGGGGATTTTAATTTAAATGATTTGACCACAAAATGGCAGTTTTCTAGCCCCAGCAGTTCATTTGACAGCAAGCCATCCACAAGAGCCAAATTTCCACTATAAATGTAATGCTTTACTTTCAGGCCTTGGACCACATTTTTCCATCCCATGAAGTGTGACAACAATGATTTAGAAAGTTAAAATAACAAAAAAGTACATTGAGTGATTATTTTTTGTTACTCCTCACCAATAGTTAGGTTCTCCCAGATGCTGAAATAATTTGGCCTCTTGTAAGCCAAAAAGCATCTTGCTGCCTCAAGATAGGAAAGTCACGAAGGCTTAAGGTGGTGACAGTGTCCTGGACCCAGTAAAGTCAGACAGGCATCTCTCTTCCCAGGACTCAGTCCATGCCTCCCCTCTCCTCTAAGTCTACATTTGGATCAAGTCCCACTTGTCAGACTGTCAGAAGGTTCATCAGATCTCTGCTGTAGAAACTCTTTATTGTAGGCATTTCAAAGAACTGGGGTGTGTACAAATCAAGTGGGAAATGCTTATTTGTGGAATTCTTTCTGGTGCCCAGGAGACAATTTTCCATCAAAACATTCACTGGCCATTTCATAATTACTAATAAAACATGTAAAAGAACTGTATGTGCTCATTTCAGAGCCATAAATGACTGTATTCATAGATGTTCCTTTGCCCATTACTCTTTCCTGTCCAGGGGAATGTGCCCTGAGCTTCCTAGACAGGAATGTGTTTGGAGTCAAAAGGTTTTGTCGCAGCCTACTGAGATGCCTGGAAGCACAAACTTCGATTGGTCTGAAGCAAGAATTTGGAATTAGCAATTAGGTGGGGATTTAGTTGAGAGGAAATGGCTTATAATTGGGGAGATGGATTATGATAGGCAGGGAGATAAATGGTTTCTGGAGTGGTAAAGGCTTTCTCTCTTTTTTCTTTTGCTGATGAACCTCCTATCCTACCCACTCAAGGAATGGGAGAACTGGCCATCCTTCCCAGAACACTTAAACTCCTGACTCCCAGACCTGGAGTGACAGTTCCTCATGTTAAAATGATCAGAATGTGACAATGAAAACACTGATGGAGGACTTGGGAAAGCTTCTCTACAAGGGGAAACTGCAGTGTCACCTCAATAGAGGCGACAGGATGACTCTGACCTAAGTGACTATAAATAGCAGGAGTTGGCCAATGAGAACCTAAGGCAACCCCATCTGAAAAGCTGGTGCAAGTGGCCTGCAACTGTAGTTAGAGGAGTGGTTCTTAGCTTTGGCTTGTGGAACCATCTGGGGGAACCTGAAAAGATACTGATCCTGAGTCTCTCCCCAGAAATTTAATTGGCCTGGGGAATAGCCTGGGCATCAGGATTTTAAAAAGCTCTCCAGGTGATTCTACTGTGCCGCTAAGGTTGAGAACCACTGATTTTGAGGTTATGATTCCTAACTGACTGGTCACAGGTGTCACTTATTAAAAAACATTTTTTTTAATTCCTAGAGAAGAGAATAAGAAGAGACGGGAAAATTGGTCATTCTCTCACAGCTTAAGCTTAGGTGAGGAGCCTTTGAGTATTCTGCTTTGTATGCAAGCCAAGCAACACACTGGTGGAGGAGGCAGGAAAAGCAAGTTGAGTAAGAGCCGGGATGGAGGGGGGCACTCGCCCAGGTCCTGGAAGGGGTAGGGGTAGGCGGGTGAACTGGGGCTTTCTACCAAGCTCACCTGCAGTCTCTCCCACCAGATCTGGCGGATGATCTCTCGTCGCTCGGGGACAAGTTTGTACTGGATAACCTCCTCCAGCTCGGACAGCATGTGGCAAGAAACCATGGCCTGATGGAAGCAAATCGCATTCCAAACTAATTACTGCACGAACAATCCAAAAGACAGGATTAATTTAAATCATTCCTTCTGGTGTCAGGGTATCTGCCGATCAGAGAAAACAGGCATGTTTCCAGCAGCCTGTGAGTTCTCAATAGCCCATTCTGAAAAAAGTATGGAAATAAGCCTCAAAAATGACAATGTGCAGAATAGTTGACACTTACCCCATATGCCCGACTGTAACTCTCTCCTGCCATCGCAGTTAATTCAGCATCCAGCAGGTCCCTGGCCTTGTCAATGCACTAGAAGAGAAACAACCCTTGGGACTGAGCTCTGGACTTGGGAGCTTAGGGTTATTTTAGGGCACCCCAACTAGCTACAGAAGTTATCTGTCTCACTTAAATTCCAGGGATGAAAAGAGAAATTTGCTGAAGAAGGGCATTTTCCCAGAACTGAATGGCTTGAGAGGAGGTATTATCCAATTTCTCATCAAAGACAGAAATGTATGGCATCCAAAACTTTAACATCTATCTAAGGTAACACACAAAATCTTAGGTGGCAAGGGTATGGGAATGTGGGCTGTAAAACTGAATCACAGGTTCTTGCATCTCAAGAGGACATAACTGGGGATCTACCTCTTTTTTTTTCTTTTTTTTTTTTTCTCTGAGACACAGTCTCACTCTGTCACCCAGGCTGGAGTGCAGTGGTATGATCTTGGCTCACTGCAGTCTCCACCTCCCGGGTTCAAGTGATTCTCTTGCCTCAGCCTCCCAAGTAGCTGGGATGCTGGGATTACAGGCACCCGCCACCACGCCCAGCTAATTTTTGTCTTTTTAGTAGAGATAGGGTTTCACCACGTTGAGCAGGTTGGTCTCGAACTCCTGGTCTCAAGTGATCCATCCGCCTCGGCCTCCCAAAGTGCTGGGATTACAGGTGTGAGCCACTGTGCCCAGCCTGGGGATCTGCCCTCGTTTAACTTTTTCTTGCTGGGCATGTTTATGAAAATAGATTCTGCACACACTTCAATGGCTCCAGGTGGTAGCTCTGGCTTCCAAGCACCCTCTGTCCTTATGAGGGAGTGTCTTTAAACTTGGCAGAGATGTCCAGTCCTGTCCACGTGAACAGGAGCTCTTGTGTCTCTGACAGAGACAACCGAGATCTTGGTTCTCATCACATAAATGAGAGCCTGGGGGATGCCATAGCACTGCAGTTTCCTCTGTGCCATCAATTAAAAACCCCTCATGCAGAGCTTTTCCCGTTTTTGAATGTTTAGGTTAATTATAGTGTCCCAATGCCTTAAGTGCTCAGGTCATTTACCCGGGCACCTCATCTAAGTCTCATGTCTGACAGGGTGGATGGGATTACTTCATTATTTCATTCTGCAAGTCAGCACGCTATTTACAAATAAGTACTAGCTTCCTCGGAAGGTAATCAATGTGTGACATGCCTGCATGGCCAGAAGACCCTTGTGACTGATTTCTGCTGCACAGTGAGACTGCTGGCTCTCTGAATCCTATCTTTTGCTGAAATACAGCTTCTCTCTACAACAAGGGATACAATGATGACCCAACAAGCTAACTCTAAAAGCAACTGTGACAGTAGCTTCCAGAACACATTTGTCCCCCTCAGAACAAAAAGTAGCCCCAGCTGACCTGCTGGCAGTCTTCTGAGTGCAATGCATCAAAACCATTCAAATGCACTCACAGAGCCAAGTAAACATCAGATCTGAAGTACAACAGCTTATTACCAAAGCACCATGTGCTTAGAAGCACTACAATCTTTTCCTCGCTGAGAGATCTGGGTGCATGTAGGTTTTTACCTGTTGTGCCAAGGAGAAGAGGTCCTGATGCAGTGCCAGCACAGCTCTATAAAATGCCCCATCATGGGTGTCCCGAGGGATCATACAGGTGTATTCTTCCATGCTGTCCCACTGACCTATACACATACAGAGACAGAAAGCACCAAGGGGGTTGGCTGGTTGGGCTAAAGGCAGCATCTCAAATAGATCTTGCCATTGTTATTTTCCTTTAGCTTGGGATATAAACAAGAGAAATGAACTTGAGCCTCATGTACCAAAATCCTGCAGAGCCCCTATACACACTATGAAGGTTGACTTAACAAAAAAAGCCACATCTGTCTTCCAAACACAGGACTCCATGGCTGCCCAGGGAGCATCTTGACAGATGAGGGGAAGTGCATGAGTGTGAAGTCTGCACATCAAGTGGGCTGAATGCAGCACCTCATTATCCTAGAGAACTCTCTCAGGTTTCTCTAGGTGAAACAAAATTGCTTTCTTCCTTACTACTGAGACAGCTCACAGTTCAGTGGTATGTTGTTTCCTCTAAACAATTGAAAATAGCCATTACACAGATGATAGGGCACAGGATTAGACAAATAGCTTGCCCATTTCATTCTGGCAATATCTTTGCCTCAGGAGGGAGGAGATAAATATTTTAAGCGACTCCATTATAACAAAAAGATGGGCTAGGTCACAGCACAGTGGTCTCTGCGTCATATTAGACAGGGGAAATAGCTGCATCCGGGAAGAGGTATTCATTTCTCCTGGTGGGGTGAGTATGTATCAAATGCCAGGATTTCCAAGACCATCTGCAGAAAAGATATCGGCTTCATTAGCTGCAAACTACAGGGCTGCCAATTTTACAAGGCATTTTCCTGCCTCTCACTCCAGACCATTGGCTCATCCATTCTCTATGCCTCTGGGCACAAGCAAATAGCTAACGATGACTCCTCAGGAAGCAATTTGTTTTTGAAAAATGTTCCGGATCTAGCCCACAGCTCATGAAAGGAAAGGGTATAAGCTCAGTGACTCAAGAGGGACAGAAGAAGAGAATGGAGGTAGAGGGTTATGTAATGTTCCTCTGGGCTCCACAGGTGAAGCTTTTCACCAGGGACGCTCTACATATCCTCTCCCTTCTTATCAAGACCATCTCTGGAACACATATTGATAATCCTCTTAGCTGGGGCCCAGTGTCAGAAATTGACATGTCTGCAGGGATTGAAAAGAAATCTCTGCTTTAAAATACTCTGGGAGTAGGAGTGAGGTGGGTAAGAATTGGGCAGCAAAGAGGAGAATAGAGACAATAAATGGTGAAAATGTTTGTAATTGCTGGAAAAGGTGAAGGGCAGATGGGGGTTCATTATACTATAATTTTCACTGTTATATATATTAGGAAAGTTCTAAAATATAAGTTAAGAAATATTAATAAAAGGAGATAGACAACTGTCCTCTCCCTTTACTCCTGTTTGGGATAAAAACACGACATGGGGAGCTCCAGCAACCATGCTAGATCATGAGGTGAACTTTAAAATGGAGGCACGGGCTGAGCATGCAAAGCAGAAATCTGGAAAAAGGCTAATGATAATAGAGCCAAAATACTAGTCTGGAAACGCCTACCTCTAGATTTCATTTATAAGAGAGGAAAATAAATCAGTAACTTGCTTTAGGCAACCAAAGCCAAATCCTACTGTGGTATAAGAAGAAATATGTTTGGTCTTTGTCCCTAGTGCCTGGTATAGAGCTATCGAAAACCTTCTGCATTTCCTGAGTGATAGGAGTGTTCTTTATTACTCATAATGAGCCCCTATTGATTATGCTGATAAGGTAGAATGGTTTAAGAAAAAATTTATTTATTGAGAAGGCCAATTATAGAGATGACTTTATGACTTAGGCATAGCTGGATGCAGGAACCTAAAGAGAGTTCTCCTCATCTCTCTTTAAAACAAAAAAATTAGGGCCAGACGCTGTGGCTCACACCTGTAATTCCAGCACTTTGGGAGGCTGAGGCGGATGGATCACGAGATCAGGAGTTCAAGACCAGCCTGGCCAACATGGTGAAACCCCCGTCTCTACTAAAAATACAAAAATTAGCTGGGCGTGGTGGCAGTGCCTGGAATCCCAGCTACTCGGAGGGCTGAGGCAGAGAATTGCTTAAACCTGGGAGGCAGAGGTTGCAGTGAGCCGAGATCATGCCACTGCACTCCAGCCTGGGTGACAGAGCGAGACTCCATGTCAAAAAAAAAAAAAAATTATGTGTGTGTGTGTGTGTGTGTGTGTATATACATATATAAACATAATTGGTAGAGATGGAGCATATATATATATATAATTGGTAGAGATGGAGTGTCACTATGTTGCCCAGGCTGATTTCAAACTCCCAGGCTCAAATGATCCTCCTGCCCAAGCCTCACAGAGTACTGGGATTACAGGTGTGAGTACCACACCCAGCCTCCCCATCTCTTATTTCTGCTTTCAACTGAAAAGGTAAATGGAGACACAGAGATGCATACCCTAGTACTCTGCTGAATGTGTAGGTGTATGACCCCACTAACCTTGCAGAATATCCAAGCCTATTACCAAAGAGATTGGTTCTTTGAGTAGCATGTGACTTAAACTTTGCCTTATGTTGTCTCTCCCTCCTTCTCCCCTTCCAGGATGGGGCTGGTTACCAGAAAGACCAAGTAATTACCGGGTTTGAACTTTCAGCCCTGTCCACTGACATCCAGGAAAGGTGAAGAGGTTGAAAATTAAAGGCAATAAAAACTCTTGAACAATGAGCTTCCAGGTTGACGAAGGTGCTGGGAGGGTGAGGGTAAACCCCAGTAACACAGGACAGAAGCTTCTGCACTCCAGACCCTTCTAGACCTTCCCTCATTGTACCTGTTCATCTGTATCTTTTATAATACCCTTTATAATAAACTAGTAAATGTAAGTAAAGTGTCTCCTTTTGTTCTGTGCATTGTCCTAGCAAATTATCAAACCTGAGGAGGAGGGTTATGGGAACCCCAATTTACAGCTCGTCAGTGAGAAACACAAATCACAACCTGGAACTTGTGATTGGCATCTGAAGTGGGGCGATACTTTGGGATGAGCCCTTAACCTGTGGGATCTGATGCTATTTCCAAGTAGATAGTGTCAGAAATGAACTACCTGACACCCCATTGGTGTCTGCTGACAATGGCTTGGTGTATGGGGAAAAGCATCTGGCATCAGTACTCTGTGTGAGTGTGCTAAGCGTGTATTTCTCACCCACTAAATCTCAATTTTGATTCTGTGCACTGTTTTCCTTGGCCTCCCCACGAAGATCCAATTTTCCCCATGTCTAACAAGTTAATAAAAATCATCAGGTAGAAAGGACAGATGGAAGGTGTAGAAGTAGGTGGATACAGACCGTTTTTACCCTTCCATAGACCTGGATCTCCACCTAGAGCCAGCACCTTACTCTTCTGATGCGAGCCCCTAGCCTCACTCACCCCATCCTTCACAGGGTGCCTGTGAGGGAAGCTTTACCTAAACCCCATGCAGCTGCAGCAGCCATCCGGGCCATCTTGGCTTGGGTCTCATCATTAACCAGGGTCCACTTTTCACAGCACTGCTGGTGGAGTTGACCCCTGAAGGAAATGAATTATATAGTCAGATTAATCCAAATCTCCTTATACTACCAATCTTCCTCTCCTGCCCCTTGGGTTAGTTGAGGACTACACAGGAACTGGACACCTTTAATAAAAAAGCACATTCTACTAGGTCACATAATAGAGAATCAATGGGCTATTTGTTGTTTCTATGACCTGATGCTCGTAATTTGTCTGGGTGAGTTTATCAAGGATAGGAACCATGTCTAACTCTGTGATATGAAATGTCCTGAACATCTGGCTCCCTTCATAAATATTAAATAACTTCTCTCCTATGCCAAAGAATTCTGGGCTCTTTCCCTTTGGCAGGCCTACAGAGAAAGCAATCTGAAGAGACGCATCTGGACATTCATTTTGGGCTCAAAGCTATAGGGAGAACTGGCTCCTAAAAGTATTATACAAATGGTTTCAGTCTGAAATGAAACCCAGATGAAATCAATCTGTACAGAAGAAAGGCTCTACAATGGTCACATCTACCAGAAAGCTAGATGCTGCGTATTCTCAGAATTTTGCACAATTGCTGAATGTGAAGGAGGACTATGAGATATTAAGATATAAATGGTGCTTAAGACACCCCAACAAACAAAAGAGAATGCGGAGGCCCTAGAATAGGGTCTTGCTATTGACTGTTGAAACTCCCTCTCATGTTTCGCTTCTCAATGAAAAGAAATAAACTCTGCTATTATGCAAATCCGAGCCCCTGATTTCATGTGAGCTTCAAGATGTAGCTAGGAGACTCCTTAATTTTTCCTGCTTTCTGAAAGACATGCTGCAGGATGATTTAACTTGGCACTGGAGGTGGAGTCACGAGGAAGAGCACAAGTTCTAAGTGGCCCAGGTCAGAAGCCTCATGGAACATGAGCTGCTCTGCACTCTAAGGTGGTGTAGGAGGGCGGGGATAAAGATGCTGAAGTCAATCCCTGCAGAAAGAATCTAGGCTGAGCTCACCAAGAAGCTGACTGTGGACCACGTCTAGGAGAGGTACTCAGAGCCATTATCCAGCATCGCAGTACAGCAGATATTAACTTTGTCGTCTCTCTGACGCATGATCAAGCAAACCAGGGACACCAGCACTCTGGCTCAATACAGAGCTGAGACCAAAAAGAGGAACTGGTGGCCATGATGCCCTATGCAATTTACTGAAGCTCCATTAAGGGAATAGGATAAACCTCTGTGTTGGTTTCCTGCCACCGAGACTTAGAAATCTTCACTCCTGGGCCCTGCTAGGGGTTCCCTTAGAGCAGTAGTTCTCAAACTACTAAGTGCATCGGAATCCCCTGGAGGGCTCCTTCAGATGGCTGGGCTCCACCCTCTGAGTTTCTGACTCAGTAGTGCTGGGATAGGGGCTGAGAATGTGCATTTGTAACAAGTTTCTATGTGATGCCAAAGTTGCTGGACCAGGGTCCACAGTTTGAGAACCACTGGCTTAGAGCAGAGGCACAGCTCATCTGCACAGCATATTTTTGTAGGGGTCCTGACTAGAGGTAGAAGAGAAAGCTGCATGATCTCCAAATGGTCCTTCCAACCCTATAGTTCAAAATTTACAGCTGGTGAACACAAGCAACTTGGATGAATGCATCCTCCATGCAAGCTGTCCCTCCTAACTCAGCCTCCCTCTATTATTTTGTCAGGATCAGCTGATTTTGTGCCACAGAACTAAGGATGTAGCATTTCTTTTCATCTAGAGCAGGAAGCAAGTTCAGTGCTGAAATCCCACAAACTGTTACCCCAAGAGACAAAGCAGGGAGCAATGCAGGAACAGCAACTCAGAAGGGCAAGCCCTAGCAGTGAACCTTGCACTGCCTTCACCATGCAGCTGTGTGGGAACAGCTGTCAGAGCTTGGTCAGTACACAGACAAGAGCATTGCTCTTCCACAAACATTTGTTACAAAAAATAATGCAGAATATACTGAGTCCTGCCTCTCAAGGGTGGTTGGGTGGGGGGCAAAACCAAATAAATAAAAAACATGAGACTGTTTATGGGGCAACAACTAGGATACATTTTTCTGATACCTTTCACTACACATAGGGAGGACTGGGTAAAAGGTGCACCCTCTGAGACTCTGATTTTCTCACCTAGTGTTTTGGCAAAAAACGCAGAAAGTGCTTGCTTCGGCAGCACATGTACTAAAATTGGTACGATACAGAGAAGATAGCGTGGTCCCTGAAGATTTAAAACAAACAAAAAGCTTAGGAAGTATTCTTTCATTTGGAATGGCTCCATGGCTCCTCTTAGGGTTGAAGGCCTATGATCTCACTCCTGAGGAATCTGTTCTCAATGACCTAGAGGCTGTGTGGGGAACAGTTTGAGGAGGGGGTTCACTTTAGTTCACTTTGGCTGCAGGCGTGGCTGCCTGCACCATAGGGCTGGGCGGGGCGCGGGGGGGTAGGGGTTGCCTAGCTCTCACAGCCTCCTGGAGGCAGATAGGCACGAGGAAATGGGAAGGGTCTCAGCTCACTGTTAACTCCAGATCATTCTGGATGTCACCTCTGATGAACATCTGCCTCAGGCATACTCAGGATATATGCACACAAAAGAAATTTAGAAATTGCACTCTAAACAGAATTGACTGAAAAGACCGTATCAGAAACCTGCATATGATCAGGAAAAATATTCTGCTTCTTTCATCTCATTTTAAAACCTCTTTTAGTCTCCCACATTCTTAAATCCTTTGGTCAGCATTACTAGCCACTTATGCTTTATGGGTAACTATAAAACTGGAAAGAACCCAAGAGATCAGAGGTATTTGGGACTGAGAACGGCAACATCAGGAGATCGATATCACTCAGCTTGGTCATCTCAACTTCTGTGAGCCTTAGTTGCTTCAACTATAACACAAAGGAATTGGAGGAAACCACATCTCAAGTCTCTTCCAATGCATCCCATCTGCTCCTACTAACCCAGCTAGGAAAAGTGGTCATCTTTAATGTGAAAGGAGAGGAGTGAAAGGGGAAGGGGCCAGGAGAGGTTTCAAGAAGGAAGAAACAGTGGAGAGGATTTCAAAAGTAGAAAAAGGGGCAGAAGAAGAGGGCAATTCAAAGAACGGAACGAATGAATGTAGGATTTGGAGAAGAGTGAATAATTTGGCCAGAGCTCAGATTATGAGAGAAGGGTTCACTGAGAAATGTGCTGAAGAAGTGGGCTGGGGCCACAGTAGGAAAGACTTTGAATGCCAGGCTGTGATATTTATATGTAAATCCAATGGCAACAGTGAAACACTGCAGTATTTTAGGAATTGATTAGAGCTGAATTTTACAAACACTTCCATCTTGTTTTATCTTTCTCATAACAAGATATGATTGTATGACAGCTGATCTGAAAGTAGAAAAATTGTTTTTGAAATAATGTGGCTAATTCTTATTAACATACTTTTCTTTTGCCTTAGATCAGTGTTGTCCAATAGAGCTTTCTGTGATGATAGAAAAGTTTTCTATATGCACTGTCCAATACAGCAGCCACTGGCCACATGTGGCTACTGTACACCTAAAATGTGGTATGACTGAGGAAATGAATTTCACATTTTATTTAATTTAAAAATAGCCATAAGGCCGGATACAGTGGCTCACACCTGTAAACTTTGGGAGGCTGAGGCGGGCGGATTTCTTGAGGTCGGGAGTTCAAGACCAGCCTGGCCAACATGGCGAATCTCTATTAAAAATACAAAAATCAGCCGGGAGTGGTGATGCACGCCTCTAATCCCAGCTACTCAGGAGGCTGGGGCAGGAAAATCACTTGACCCTGGGAGGTGAAGGTTGCAGTGAGCTGAAATCACAGCACTGCACTCCAGCCTGGGTGACAGAGTGAGACTCCGTCTCAAAAAAAAAAAAGCCACATACGGCTAGAGGCTACCATATTGGACAATACAGCTTTAGATACTTGTTGGACTGAGAAAAACAACAACAACAGCTTTAGTTATACACATGAATAAAGCAGATTTGAAAAGACATGCTTCCTAAATTTATTGGGGTAAATGAATATGGAATTTTTATTGTTGTTGTTGTTGCCCGGGCTAGTGTCAAACTTCTGGGCTCAAGCAATCTGCCCGCCTCAGCCTCCCAAAGTTTTGGGATTACAGGTGTGAGTCAGCACACTCAGCCTTTTAATGTTAATTTATAAAAATAAATAACACTTTTGAATCTTCCTAATGATGGTTAAATCAGACAAGCCACTTAGAATATTCTCTCTCTCTCTCTCTCTATATATATATATATATATGATCCAATGCCTAAGGCTAAGTTCACTGACATTAAATTTTCATGCAAAACATTATAACATCTTCTATCTTGGGGATGTAGTAATAACTTTATATAAAGAAATAACGGCCAAACTTGGCAACATAGTGAGACCCTATCCCTACAAAAAATAATGTAAAAAAATTACCCAGGCATGGTGGTGCATTTCTGTAGTTCCTTCTACTCAGGAGGCTGAGGGGGGAGGATTGCTTGAGTCCAGGACTTTAAGACCACAGTGAGCTGTGATCACACCACTGCACTCCACTGAGAGACAGATTAAAGTCCTGCCTCTTAAAAAAAAAAAAGAAGGCTGTGCACAGTGGCTCACACCTGTAATCCTGGCACTCTGGAAGGCCAAAGAGGGAGGATCGCTTGAACCCCAGGAGTTCAAAACCAGCCTAGACTGCACTGTGAGACCCCGTCTCTACAAAAAATAAAAAAAATTAGCCCACTGTGGTGGTGTGTGCCTGTAGTCTCAGCTACAAGAGAGGCTAAGGTAGTACAGAAAGACTACATGTAGAGAAAGATCATTCTTTTAGAAGACTTACTTTGATTTTGTCCAATATTCTTAAACTTTCCAAAGTAGGAAATGTCTAAACAAATAAAAATTTGCCTGTATTAAATAGACTAGATTTATTCATATGATGAAATATCATGCAGCTATTAAAAAAATGAGGCAGTAGCTCTATAGGTGCTGATATGGAACAGTGGCCTAGACTTGTTAAGTGAAAACAGCAGAGTACAAAATGGTATAAACAGCACATTACCGTCAATGTAAATCCCTGTGATGGGGGTCAGGATATACTACCCTGAAATATGGCACACCTTGGCATACTGAATATTTTAAGAAAATGGCAGCAAAAAAAAAAATTACTCTGACTATCCCCTGCCCTTATCCCCTGAAGCAGGTCATAACAACTAGGAAAAATATTTTGACCTTCCCCTGAAGGAGGTCATAAGGCCCTCATGTGAGAGATGCCTTCCCTATACCTGGAGGAAAGGAACATCCTTATTTCTGAAGACAGGCGGTCACAGAGAAGAATCTGAACAAAAAGGCCTACTAAAATCCCCCATACTGTGCTCCTCATTGTACAGGTCCAAGTCAGATATCGTTTCCTCCCAATATCTTCCAAGGCTGATTAGGGTGCTTCCTATTACCCACAGCCCCCTGGGCTTCTTTATTGATGGTATCACAATGTATTACGACAGCCTGGTTGTCTGTCCTGTAAGCTCTGGGAAGGCAGGGGCTGTGACTGTCTTGCTCACGGCTCTGTCCCTAGGGCCTGGCACAGACACTGGCAATGAATACACACGTGATAGTTACTGGCTGAATGAAGGAACAGTGGACCCTCGGTATCGTGTTCCAGGAAAGTAGGGATAATCCACTAGTCGGGAGGTAGCATGGCACTTTGTTTTAGTCATTTATTTTTTATTTATTTTTGTTTATTGTTTTGAGATAGAGTCTCACTCTGTCGCTCAGGCTGGAGTGCAGTGGTGCAATCTCAGCTCACTGCAACCTCTGCCTCCCAGGTTCAAGTGATCCTCCTGCCTCAGCCTCCTGAGTAGCTGGGATTACAGGCCTGCATCACCACGTCCAACTAATTTTTTATTTTTAGTGGAGACGGGGTTTCACCATGTTGGCCAGGTTGGTCTCAAACTCCTGACTTCAAATGATCTGCCTGCCTTGGCCTCCCAAAGGGTTGGGATTACAGGCGTAAGCCACTGTGCCCAGCCTGTTTTAGTCATTTAAAACTGCAGTTAAACAGTTTAACAATGATAGTATATATAGCATTTTAACTATTTTTTAAAAGTTGCACTTGTTGTTGGAAACAGAATGGAGGCCATTTTTTCCCTTCAACATTCCTAAGCAACTCTCCAAACCAAAACCTAGCCAAATGTTCTCAGTTACGTATTACTGTTGCTTCCACCTGGAGTACCTGTTTCCCCCCTCCCTTCTCCTTTACCTATCTCCTAACTCTCAGTCCTTCCTCCAGGAAGTATTGCAAAATCACCCTGCTTCCTCCTTTGGGCTTTCAAGGTAACGTAGCTCATACCATTATCAACATCCTCTCAGGCTATAATAACCCTCTGTTTACGTGCCTGTCTCATCAGCCTCACAGGAAAGGCCTGTTTTCTTGTGTATTTTGTTTCCTTGGAGCCTGGCATAGTGCTGGGCACACAGTAAGCATCCGATATAGGTGAAGCACCTGAAGAGGGCAGTCACTGTTCTTCTTTCCTAAACGCATTTGCAAAAGCTAATTTAAAAAATCAAGGTTGCCAAATAAGAATATGAGCTCTTCACTGGGTCAGTAAAGATCAGGAGAGTAGACAGGAGAAGTAGATCCCAGGAACACCCCCAAGGCTGTCCCGTCCTAGAGCATTATAAAGTTTAAGTGAAGGCCTTGCTACTTAGTAGCTGAGCTAGAATGGACAGAGAAAAACACCAAAAGTGAAAGATGATTCCTGAGAAGTATCAAGTGGAACAAAATGAGTCTGAAGTGAGAACTCCGTGTGGGGGAAGCCTTCCTTTCAAATCCAAAGATCAAAGAGACAAAGTCTCTTGCAGCCACACATGCCATCATTCTAGGAAGCTCACCATTCCCCCAGGGCCTCGAGGCAGCGCATGCGGCCCAGCATCAGCTCTGGGTCGTCCTTGTTGGTGTCCATTTTCTTGTCATAGGCCACAAGGGCATCCTCCCACTCGTGCAGTTTCTCATACCAGGTAGCCTGGATCTCCTGTCACATGCGAAAGAAAGACTGCTGTGAGGTACACAGAAGAAGGGATCACAATGTTTAATCCACATACTCTCTTTCCTAATGTGCTGTTGTACGCATGACACTTCACCTATCACAGTTATGTCTGGGCTTGGATTAAAAACAACTTCAGACAATCTGGAGGAGTGCTGTTTGGGGAAGGTGGAAATGTGGGTTCCTTGGCACTTGGATGGAATGATCCTGGGATTATCTGAGAGCAGACGTCAGGCCATACTCCTCCCCCATTATTTCCTTCCCAGACACATGGGTCATCAGAACACACCAGGATGTGGGGACGTGAGGACAGGGGAAATCATTTAGGGATAGCAGAAAACGCTGACCAGAGCACCAGAGCTGTTGCAAAGGTGCCATCGCTCCGATCTGCTGGAGTGCTGACACTGGGCTACTTGACAGGGATGGCAGCTGCTTTCCTGATGGGGCCAGAAAGACCAGGCCTCATCTGCATGTTTGCTGGAGGAAAACAACTCACTTTTTAAAAGCTCTTGATTCTCTGCATTTCTTAATACATTTTTAAACTTTCAGGAAATAATAATTTAAAATATAACAACACCACTTAAAATTTTTTGGAAAGTCTTTCCCCTATTCTTCTAGAGTCTCCCATCCAATGTTCCCTCCTGCTCAGTGCTTGGCAGGTTTACCAGCGTCAGGGGCCAAAGGAGGGATTGCATTACCCTAGCAGATGGTGTGCCACGCTGAAAGTGGGTGTTGTCCACATGAGTAGGAGGTGCTACAGTCTGAAAGTTACAGACTATTACTCTCCAAATGATCAGGAGACTGTTTTATGTGCTTTCTGTCTGCCCTCCATCTCAGTTTCTCTCCTGGGCTGCTTCATCATCAGCTCAATAAATGACTATTTTTGCACAGGCAAGGGTAGTAGCTCTCTAGGGATTTCTCTAACAATATGATTCTGCAGTGAAATTTGTATGATATAATGCAGGGCCCACACTAGTTTCTCCCATTACCCTCTTCCCCTTTCTAAATAAAACTGATGTTTGTGCAGTATGTAGACTAACAACTACTTTGCTAAGCTGTCTAAAATAATCTTTTCTTCTTGAATCTCTGAAAAGAGGTCATTTATGCTGGAGATTGTTCCCTTGTACCTACTTGCCCTGGTCTGGTTCTTTCTGGCAGAGCCGGTGCCCTCTGCTGCCCCTAGACTAATTCTGCTGCCATAAAGTTTTTGCCCAACATCAGTGGAGTTTGTCAAAATGGGCATATCTGGCTCCATGTAAGGCAAACTATCTCAACTTCATTTTTCAAGCCTGTCCAAAATAATACCTATTATGCCTAAATACAAAATAGGAAACTTAGAAAAGAGTGACTACAAAAACAGTGTAAAATTTAAAAGCACTGGTAAATTTCTCATTTCAAATTTCTATACTGGGTGGAAAAGAAAAAAAAAAAGAGCTGGTGACTTATGTGTGGCATACACTCAGCATGAACAAGCAGAGGGGAGGGGGGCAGCATATGGAGTGGGTCAGTTAAAGGGCAGGATATTTTGAATTGCAATAGATTGCAGAAACTATAAGGTTTAAGCAATGAATCACACAAAATTCTAATGAGATTGCTGTTACATAAATTTTGCTGAGAAAGCACAGGCTCTACCAAGAAAAAGCAAACCATTGTCAAGCTTAATATGATTCAGCTACCTAAATATAACAGAAAATCCACCACGGGTTTAGCAATAATCCTGAAGCTAATGGCCACCTTTGGAACCTGAAGATGGAGAAACTTTCATTGAAGGCTGGCATTCTGAGTATGGGGTATAAACCATCTGCTGGCAGATCACCTGAATACCAGATGTCTGCGGAGTCCTTGTCTCAATCAGCACTTCCTGGGATCTAAGCTCTAAGGATATCAAAGGAGAGAACATCTTCATCTAGGTGGAGTACATGAAGTGCCCTCTCGCCCTACTTTCTTCTCTCTGCAAACAAGGATTGTGGCAAGGATGGATGAGACACAGTTCTTTTACTTTGCCATCATCTGGAGAAATGCTGTCTTAGTCTAGTTACAGATAATATGTGCTAAGGCCAGGCATGGTGACTCATGCCTGTAATCCCAGCACTTCGGGAGGCCGAGGTGGGAGGATCACCTGAAGTCGGGAGTTTGAGACTAGCCTGATCAACATGGAGAAACCCTGTCTGTAATAAAAACACAAAATTAGCTGGGCGTGGTGGTGCATGCCTGTAATCCTAGCTTCTTGGGAGGCTAAGGCAGGAGAATCGCTTGAACTGGGAGACAGAGGTTGCAGTCAGCCGAGATTGTGCCATTGCACTCCAGCCTGGGCAACAAGAGCAAAACTCTGTCTAAAAAAAAAAAAAAAAAAAGAAAAAAAAAAAGTGCTAAAGATGGCAAAAGATTCCCTTAAAAGTTTCATTCTAATTTACCAGCCCTTCTGTGAGGCAAAATGCTAGATGATCAAACAAAAGCCTGTTAAATATTCCCAATTTTTCTCACTTTAATATCCTGGGCTCCTGATCAAGGTAAACCACAGCAAGCGACCTACATGACTAATAAAAGGTTCCTCATCAAATATATGGACCTAGAGCTTCTTGACCTTCCAGGAATTCAATGCTAAGTTGATTAAGTTGATGCTTTATATATTTTAGAAGTTATCAAAATGCCCTGCCAAGACCACAAAGAATAACAGAAACATTTTAAATATTGGTAGGCCAAAGATGGCAGTAGAGAAGTAGCTACGTAAGCAATAACGAACACAAAAATGCCTCAATGTCAGATATCAATTATAGCATTTATTTATTTATTTATTTTGAGGCAGAGTTTCGCTCTTGCTGCTCAGGCTGGAGTGCAATGGCACAATCTCAGCTCACTGCAACCTCTGCCTCCCAGGTTCAAGCGATTCTCCTGTCTCAGCCTCCCGAGTAGCTGGGATTACAGGTATGCACCACCATGCCCGGCTAATTTTGTATTTTTAGTAGAGATGGCGTTTCTCCATGTTGGTCAGGCTGGTCTTGAACTCCCGATCTCAGGTGATCTGCCCGTCTCGGCCTCCCAAAGTGCTGGGATTATAGGCGTGAGCCACCGCGCCTGGCCATATAGCATATATTTTCTAAAGAACTGGCCATGGTGTCTTCCTAAGTATCTAATGAGGATTAACTGTGGCCTAGACACAATGCAAGCTCCCACAAAGATAACTCAGATCAGGGGCATATGCCTTGGCTCTAATGTCAGACTGCCCTGGTTCAAGTCCTGGTTTTGCCATTTATTCACTCTGTCAGCTCAGACCGGTTCTTAACCTGCTGGGACCACAGTCTCCTCATCTGCAAAATGTGATAACAGCAGTAACCACTTTATAGCATTGTTGTGAGAACCAAATTACATGAAGTATATAAACACTTAGCAAAGGGCCAGGCACATGTTAAGAGTTTGATAAAATCAGTGCTTATTGTGTATTCGAATCTACCTCATGATTTATCTCAGTTGAAATAGAGTCCCAGAGGTTCCACGATGGCCAAATAGGAACGGCTCCAGTCTACAGTTCCCAGTGTGAGCAAAGCAGAAGACAGGTGATTTCTGCATTTCCAACTGAGGTACTGGGTTCACCTCACTGGGGCTTGTTGGACAGTGGGTGTAGGATGGTGGGTGCAGCCCATGGAGTGTAAGCCAAAGCAGGGCGAGGCATCACCTCACCCCGGAAGTGCAAGGGGTCAGGGAATTCCCTTTCCTAGCCAAGGGAAGTTGTGACAGAAGGCACCTGGAAAATCAGGTCACTCCCACCCTAAAAGTGCGCTTTTCCAACGGTCTTGGCAAACGGCACACCAGGAGATTATAACCTGTGCCTGGCTCAGAGGGTCCCACGCCCATAAGGCCTCACTCATTGCTAGCACAGCAGTCTGAGATCAAACTGCATGGTGGCAACGAAGCTGGGGGAGGGGCACCCACCACTGCTGAGGCTTGAGTAGGTAAACAAAGTGGCCGGGAAGCTAGATCTGGGTGGAGCCCACCACAGCTAAAGGAGGCCTGCCTGCCTCTGTAGACTCCACCTCTGGGGGCAGGGCATAGCTGAACAAAAGGCAGCAGAAACTTCTGCAGACTTAAATGTCCCTGTCTGACAGCTTTGAAGAGAGTAGTGGTTCTCCCAGGATGGAGTTTGAGATCTGAGAACCGACAGACTGCCTCCTCAAGTGGGTCTCTGACCCCCGAGTAGCCTAACTGGGAGGCACCTCCCAGTAGGGGCCGACTGACACCTCAAACGGCCAGGTGCCCCTCTGAGACGAAGCTTCCAGAGGAACGATCAGGCAGCAACATTGGCTGTTCTGCAATATTCGCTGTTCTGCAGCCTCCGCTGGTGATACTCAGGCAAACAGGGTCTGGAGTGGACCTCCAGCAAACTCCAACAGAACTGCAGCTGAGGGTCCTGACTGTTAGAAGGAAAACTAACAAACAGAAAGGACATCCACACCAAAACCCCATCTGTACATCATCATCATCAAAGACCAAAGGTAGATAAAACCACAAAGATGAGGAGAAACCAGAACAGAAAAGCTGAAAATTCTAAAAATAAGAGCGCCTCTTCCCCTCCAAAGGAACGCAGCTCTTTGCCAGCAACGGAACAAAGCTGGACGGAGAATGACTTTGACTAGTTGAGAGAAGGCTGCAGATGATCAAACTTTTCCAAGCTAAAGGAGGATGTTCGAATCCATCGCAAAGAAGCTAAAAACCTTGAAAAAAGATTAGACGAATGGCTAACTAGAATAACCAGTGTAGAGAAGACCTTAAATGACCTGATGGAGATGAAAACCATGGCACGAGAACTACGTGATACATGCACAAGCTTCAGTAGCCGATTTGATCAACTGGAAGAAAGGGTATCAGTGATTGAAGATCAAATGAATGAAATGAAGCGAGAAGAGAAGTTTAGAGAAAAAAGAATAAAAAGAAACGAACAAAGCCTCCAAGAAATATGAGACTATGTGAAAAGACCAAATCTATGTCTGATTGGTGTACCTGAAAGTGATGAGGAGAATAGAACCAAGTTGGAAAACACTCTTCAGGATATTATCCAGGAGAACTTCCCCAACCTAGCAAGGCAGGCCAACATTCAAATTCAGGAAATACAGAGAATGCCACAAAGATACTCCTCGAGAAGAGCAACTCCAAGACACATAATTGTCAGATTCACCAAAGTTGAAATGAAGGAAAAAATGTTAAGGGCAGCCAGAGAGAAAGTTCGCGTTACCCACAAAGGGAAGCCCATCAGACTAACAGCGGATCTCTCGGCAGAAACTCTACAAGCCAGATGAGAGTGGGGGCCGATATTCAACATTCTTAAAGAGAAGAATTTTCAACCCAGAATTTCATATCCAGCCAAACTAAGCTTCATAAGTGAAGGAGGAATAGAATACTTTACAGACAAGCAAATGCTGAGAGATTCTGTCACCACCAGGCCTGCCTTACAAGAGCTCCTGAAGGAAGCACTAAACATGGAAAGGAACAACCGGTACCAGCCACTCCAAAAACATGCCAAATTGTAAAGATCATCAATGCTAGGAAGAAACTGCATCAACTAATGAGCAAAATAACCAGCTAACATCATAATGACAGGATCAAATTCACACATAACAATATTAACCTTAAATGTAAATGGGCTAAATGCTCCAATTAAAAGACACAGACTGGCAAATTGGATAAAGAGTCAAGACCCATCAGTGTGCTGTATTCAGGAGACCCATCTCATGTGCAGACACACACATAGGCTCAAAATAAAGGGATGGAGGAAGATCTACCAAGCAAATGGAAAACAAAAAAAAGCAAGGGTTGCAATCCTAGTCTCTGATAAAACAGACTTTAAACCAACAAAGATCAAAAGAAACAAAGAAGGCAACTATATAATGATAAAGGGATCAATTCAACAAGAAGAGCTAACTATCCTAAATATATATGCACCCAGTACAGGAGCACCCAGATTCATAAAGCAAGTCCTTAGAGACCTACAAAGAGACTTAGACTCCCACACAGTAATAATGGGAGACTTTAACACCCCACTGTCAACATTAGACAGATCAACGAGACAGAAAATTAACGAGGATATCCAGGAATTGAACTCAACTCTGCACCAAGCAGACCTAATACACATCTACAGAACTCTCCACCCCAAATCAACAGAATATACATTATTCTCAGCACCACATTGCACTTATTCCAAAATTGACCACATAGTTGGAAGTAAAGCACTCCTCAGCAAATGTAAAAGAACAGAAATTATAAGAAACTGTCTCTCAGACCACAGTGCAATCAAACTAGAATTCAGGATTAAGAAACTCATTCAAAACCACTCAACTACATGGAAACTGAACAACCTGCTCCTGAATGACTACTGGGTACATAATGAAATGAAGGCAGAAATAAAGATGGTCTTTGAAACCAATGAGAACATAGACACAATATACCAGAATCTATGGGATACATTTAAAGCAGGGTGTGGAGGGAAATTTATAGCACTAAATGCCCACAAAAGAAAGCAGGAAAGATCAAAATTGACACCCTAACATCACAATTAAAAGAAACAGAGAAGCAAGAGCAAACACATTCAAAAGCTAGCAGAAGGCAAGAAATAACTAAGATCAGAGCAGAACTGAAGGAGATAGAGACACAAAAAACCCTTCAAAAAATCAATGAATCCAGGAGCTGGTTTTTTGAAAAGATCAACAAAATTGATCTTTGCTAGACAGCTAGCAAGACTAATAAAGAAGAAAAGAGAGGCTGGGCGCGGTTGCTCATGCCTGTAATCTCTGCACTTTGGGAGGCCGAAGCGGGCGGATCATGAGGTCAGGAGATCAAGACCATCCTGACTAACACGGTGAAACCCCATCTCTATAAAAAATTAGCCAGGCTTGGTGGCGGGCGCCTGTAGTCCCAGCTACTCGGGAGGCTGAGGCAGAACTGCGTGAACCTGGGAGGTGGAGCTTGCAGTGAGCCGAGATCGTGCCACTGCACTCCAGCCTGAGCGACAGAGCAAGACTCTGTCTCAAAAAAAAAAAAAAGAAAAAAGAGAGAGAAGAATCAAATATCAAATAGATGCAAAAAAAAATGATAAAGGGGATATCACCACTGATCCCACAGAAATACAAACTACCATCAGAGAATACAATAAACACCTCTATGCAAATAAACTAGAAAATCTAGAAGAAATGGATAAATTCCTGGACACATACACCCTCCCAAGACTAAACCAGTAGGAAGTTGAATCCCTGAATAGACCAATAACTGGCTCTGAAATTGAGGCAATAATTAATAGCCTACCAACCAAAAAAAGTCCGGGACTAGACAGGTTCACAGCCGAATTCTACCAGAGGTACAAAGAGGAGCTGGTACCATTCCTTCTGAAACTATTCCAATAAATAGAAAAAGAGGGAATCCTCCCTAACTCATTTTATGAGGCCAGCATCATCCTGATACCAAAGCCCGGCAGAGACACAACAAAAAAAGAGAATTTTAGACCAATATCCCTGATGAACACTGATGTAAAAATCCTCAATAAAATACTGGCAAACCGAATCCAGCAGCACATCAAAAAGCTTATCCATCATGATCAAGTTGGCTTCATCTCTGGGATGCAAGGCTGGTTCAACATACATAAATCAATAAACGTAATCCATCATATAAACAGAACCAAAGACAAAAACCATGACTACCTCAACAGATGCAGAAAAGGCCTTCAAGAAAATTCAACAGCACTTCATGCTAAAAACTCTCAATAAATTAGGTATTGATGGGACGTATCTCAAAATAATAAGAGATATTTATGACAAACCCACAGCCAATATCACACTGAATGGGCAAAACTGGAAGCAATCCCTTTGAAAACTGGCACAAGATAGGGATGCCCTCTCTCACTACTCCTATTCAACATAGTGTTGGAAGTTCTGGCCAGGACAATCAGGAAGGAGAAAGAAATAAAGTGTATTCAATTAGGAAAAAAGGAAGTCAAATTGTCCTTGTTTGCAGATGACATGATGTATATTTAGAAAACCCCGTCATCTCGGCCCAAAATCTCCTTAAGCTGATAAGCAACTTCAGCAAAGTCTCAGGATACAAAATCAATGTGCAAAAATCACAAGCATTCTTATACACCAATAACAGACAGAGAGCCAAATCATGAGTGAACTCCCATTCACAATTGCTTCAAAGAGAATAAAATACCTAGGAATCCAACTTACGAGGGACGTGAAGGACCTCTTCAAGGAGAACTACGAACCACTGCTCAACGAAATAAAAGAGGGCACAAACAAATAGAAGAACATTCCATGCTCATGGATAGGAAGAATCAATATCGTGAAAATGGCCATAATGCCCAAGGTAATTTATAAATTCAATGCCATCCCCATCAAGCTACCAATGACTTTCTTCACAGAATTGGAAAAAAACTACTTTAAAGTTCATATGGAACCAAAAAAGAGCCCACATTGCCAAGACAATCCTTTTTTTTTCTTTTTTTCTTTTTTCTTTCTTTTTTTTTTTTTTTGAGATGGAGTCTCGCTCTGTCACCCAGGCTGGAGTGCAGTGGCGCAATCTCGGCTCACTGCAAGCTCCGCCTCCCAGGTTCACGCCATTCTCCTGCCTCAGCCTCTCCGAGTAGCTGGGACTACAGGCGCCTGCCACCATGCCCGGCTAATTTTTTGTATTTTTAGTAGAGACTGGGTTTCACCGTGGTCTCGATCTCCTGAACTCGTGATCAGCCCACCTCGGCCTCCCAAAGTGCTGGGATTACAAACGTGAGCCACCGCGCCTGGCCAACAATCCTAAGCCAAAAGAACAAAGCTGGAGGCATCACACTACCTGACTTCAAATTATACTACAAGGCTACAGTAACCAAACAGCACAGTACTGGTACCAAACAGAGATATAGACCAATGGAACAGAACAGAGCCCTCAGAAATAATACCACACATCTACAACCATCTGATCTTTGACAAACCCGACAAAAACAAGAAATAGGGAAAGGATTCCCTATTTAATAAACGGTGCTGGGAAAACTGGCTAGCCATATGTAGAAAGCTGAAACTGGATCCCTTCCTAACACCTTATACGAAAATTAATTCGAGATGGATTAAAGACTTAAATGCTAGACCTAAAACCATAAAAACCCTAGAAGAAAACCTAGGCAATACCATTCAGGACATAGGCATGGGCAAGGACTTCATGTCTAAAACACCAAAAGTGATGGCAACAAAAGCCAAAATTGACAAATGGGATCTAATTAAACTAAAGAGCTTCTGCACAGCAAAAGAAACTACCATCAGAGTGAACAGGCAACCTACAAAATGGGAGAAAATTTTTGCAATCTACCCATCTGACAAAGGGCTAATATCCAGAATCTACAAAGAACTTAAACAAATTTACAAGAAAAAATCAAACAACCCCATCAAAAAGTGGGCAAAGGAGATGAACAGACACTTCTCAAAAGAAGATATTTATGCAGCCAACAGACACATGAAAAAATGTTCATCACTGGCCATCAGAGAAATGCAAATCAAAACCACAATGAGATACCATCTCACACCAGTTAGAATGGTGATCATTAAAAAGTCAGGAAACAACAGGTGCTGGAGAGGATGTGGAGAAATAGGAACACTTTTATTACACTGTAAACTAGTTCAACCATTGTGGAAGACAGTGTGGTGATCCCTCAAGGATCTAGAACTAGAAATACCATTTGACCCAGCCATCCCATTACTGGATATATACCCAAAGGATTATAAATCATGCTGCTATAAAGACACATGCACACATAGGTTTACTGCGGCACTATTCACAATAGCAAAGACTTGGAACCAACCCAAATGTCCGTCAATGATAGACTGGATTAAGAAAATGTGGCACATATACACCATGGAATACTATGCAGCCATAAAAAAAGGATGAGTTCATGTCCTTTGTAGGGACATGGATGAAGCTGGAAACCATCATTCTCAGTGAACTGTCGCAAAGACAGACAACCAAACACCACATGTTCTCACTCATAGGTGGGAATTGAACAATGAGAACACTTGGACACAGGATGGGGAACATCACACACCAGGGCCTGTCGTGGGGTGGGGGGAGGGGGGAGGGATAGCATTAAGAGATATTCCTAATGTAAATGATGAGTTAATGGGTGCAGCACACCAACATGGCACATGTGTACATAGGTAACAAACCTGCACGTTGTGCACATGTACCCTAGAACTTAAAGTATAATTTAAAAAAAAAAAAGAAATAGAGTCCCTACAGACATAGTTTATCTCTTTCATCCCGAAGATTGGTAAGTCAGCATCAGACTGTTATGAATTGGAGAAAAAACAGAAAAGGAAAGTAACTTTCTGAAGGTCAGGGCCAATACCTCCCTAGCCAAGTCTCTACCTCCTGCTTTTCCAAAAAGAATGAGGTGCTTACCAGCTCTCCAAAGTGTTTCATGGCATATTCTAACACTCCGGCCGCTGCCTCCGGCTGCTGTAGCTTATTATTAATGCTGAGAAAACAAAGGGAAAAGGTAGTTACACTCAACAGGTGTGAGGGTGGGAGATGTGGGGGTCATTTGTGGGCAGATGGTTCACCAGCACTTTGACGACAATGTCTTGCAGATGTTGAAAGAGTATCAATTATCTATTACCATCCAGAAAGCTCAGTTTAAATCGTTTCATCTGAAAGAGGTTTTTGGTCTCCTCCCATGATTTTGGGGGTCAGTAATGGGAACACTCATCTTGCTGCTCTGTGGCCCTCCCTTTAAGAGCACAGACTAGCCCGGGTGCGGTGGCTCACGCCTGTAATCCCAGCACTTTGGGAGGCCAATGTGGATGGATCACGAGGTCAGGAGATCAAGACCATCCTGGCTAACACGGTAAAACCCTGTCTCTACTAAAAATACAAAAAACTAGCTGGGCGTGGTGGCAGGTGCCTGTAGTCCCAGCTACTCAGGAGGCTGAGGCAGGAGAATGGCATGAACCTGGGAGGCAGAGCTTGCAGTGAGCCAAGACCGTGCCACGGCACTCCAGCCTGGGTGAAGAGCGAGATTCTATCTCGAAAAAAAAAAAAAGAGCACAGACTGGTTTCCTCTCAGACGCCGGCAGCCAAGGCAACATGTGTCTGTTTCTGAAACACCAGAAACCTTGGATACGAAATTACCCCTGTTGTAGTACACAATCATATGAGACTCCTCTGAACTTTTTTTTTTTTTTTGAGACAGAGTCTTGCTATGTTGTCCAGGCTGGTCTCGGACTCCTGGGCTCAAGTGATCCTCCTGCCTCAGCCTCCTGAGTAGCTGGGATTACAGGTACACACAACAGCACCTGGCTCCTCTGAACTTTTAAGTCTCAACTTCTCATCAGTTGCCTTCAGTAGTAGGAATAACAAAATTAATCAAAACCATCAGACTCTGTGAGTGACACAGAGGTGGCACCAAGGTTGGGGCATGCACATCAATGACAGAACCCTGGGAGCTGTGGCAATGCAGCCATGCTGACCGTTCTGACAGAGCCCACCCCCTTCAAATTCAGATGCCTCCCTAGACCCTCTTCAGGGGCTGTTCCCATCCACCCTTTGCAGAAGGCTGCCAAGGGACCACATCTAGAGTTTCTTGAACTGGCCTCTACTGTAGAAAAGCTTTTCACTAATGACACCCTGCTCTGCTGATGCCATCTTTAGGCTGGAGGATTATTACCACACTGGGACAACTGGGCAGTGCCACTGGGAGGCCTGGTGCCTGGAGTTGATTCATCAGAGGCTGCTAGGAGGCCTTGAAAGCAGAGTAGCCATGGGGGCTTAGATCCTTGTTCCCGTAGGAACGTATGCAACTAAGCTCAATACTAAATATAAGCCTGAGTTATGGAAGGAAGGGAAAGAGGGGAGGGTGAAGGAGCTTGCTTGAGAAATCCACAAGACCACAATGATTATATCTGTTTAAAAGTAGGGAGCAAAATGTGACACATCAACCTGGGAGTCTAGACTGGTTTAATGAGCAAGGATCCAGTTTACTGCTTTGAGTACAAACTGTCTACTTGACCAGAATTAATTTTTAAGTGGTTTTGGGAAATTCCAGGATTTGAGTTCAATGTGGTAATATGGCAAGAAATTGCTGTTATAAATATTATTTTTAAAAATCCAAATTCCACCACATTTCTTCCAATAAAACCAAAGGAAACTGCCCAGAAATCTAAAGAAGCTAACATTTGTGAAAGTAATAATCTAATGCCTCATGTTTACAAAGCATTTTCAAATAATCTTTCCAATCCATCACTTCTTTGACCCCATGCATCCCTAAGAGTGGGAAGGGAGAGGTGTTATCAGACCTGTTTCACTAACGGGGAAGCTAAAGCCCAGGAAAGGCAGGGATTTTCCCCAAGGCCCACAGGAATCAGGAAAGTCCCCACAGTAAATCGGCACCTTATGCCTCTTTGTTAAGGACAAGTTGGGGGTGAAACAGCCTTGGATTTGGAGTCAGAAGATGGGGTTTTTCCCCATGTCAGACCGATCACATGCTGACGTGATAACAAGCTTGAGGGAGACACATCTCACCACATGTGATGGTAAAAACCCAATCATCATGCATAAATGAACACAAAAGGATTGAAACTTGGGTTTAACTTTCTGGAGGTCTAATTCTGCCACTTATAAGCTGTATGATCATAAATAAGTCGTTTTAAAATTTTTAACTTTTAATTTTTTGGGGTACATAGTAGGACATATTTAACTCATCTTTTTTGAATGTAAATTCCTTATCTATATAACAGGGCTAATGTCACCTCCTCCTTCAGAGGGTTCTTCGAGGAATTAAACAATGAACATGCAATTGCTAAGCAGGTCCTTCACCTGTGTTTGTCCAAGCATAAAAGCTGCTAAAACACAGTTATATGCTTGTCTGCAGAAATAACATACACCTACGGTGGAGACTTAAGTTAGGACTAGGAAGTCATCACTGCGAATTCCCAATGTTTCCTAAGAAGAACTGTTCGAGTGCCCAGTATCCAGTTTCTAGGCTCCAGATTTGTTGGGGAAGCTATGGGGCTGGTGCTTCATGAGCTGGTACTAAGCAAGGCAATGAGCCAGAATATGCTCCATAAGTTAGCCTGCTACAAAATTTGGAGATGTTTTTAATTTCAGAGTGAAACCATGGCATGATGGTTTCCCTTAGGAAGCCCTATATGAGTTTTTCTAAAGCTGAGAATGAAAAGCAAGTCTAAAGGGACCTACTCTACTGTAGGTTCATTGGGAAGAAGTTCCCAGTATCTCTTGGCCCCATAAATCAGGTACCAGGCTTTGTGCCCAATCACATGGGGCTGGGTAAACTGTACTAATAATATTACTAGGTATTGATTTGGGATTATCTAGTTCCTTGAAGCCAAATAAAGATTTTGGAAGCATAAGAAAACAGGAAAAAAGAAAGCCAGTGGCTGGGCACAGTGGTTCATGCCTGTAATCCCAGCACTTTGGGAGGTTGAGGCTGGAGGATTGCTTGAGCTCAGGAGTTTTGTTTTGTTTTTTTTTTTTTTTGAGACGGAGCCTCGCTCTGTCGCCCAGGCTGGAGTGCAGTGGCGCGATCTCTGCTCACTGCAAGCTCCGCCTCCCAGGTTCACGCCATTCTCCTGCCTCAGCCTCCCGAGTAGCTGGGATTACAGGCACCTGCCACCACGCCTGGCTAGTTTTTTTTTTTGTATTTTTAGTAGAGACGGGGTTTCACCGTGATCTCGATCTCTTGACCTCTTGATCCGCCCGCCTTGGCCTCCCAAAGTGTTAGGATTACAGGCGTGAGCCACCGCGCCTGGCCTGAGCTCAAGAGTTTTAAACCAGCCTGGGAAACATCGTGAGACCCCATCTCTATTAAAGAAAAATAATAATAAAAAAATGAAAGTCAGTATATAGTCTATATATATATATATATATATTTTTTTTTTTTTTTTTTTTTTTTTGAGACGGAGTCTCGCTCTTTCACCCAGGCTGGAGTGCAGTGGCGCGATCTCGGCTCACTGCAAGCTCTCCGCCTCCCAGGTTCACGCCATTCTTCTACCTCAGCCTCTCCGAGTAGCTGGAACTACAGGCGCCCGCCACCACGCCCGGCTAATTTTTTGTATTTTTTTAGTAGAGACAGGGTTTCACCGTGGTCTCGATCTCCTGACCTCGTGATCCGCCCGCCTCGGCCTCCCAAAGTGCTGGGATTACAAGCGTGAGCCACCGCGCCCGGCCAATAGTCTATATGTTTTAATGATATGTTCTCTGTATTATTACAATGGATTCTTGGGATGGCCTTGGTAGGAGTAAAAAATTGTTCTGATAAGGAAGATAAAGTGTTCTTCACCTGAACCAGAAGAAACTAAGAAACGACACAAAAATCTGAGGCCAAGGTGGGCAGATCATGAGGTCAGGAGTTCGAGACCAGCCTGGCCAACACAGTGAAACCCCGTCTCTACTAAAAATACAAAAATTAGCTGGATGTGGTGGTGGGCACCTGTAATCCCAGCTACTCGGGAGGCTGAGGCAGGAGAATTGCTTGAATCCGGGAGGTGGAGGTTGCAGTGAGCCAAGATTATGCCACTGCCCTCCAGCCTGGGCGACAGAGCTAGACTCTATCTCAAAAAAAAAAAAAAAAAAAAAAAAAAAAAAAATCCAGGAGTTCTAACAACTGTCTTCAATCTTGTGCTCTGGAAAACATTCTATTTTCTTTTCTTCTTTCTTTCTTTTTTAAAGAGACAGGGTCTTGCTCTGTCATCCAGGCTGAAGTTCAGTGGCACAATCATGGCTTACTGCAGCCTCAACCTCCTGGCTCAAGCAATCCTCTGGCCTTGGCCTCCCAAAGTGCTGGGATGACAGGTGTGAGGCACTGCACCTGGCTTCCAGCCTATTTTTAAATTTTAACATTACCGAAGCTTGACTCATTCTAAGGACAAAACAACAAAAACAAAAACAAATACAAGTCTTTTCCTAATCCACTCTCCCAATTATCACAGTGCATAAAAAATGAGTTTTACAACAAACTAATCAAAATTAGGAAGTAGTGATTAGGGACCTCAAAAGAGAAACAAATTTTACCTTAATACAGCTATGGCCTTGATATACCACCTCTAAGGACTGACCAGCATAACTTTGCAAATTAAAAATGTGAAAACATATGGCCCTAACTCCTTTAAGAGAGAGTCCGGGCCAGGCACGGTGGCTCATGACTGTAATCCCAGAGCTTTGGGAGGCCAAGGTAGGAGGATTACCTGAGGTCAGGAGTTTGAGACCAGGCTGGCCAACATGGTGAAACCCCATGTCTACTAAAACTACAAAAATTAGCCAGGTGTTGTGGCACACGCGTGTAATCCTAGCTACTCAGAAGGCTGAGGCAGGAGCATCACTTGAACCTGCAAAGGTTGCAGTGAGCCAAGATTGTGCCACTGCATCCAGCCTGGGCAACAAGAGCAAAACTCCATCTCAAAAAAAAAAAAAAAAGAAAAAGAAAAGAAAAGAGAGAGAGAGTCCAATGACTTATCTACTTATCTGTACAATATTTCCCATTTGAATGTGTGGAGGCAGGTCAGGCTGCAGACAGAGCTCAGTGGGCAGGAAAGAGGGCAACAGGCTGGGCTCACTGGGGGACTCTGACCAGGCCTTTACCAGTGGTCGTTAAACTTGGGGGTGGACCTTGGGATCCATGATAAGCTCTTATTGAGCAGTAAGAACATAATCATTAAAAAATTACAACTTTGGGCGCAGTGGCTCACGCCTGTAATCCCAGCACTTTGGGAGGCTGAGGCGGGCGGATCATGAGGTCAGGAGATCGAGACCATCCTGGCTAACACAGTGAAACCCCGTCTCTATTAAAAATACAAAAAAATTAGCCGGGCATGGTGGTGGGCACTTGTATAGTCCCAGCTACTCAGGAGACTGAGGCAGGAGAATGGCATGAACCCGAGAGCTGGAGTTTGCAGTGAGCCGAGATCACACCACCGTACTCCAACCTGGGTGACAGAGACTCTGTCTCAAAAAATAAAATAAAATAAAATAAATTACAATTTTGGGCCAGGCGCAGTGGCTCACGCCTATAATCCCAGCACTTCGGGAGGCCGAGGCAGGCGGATCACAAGGTCAGGAGTTTGAGACCAGCCTGGCCAACATGGTGAAACCCCATCTCTACTAAAAATACAAAAGTTAGCCGAGCGTAGTGGCGGACGCCTGTAATTGCAGCTACTCGGGAGGCTGAGGCAGGAGGATCACTTGAACCCAGGAGGCAGAGATAGCAGTGAGCCAAGATCGCACCACTGCACTCCAGCCTGAGCGAAAAAAGCAAGACTCTGTCTCAAAAAAAAAAAAAAAATACAACTTTGACTAAACTCATGAAAAATGAACACTCTCGCTCTGAGAAATTAATTTCTGTCTCTGATTTGACAACCCGAAGGTAAGAAGGCCACTGTCCATATCCACTCTCTTTTTTTTTTTTTTTTTTGAGACCGAGTCTCACTCTGTCACCCAGGCTGGAGTGCAATGGCGTGATCTCAGCTCACTGCACCCTTCAAGCGATCCTCCTGTCTTAGCCTCCCGAGTAGCCGGGATTACAGGTGCCCACCAGCATGCCTGGCTAATCTTTGTATTTTTAGTAGAGATGGGGTTTTGCCATGTTGGCCAGGCTGGTCTTGAACTCCTGACCTCAGGTGATCTGTCTGCCTCGGTCTCCCAAAGTGCTGGGATTACAGATGTGAGCCACCTCGCCTAGCCCACTCTCTTTTTCACAACAAGGTCTGGCTCTGTCAACCAAGGTGGGGTGCAATGGTGCAATCTCAGCTCACTGCAACCTCCACCCCCTGGACTCATGCAATCCTCCCACCTCAGCCTCCCAAAGGCCTACACCACCACACACAGCTATTTTTTTGTTGTTGTATTTTTAGTAGAAATGAGGTTTTGCCATGTTGCCCAGGCTGGTCTCGAACTCCCGAGCTCAAGTGATCTGCCTGTCTCAGCCTCCCAAATTGTTAGAATTACAGGCATGAGCTACCACGCCCAGTCACACCTACTCTCTTGATTGTTCAAAGAATAAAGAGATTTTTAGCGAACCAGCTGCTATCACCCTGCGTATGTATTTCCTCTTCCCCCCTTTCCACTTTAATTTCCTACAGGACTTTCTCCCTAAGCTACATTTCTCTTATTTCCTTCTGAGGAGTTCCCATGCACGCCTCTAAAGCTGCTGGAGAATACTAATTATGGATGTGGATGCTCTGGACAGTGAAGTAAGCAGGCTTATTAATCCTGGTGATCAAGAGAGTCTGTTATCTCGTTTGGGATCTTAATTTTTTCTTCTTCCTCCATGCCTTCTGGCACTCCATCATGGGAGGCAACAAGAAGATACAAGAAGAAGATACCAAAATAAGAGAGCTCACCATATGTGCCAGGCACTGTGCTTATTGTTTCTATGTATTATTTCGACCCTGTGAAACTATTATTAATATTCTCATTTTGTATATGAAGAAAACACAGCCCAGTAGGTCACAGGCTGTTGCTTTCCCTTAAAAGGTGACTTTCTCTTAAAAATTTTATTACGGAAAAGTATCTTTAGTGCCACGTTGAGGTAAAGGAAAAAAAGTATCTTAAGTAATAATGAAGGGTATACTGCAAGCTCTGCAATGGGAGGGACGGGTGGTGTCTTAGCTTTCTCCTCTTGGCATCCGTAGGCACCCAGGAATTAGCTGTAAAATGAATGAGTGTGAGCAATGGGTGGGATGTTTCCATTAACTCTCTCTCTAGAACTCATTGTGCAGGAGAAGGGAGCCCTCCTGTGCCTTCATTTTAACTTCCTCACTAACATTCCCCTCTTACTCCCAAGCTCCCATCTCACATTTTTTATTTCCTTCCAGAAGCTACTAATATGCCTCCAGCCTTCCACGTGACAAGTTAGCATGCCACCACAGCAGGCTTTTCAAAGACAGCCAGGCTTATAGTTCAGGCTGCAAAATGCAGGACAAGCAAGCCTCTGTGAAAACGCAGGAGTTCACAGCCACTAAGTCCCAGGTCTCCTGCCTACCTGGGTAACACAAAGCTGTCCTTTGAATTATGTCCCTTTTCTAATGAGATGTGGTTTTTATGAGACTGAAGGCAGAGACTGTATGTTCGGCTCCTGTGATCACCTTTGCTCAAAAGCCTCCTTAGCGAGGAACTCTTGTTTTATGGGGCAGCTGGGAGTTTTATAAAGCCCATTCTATAAACACCCCCTTGTGTGCCCCTCAGTCTTTCCCTATTAATGCTGCAGGCTTATGAAGGGCAAACTGTTCAAAGCTCCAGCCCAACAGAAGAGGAGTACTTAACACCACAAACCAGACCCTGCTGATGCTGGTCTGGTGGAAAAGATCTGAACACAAACAAGTTTAAAGAGACTGAGGCTTGCCAGCAACGTGCCTATAACAGTGTGCAGAAATGACAGGTCAATCAGATTTCCCATCTCCTCTTGACACCTACTGAGGCCAAAAGGAAAAGAGAACTGCGTCCCAAGAATTTTCTAAACTAGTGATTCCCACTGCCTCCCTAACATGGGTGTGGGGTATGTTGGTATTCTACTCCGTTTTCCAGTGATAACATCCAGTTGCTATCATACAGTTCTGAATCTGTAGAGCAAACAGAAACTGCCTATCTGCATAACAGAATCCAGAGCCCACAAATTGAACCTGGCGTTAGGAAGACAATGAAGACAGGTGGAAAGGAGAACATGGTGAATCTGGGTTTCAGGAGCAGAAGGAGGCCACTGTACAGACATATTCATTCTCATTCATTCTCCACTCTCCCCACCCCAGCCCAAGATTGAATTCTGATTAAAGGAGGCTGAATTGCAGAGCCTCCTTTAATCAAATTCAAGTTTTGAACTGAGTTGGGAAAGTTCTTGGCAATTAAGGAAAACATTTTCTAGAGCTGAGCAGAACTAATACTAAGAAATTGCCTTGCTGCCTTCCTATAGCAAATATCACACCATTACGCCGAACATCTTATCCCCACTATCCAGAAACCTTGTTCCCAAGGCAGGGCAAGCGTGCAAGCTGAGCAGCGGGTGGTTTGGCTGTGCAGACACTTCCCCTGGCAGAGGCCCTGTCAGGAGTGACGGTAGAGCAGCTCACGTGGGCAGTGGCGCCTGCTGCCTCCCCACAGCCCTTTCCTCTCAGGCTCTCCCTAGCGGCTTTTTTTTTTTTTTTTTGAGACAGGGTCTCACTCTGTCGCCCAGACTGGAGTGCAGTGGCGCAATCTCGGCTCACCACAACCTCTGCCTCCCAGGCTCAAGGATTATTGTGCCTCAGCCTCTCGAGTAGCTGGGATTACAGGTGCACGCCACTACCGCCCGGCTAATTTTTGTATTTTTAGTAGTAGAGACGTGTTTTCACCATGTTGGCCAGGCTGGTCTTGAACTCCTGACCTCAAATGATCTAACCGCCTCAGCCTCCCAAAGTGCTGGGATTACAGGCATGAGCCACTGTGCCTAGCCCCCTCACTGCTGGAGGAGGTGAGATTGACCGAAATAGTGGGTCATTAACTGCTCAAGGACTTAATGCTGACCCACAGCAAAGCAGTCTAAATGCCTTTCCTGCCACCTGAAGAGAAACCTGGAGAATATTGCCTCTGGAAGTGCCCTCAGTCACGGCTCCACAGGCTTCTGGACAGATGTTGCGTCCACAGTAACTTGGCCTGGTAGTGCCTCCTTGAGTGGCCCACTTGGTTATCGCCCTCATCTCTCAGTCTTGGTACCGTGTGACCTCTGGGCTGTTCAGAGCAAAGTGATGCAAGACTCTTCCACACAAGGCCGTGCCTGTTGGAAAGTCCTCAGGCAGCAAGGGGCATCTGCAGGCACATCTGGGGGAATGCTCAGGCTTCCCCAGGGCTCCCATCAGGAATGTATGAGAACACACCCACTGGCTTCCCAAATGGCCGTGGGCCTTCTTTCTCCTGTCTATTTCTAGTGCAGACCACAGTCTGAGTTTCATTTGGTTCCGTCAAGTGAGAATTCTCTGAATTCCCCTGGCGCCAGGCTGGTGACATATGCATCACAGCTGATGGGGCTGTGGCAGGTCTGACTGAAGTGGCCTGACCAGCCATGCTGAGGCCACCCTGGACACTGCTTTGGGTCCTAACCACTGTATCAAGCAGTTTCTCTCATAGAGTGGTAACTGCTTGAGATTCTCCTGTCACTTCTCCCAGCACTGAGGCTTAGCTCTGTGCCTAACACAGGATTAACAACCAAATAGTCTGATTCCTTCTAGGGCCAGGAAGATCTGGGGTTGGCTAGGCCCTGATGTCTTTATAAGGAAGCTACCTTGGGAATCTGGGAACAGGAGAATGGTCTGGGGAACTCAAGAATGAACAGACTAATGTAGAAGAGAAAAGACAGCAGCGCAGACAGAGGCAAAATGAAAACATCTGAAAAGTGACAGGGCAGAAGGTTGGGAGGGCTGCTGGAATGCAGACAGGAGGGGAAGTGAAGTGAAACAAAGCCAGAATCAGATGATGAAGACAGTACCTCTGGGTCTGGCAGGGGTGGAACTTAGGAAAAAGAACTTTATATATTAAGAGAAGGCTGGCCCCATTACAAGGTTTCAAAGCTGGGGCATTTGGTGTCCTTGGAGCTCTTGGGGACCTAAGGCACCAAGATAAAAAAAGTTTGGTGCAAGAGAGGTGGCCAGCTTTAGACAGTCAAAATAGGTTTCCTTGGCTAGGCGTGGTGGCTCATGCCTGTAATCCCACCACCTTGGGAGGCTGAGACAGGATGATTGCTTGAGGACAGGAATTCAAGACCAGCCTGAGCAACACAGCAAGACTTCGAATCTACAAAAAATTTAAAAATTAGCTGGGTGAGGTGATCTGTGCCTGCAGTCCCAGCTATTTGGGAGACTAAGGCGAGAGGAACACTTGAGCCCACGAGTGTGAGGCTGCAGTGGGCTACAATCGCACCACTGCACTCCAGACTAGGTGACAGAGTGAGACCCTGTCTCCAAAAACAAAACAAAAGATTCCGGATGTCTCAGGCTCAGAGTGGCCTAAGAATAAAAAGAATTCTTACTATGTCTTCATCCTTGTTTCTGTCTGGTCACAGTTTAAATGGTTTGTCTGTCACAATACCTAGAGGACAAGCTAAATCTGTATGTGAGAAAGTGTGAGCCCTTAGAATAAAGAGGGTAGAATGTTAACAGTTGTTGAGATTAGGAAGTGCGTGGGGGAATGGGGGCCCGTGTGCAAAAAGAACTCGTCTTTTCAAGATTGGTGAGTGGAATTATCACTTTTTAAAAAGAAAAAAATGGAGGAGGGAAGTTGATTATAATATAATCACATTTCCAAGATACTTTTACCTGCGCATATTCTGCATAAATGCATATTTTATACATACTGGTGATGAAAGCATATATACAATTTTGTATGCTGCCTTTTCACATAACACAGGTATTTTCCACTCCATTCAGTCTTCATAATTGCTTTTACTGGCTGCATACCCGTTTCCTCCCACTGATAGATCCCATGGCTGGTTAGCAGCAGCACTTGTTAGATACCAGGCCACCAGGAGTGCTGCTGATGGCTCCCATTCAGCACTCTCTATGCTAAGTGAACTGTCCTGCAGAAGTTTACAAAGTCAGCTCTGGGAATCCTAGTGCCCAGCCCCGGAGAGGAATACTGCCCAGCGATGAGCTGGCAAGCTGGCCCATTTGACTGACCATCTCCAGGCATCTCCTGGTTGGATGTAGGGCCCAGGTACCTTAGCACAACCCAGAATAAGGCAGAGAGAGGTGCACAACCCCAGAATGTCAAAGCACACGACTTTTGCTGGCCGGATTTGCAACTGAGGAGCCTGTCAGAGGCGTGTTGTAAAAATGATGAATGGCTGTCACATTTCCAAGGCTCTGGCTGATTTAGGGAGCTATTGGCAGGCACATCGCTCCCAGCATGTCAGCCAGTTAATTACTTCCAACTTTATCTTTCTTGTCAACACTTCTTGACAAATTGGCCATTATCTTTTTATTCTACAACAATGAGCACTGCTCCTTTTCTGGTGATGCTTGCAGGTTCTTCTCCCCGTTTCTGCTTCTTCACATCCAGAGAGAAATGAAGAGCTCTGAGAGAGACTATTAGAAAGAAGCAGCAGTCAGGAAAAGGATGGGGAAAAGGAGCAAAAGGGGTGGGCTGATAAGAGTGACTCCAAAGCTAATGTTCATCTCTCTTGACTCAAAACTGAGGTGATATTGAGTAAAGTCCTGATTTCTTGGCTTCTGAATGTCCAAGAACTCTGACTCAGTCCATTATGTGGATAAAGTTGGGAAACAAAACTTAAACAAGCTGGCACCTAGTGATCTGGCAGCTTCTAACTCTTCACATTTAATTGTAGAAGCAGATGTGAGCTGGTCTTCCACTCTATTAAGGAGTTGGGCCACAGTGTAGGAATAATGATGTCCATTCTGGGTTCAGGGAAAAGAAAAAACCATGCCTACCTTCTTGGTAATGGAGGCCTCATGGAAGAGAACTGTGGCACTCTATAACTGGATTACCAGGATTCACAGCCAGTGAAAAGTCCAAAAATGTTTGGAGAGACCAGTGGTGCCCCTACTGATACATCCTATCATCACTGCATGAACAGTCAGAGGTGGCCATGAGGCAGAGCCCAGCACCTACTAGATTTCATCAGTTCTAAGACACACATTTTTTTCACACCTTAACATCTCTGAAATTGGGATGCAGTGTACAATTCAAGGTTTCAGAGCACTGGGACACAGTGTAACTGCTAGCACTTTCTTTCCCTCCCCCAGTGTTATATAAAAATCAGAAGCAGTTTCTCTAAGTCAGCATAAAAGCAGTCCCATTAAATCTCCAGGTAGTCCGAAGGATAAGCTAGCTTTTGTAGAAGAGTTTAGGGATACCACTGAAATACAGCAAGTTTCTCCCCTTAGAAGGGTCTTGTTTTGTAACACAAGCCCCTCTGTCCTTTTGGCCAGCTTTAGGAGAAACCCCAGAACTCTCCTCTTACAATTCCTCGCTGATGGCGAGGTTTCTCCCCTGAAGAGCCTTCCCTGGGGTTCGTAAGACGCTCTGCAAGGGCAAGCTGTTACAGTGACCCTGGGGGAAGTCTTGACAGCAGCTGGAAGTAAATGCATGCTCTACTGATGACTGGTGAGAGATGTGGCCTCTTGGGCTGAATCTAAAAGTGCATTTGAAAAAAAAATGGGGCTACAGCAAAGATACAATCTGCTTCTGCTTTTGCTCTTTTCTCCTACTCTTTGCTGCGTGGAGCTTTTTTACAAAGGGCACAGATTCCTACAGGCACACTGGCCCTTCTGAAGTCAGCACGAACATAGAAGTTTGGAATGTGGTTGTTTGTTTGTTTTGAGATAGTGTCTTGTTCTGTTGCCCACGCTGGAGTGCAGTGGTGCGATCATAGCTCACTGCAGCCTCAAACTCCTGGACTCAAGTGATCCTCCTGCCTTGGCCTCCTGAGTAGCTGAGACCACAGGCACATGCCATCATGCCCCACTAAACTTTTTACAGAGACAGGGTCTTGCTATGGTACTCAGGCTGGTCTTGAACTCCTGGCTTCAAGCAATCCTCCTGTCTTGGCCTCCCAAAGTGCTGGGATTATAGGAGTGAGCCACTGCACTCAGCCTGGAATGTGTTTTGCTGTAAGCAAAACCTCACTTCTGTGGACTGACTGCTTTTTCTTCCAGCAGAGGTACAGAAAAAGAAAAGGACCGCATACCTTTTCTGGAAGCCAGGAAACAACCATAAAAGCAGGACTCATACTTTCAAGCAGCACAATATTGGCACCTTGGAAACATGTGTTTAGAATTAAGACAAAGAGTGGGTTTTGTTTGCCCATTTAGCCCCTTGCCTGCAGACTGTAAAACCCAGTCACCCTTGCCATTAATTGGTTGCTCAGGCATAACTGGCACAAATCCTCTAACATTCTTAAAGAATGACCAGGCCTGTTTTCCAGTTTGTGGTGCCTAAGTCAGGGTGGAGGTGTCTAACCCAAAGAGAAGCTCTGTAGTTCAGAGAACAGCTTGGGGGGAGTGGACATGTGATCTTGTCCTGCAACCCCTGACAAGGTCTTGTCTCTAGCTAAGGGTGATTTACTGAAATTGCAATATAATGGACATTTGATTTCCCTTTGGGGACAGATAAGCTTTGTTAGGTTACTGGGGATAAAATATGGGGACTACAGTTGCCCAGAAATAAGGCAGGTTTTTTTTTTTTTTTTTGAGATGGAGTCTTGCTCTGTCGTCAGGCTGGAGTGCAGTGGTGCGATCTCGGCTCACTGCAACCTCTACCTCCCGGGTTCATGCAATTCCCTGGCCTCAGCCTCCCAAGCAGCTGGGACTACAGGAGTGTGCCACCACACCCAGCTAATTTTTGTATTTTTAACAGAGACAGGGTTTCACCATGTTGGCCAGGATGGTCTCGATATCTTGACCTTGTAATCTGCCCGTCTTGGCCTCCCAAAGTGCTGGGATTACAGGCATGAGCCACCTTGCCCGCCCGAAATAAGGCAGTTTTTATGGGGACATGTTACTTTCTTCATTTTGTCAACATTAGCTGTTGCATGCGGCCCCTAGGGCCAGTGCAGGTTGAAGTAATCAGACATGTCATTTACAGCGGCTTCTGGAATAAACAGGAGAGGGAGAAAACCTCATCTCAGATACTCTGTGGTCCTCTTGCTGATCATCTTCATAAGTAAAAAAGAGTGATGAGACACAGCCTGGTGATGTCTAGGAATATGTATACGATATATTATACAATAAGGAAGCTACCTCAAGTTATTGATTTAAAAAATGTGGTTGAAGCCGGATGTAGTGGTGGGCACCTGTAATTCCAGCTACTTGGGAGGCTGAGGCAGGAGAACTGCTTGAATCCGGGAGGCGGAGGTTGCACTGAGCTGAGATCCCACCACTACACTCAAGCCTAGGCGACAGAGCCAGACTCCATCTCAAAATAAATAAACAAATAAAATAAAAATTAAAAAGAGGGTTGAAACAAAGGATCTCAACTCTCCCAGTTTTCACTTTCTTTGATTCTATGACTAATACCTAAAGAAGGAAAACTGACCCCATGCAGGACAGAATGTGATGCCCTACAATGAAGACCTTACCACAGTAAAATACTGGAAACGTCCATGGAGAGAGACTGTAAGTTTCCATAATAGATACTTAGGGGGAAGAGAACCTTCTGTTTGGAATTCATTATTTCATTTGACAAGTTCTAATTTAGTATGTATTTTGTCTTAGGCTTTATGCTAAGTGCTAGATGCTAGAGGTACTGTGGAAAATAAGACAAACATGTTATTTGTTTTCACAGAGCTTACAGGTTAGAGAAGTAGATACACAAAAAAGTACAAACCGAGGCCAGGCGCAGTGGCTCACGCCTGTAATCCCAGCAATTTGGGAGGCCAAGGCAGGCGGATCACCTGAGGTCAGGAGTTCGAGACCAGCCTGACCAACATGGAGAAACCCTATCTCTACTAAAAATACAAAATTAGCAAGGCATGGCGGTGCATGCCTGTAATCCCAGCTACTCAGGAGGCTGAGGCAGGAGAATTGCTTGAACCCGGGAGGCGGAGGTTGCAGTGAGCTGAGATTGCACCATTACACTCCAGCCTGGGCAACAAGAGCAAAACTCCGTCTTAAAAAAAAAAAAAAAAAAGTACAAACCGAAATAAGTGCTTTTGTGGCAAATACCATGAAGAGAACAGAGTGCTTAGAGAAAAACATGGGCATTTATGTTAGATTACTTTTATGATGAGACAACAATTGTGTACTAAATAATACAATACTACTACTTGGTACAATACTACTACTTGATATTTGCTAGACATTGACTATGTATCAGATACCAGTTCAAGTGTTTTATGTGCATTATCTATTTTTACACAAACATCCTAATTCAAGTATACATACATATAGGAGAATATAACACCTAAGTGTACAGTTTGTTGAATTATCATAAAGTGAAGACACCTTTGTAATTACAACCCAGACCAGAAACAGAGCACAACTAGCTGCCAGCAGCTCAGAAGCACTGAGCCCCCTCCCAATCACTGCTCTCCTCTGTGTCCCCAGAGGTCTGTAAACCCTACTCTGACTTCTAACACAATGGGGTTGTTTGCTCAGTTTTTGAGCTTTATTATATAAACACTCAACACTATGTTTGTGAGATGCACCCAGGCTGCTGCACGTCACAACAGCTTTTCCTTTGTATTGCTGAACAGTATTTCACGGTGTGAATATACCACCATTTACCTATCTTACTGCAGATGAACACTTGGATTGTTTTCAGTGTTTGGCTATTACGAGGGGTAGTACACAGACACTCTTGTCCATGTCTTCTGGAGCATGTGTGCTTGCACTTCTGCTGGAAAATATCCATAGCAGAATTGTTGAGTTACATGTAAGGATATGTTCAGCTTTATAAGATACTGACAGATTGTTTTCCAAAGTGGCTTTACCAATTTACATTTCTACCAATAGGACATGAAAAGCCCAATTGCTTCACAATCTCTGTCAACATTTGTTATTTTCAGTCTTTTCCATTTCAGCCCTTCTGGTTGGTGTGCAGTGGCATTTTATTATGATTTAAATTTTTATTTCCATAATGACTAATGAGATGGGGTAGCTTTTCATGTATTTATAAGCCTTTTGGATATCTTTGTGAACTAAGTGCCTGTTCACATCTTTTGTCAATATTTTATTTTTTTCTTTTTGAGACAGTCTTTCTATGTTGCCTAGGCTGGTTTCCAACTCTTGGGCTCAAGCAATCCTTCCACCTCAACCTCCCGAGTAGCTCAGACTACAGGTACACGCCACTGCACCTGGCTTCTTTTACCAATCTTTTAATTGTGCTACCTTTTTCCCCCTTATTGTTTGATAAGAGTTCTTTATACACTCTGGGTATAATACATATACAATATTGAAGATAATAGAAATATTTCTTGCCTTTCATTCTCTTCATTGTGTCTTCCAATGAACAGAATGACTACTTTTGTTGCATTTCTTAATATTTTCCTTTATGATTGGTGTTTTTTATATCTTGTTTAAGAAATCTTTGCTTATCTTAAGAAGCCACCTAATCTCCTATGTTATCCTCTATAAATTTTATTGTTGTACTGTTCACACTTAAGAGTTTAAATCTCCTGGACTTGAGCTTTTGTGTGTGGTGTGAGGTAATGATCAACAGTCTTTTCTTACAGAAAAAGGATCACTGAGGGAAAAAAAAAAATTTTCTTCCCCCATAAGGCTATTGAGCTGACTTAGCAGTCCTTTCCTCACCACTCTGTGGTGCTACCTTGTCATCAATCAAGTGTCTATATCACATGGCTTGAGAGGAAAGGAATAAATACATAAATATAAATACATAAAATTAAGTATCTCTATATATGTGGGTCTGTTTCTGGACATTTAATTCTGTTCCATTTGTTCATCCTACGTCAATACTGTACTGCCTTACTGTAGCTTTATGATAAATCTTGATATGTAGTAGTGTAACTCTTCCAAATTTATTTTCCTTATCCAAAAATACCTTGGTTATTTAACCCTTTGCTTTACTTAATTCTCATGAAAACCCTGTGGTATGAGATAGTTTTGATTTTTATCTCCATTTCGCAGGTTGGCAAACTCAGAGAAGTAATATGCCCATGGCCACACAGCAACCAAGTGCTAGGGAGGGATTAGAATCCAGATTTGTCTGCTTCTAGGCCTAAGAACTCAAGTGCTACATGTACTACCTCCTTAATCCTAATGCCAAATGACCCCGTCGGAGTATTTAATATGAATGTATTACAATTTTAAGAAATTCTCACATTCTGAATCATTCATTTGCGGTGAAAAAATCTTGTTTGGGCTGTGTGTGGTGGCTCAGGCCTGTAATCCTAGCACTTTGGGAGGTTGAGATGGGAGGATCTCTTGAGGCTAGGAGTTCCATACCAGCCTCGACATAGTGAGACTCTGTCTCTACAAAAAAATTTAAAAACAGGCAGGCGTGTTGGTGTGCACTTGTATTCCCAGCTACTTTGGAGGCTCAGGCAGGAGGACTGCTTCAGCTCACGAGTTCCAGGTTTCAGTGAGCTATATGATTGCACTCCTGCACTCCAGGGTGGGTAACAGAATGAGACTATGTCTCTAAAAAAATAAAAAATAAAAAACAATTGTTTGGCAATTACAAAGGCCACTTTCCTGGTAGAACTCAGGAAAACAATGGAACAAGAGGGAAAAACCTCTAGGATTCCTTCCCATGTCTACAGAGGATCAGTCCCGCTCCTCACCTGGGCTCCCTGGGCACGCCCCCCCGCCATCTCTCCAGCTTTAGCTTCTGCTGCCATTCTTCTTCCCCTTGACTCTTAGGCCACACTCGACTACTTACATTCTCCCACTAGTCCAAGTCTTTCACATAGCTGCACCTTTGCTCACAACATCCTCTCCCATTCCTGGCTATTTCCTCCTTTTTCTTTAAAACCTAGGTATCACTTCTCTAGAAGGCCCTCCTTGTCCTCTGTGTCTCCCATCCTAGCATGTCACACTGTCCAAGAGTTCAGCTGTCTAACTAGACTGCCAGACACTGGGCCAGAATTATCGCTGGATTCTGCAACTTGAATGGTGGCTAACAGAGCTACAAAGTCCTGACAGAAATCAGAGAGAGACTTTTTTTTTTTTTTTTTAATGTATTCCATAATTTAAAATGGACTCTGGCCAGGTGTGGTGGCTCATGCCTGTAATCCTAGCACTTTGAGAGGCTGAGGCTGGAGGATCACTTGAGCCCAGGAGTTCGAGACCAGCCCTGGCAACACAGTGAGACCCCATCATTACAAAAAAAAAAAAAAGAAAGAAAAAAAAGATAGCTGGGTGTGGTGGTGCACACCTGCAGTCCTAGCTACTCAGGAGGCTGAGGTGGAAGGATCACTTGAGACTGGGAGGTTGAGGCTGCAATGAGCCATGGTTGCCCCACTGCACTCTAGCCTGAACAGAGTGAAACCCTGTCACAAAACAAAACAAAACAAAACAAAACAGAACTCTAAGAGAAGGCCCGAAAGAAAAGACTTCTAACAGGTTCAGGACACATTCTTTGGTAGAAGTGGCAAACTAGAAAGCTTAGGGAAAAGATGGAAATATCTTCTGTGATGGACTTGGACTTTCAGTTGAGACAGGAATGGCATGGAGTGCTAGAAAGGCAGATATTTGGCCGGGCGTGGTGACTCACGCCTGTAATCCCAGCACTTTGGGAGGCCGAGACGGGTGGATCAACAGATCAGGAGATCGAGACCATCCTGGCTAACACGGTGAAACCCTGCCTCTACTAAAAAATACAAAAAATTAGCTGGGGATGGTGGCAGGTGCCTGTAGTCCCAGCTACTTGGGAGACTGAGGCAGGAGAATTGGCGTGAACCCGGGAGGCAGAGCTTGCAGTGAGCCAAGATCACGCCACTGCACCCCAGCCTGGATGACAGAGCAAGACTCCGTCTCAAAAAAAAAAAAAAAAGGCAGATATTCAATGGCTGTATGGAGTATGGCAGGCTGTAGTTCATTCAAAGACTTCAGAAGAAGTGAAATATTCCTTTGAGGTACACAATTAAAACTAACAGCAAGGCAGCTTCTTCTGAGATGTATTCATTCCACAAGCTGAGAGTAGGCAGCAGTTTCTCCAACGGGGCATTTTCAAGCAAATGAGAACTGATGCTCGCTCCTCTCTGGATAGAAGGAGAGACCACCCCAGGTGCTCCCCTGCCCTGTGACCCTCAGACTACCTTGCTGCCAGCCCAAGGCAGTGCGGCCCAAACACTGTGAAGTCTTTTGAGAACCTCCAGGTTGAGTACAAACTCATTGACTTTTTTCATTAAGAACATAAGCTTAATTTTCATAAACATCTTTTCCAGGAGCACCAAGCTAGCCCTCTTTCAACACCAGCAAAATAGAGAAAAGGAAAATCTAAACAGTATCCAACCTGGGTTTTCCAGATTTTGTCAGTTAATTCCCATTTTTATGGTCACTCTGCTCACTGAAAGGCAGAAGGACTTAAAAGCCTCTTTCAGAGAAGGCAATACTATTTTAGTCCTCCACATCCTTCATGGTTTTCTCTACTGGCTTAGCTGTGCTCAAAACAAGGACTTCTTTTTCCTTCGTTTAGATATTCAGAATCTAGGACATCATAAGGTTGTGGATGTTTTAGAAAACAGATAATCTTCTGGCATAAGAAATATCCTTAATTAGCTATTTTTCCTCAAAACTGGAGGGGAGTGAGTATTGACATTTGGGCAGCTTATGCAATTCAAGAGCTTCTGTCTTCTGTCTTCAAGTATTGCCTTATGTTAGAAATAAGTTTCCAGAAAATAAATGTCAAAAGACCAGACACTCATGCTAAAGGCTAGATGCTTCCGATCCAAACTTACGGACCTCCTCCTACCTTTCCTAAAAGGGACTGTTACATGGGGTACAAATATGAATGATTAATTCATTTTCTGCCCAGATATAAGAATCAATTCATAACACTTTCCTGTTTGGGTGAGCTACTGGGAAGAATAAACAAAAGCTGGCTGGAACTCCACAAAGTTCCATTGTTCTTTTGTGCTTTCTCTGCTGCACTGTTACATGGGAGTTCCAAGGAAGCAGGGTCACGTGGGATGCTATACATCAGTAGTCCCCAATCTTTTTGGCACTAGGGACTGGTTTCGTGGAAGACAATTTTTCTATGGACCCGGTGGGGGTGGGGAGATGGGGGATGGTTTCGAGGTAAAACTCTTCCACCTCAGATCTTCAGGCAGTACTTAGATTCTCACAAGGAGCATGCAACCTAGATCCCTCACATGCACAGTTCACAACAGGGTTCACACTCCTGTGAGGATCTAACGCTGCCACTGATCTGACAGGAGGCGGAGCTCAGGTGGTAATGCTCACTCACCTGCCACTCACCTCCTGCTGTATGGCCCTGTTCCTAACAGGCCATGGACAAGTACAGGTCTGCAGCCTGGGGATTAGGGACCCCTGCTATACATGACTGCATGGTGCATAGCACTTCTGTGGCATGTGGTTTAAGCTCAGTGTCATTTGATGGCCAGGAGATCCACTTGAAAATCCCTATTTTTAGCAGACCTTGTAGGACGCCAACATTTGGGGCCAGATGCTCATTACTGAAATGAATGCTATGGAGCTAAGGCTGCGGTGCCCAGCTGGGCTAGACATTTGCAAAAAGAGAGCAGAGACTGGCAGACAGTGCCAATTCTCAACAGAATCTTTTGATTAGAATGCCAAGTTGCTATAAGGGTATCAGTAACATCCTCACCCTTTAGCAGGCAAAGAAGGCTGGGTATGTGAGAAAACAAACTCTGATCCACCTCATCCTCTACCGTTTTTTGATTCCGAGAAAAAAAAATTGTTCAGTAACTCCAGCTGCCTGAACAGAAATTACTTTCTAGAGGAGCTAGAAGCCCTGACTGGAAAAGAGCTCTGGGGGATTATAGCATGGGAGGAGAGCTGTCAGGCATCAGGCTTATGTGGGAAGGACCCACGCTGACTATAACAGTACAAGTAACTGCTTGAGTGGCTCCATAACATGGAAACGGCAATCGTATGTTCCAAAGACAGAGTTACTGTTTTAAGGACAGAGGAACCTTTGTATAGATTCTTAGTGAAAAGCTTATTTTAAGGATGTTTGCTGAAATTCCACGTTTTTCACATTTGTTTTCAAAAGAGCAGTGTCCTTCATATATAGTACATGAAAAATTACAATATTCATGTTTTTTAGATACAAAGTCATATACAAATAGAGGAGGAATAATTTCAAATTGCAAACCATACCAGCAAAGAAAGAGGGAAATGAGACTCTAGATATGGATTTATTAGGTGACAGGGATTCTTTTCTCTATATTTTAATATATTTTCCAAGTTTTGAACCACAGGCTAAGGATGGGCCTGTTCTCTGGACTGCCTAAAAACTGACAGAAGCGTGGGTGACCAATCCCAGACATGCTTGGCACTGCTGAGTTTTCATCTCTGTTGTAATCTTCTGACACCTCCTTGCAAAATATCAAGTGTTAGATGCTAATACTGGCCCTCTTTTTGTTGAAGGAGAAAGCATGTAAAAAGACAACTGTCCAAACCCTGTGGCTACAAAGGCTTTTTTTGGCTTCCTAAAAGATTTACTCTATTCTTCTATTTCTAGAACTTTTCTAAGTTGGAAGATTTCAAATGTGAGATAGTGTTAGATCCAGGTTGAGTAAGGATTTTATAAAATACTAAATGATGATCAGAGATGGGAATAATCAGCCTAGATAAAAGCATATTCAGCAGGATATCAAAATACACCAGATCCTCATATAAACAGCATGGATTACATTAACAGGCCTCCCTGGGTGAGTAGCGTCTCTTTTGCCTACCTTACGCTCACCCCATGGTTATATAACCTTTTGAACGGAATTTGGAAATTCCTCTGACCCTGCCCTGCTTGCTGATAGAGTTGAGCCAGTGGCTGGCAGGGGCATAATCTAATAGGCGAAACTGGAAACACACAAATTCACAGTCCTCTTGTCTCAGCCCAGAGACTGAACAGACAAGGAAAGAAAGACTCGCCCCATCTCCCTCCTCCCCTCCTCTGGCCTAAGTTGCCGCTGACTTCACCCAACAGGCACCTGACCCTCCCAGATGAGCTGGGAGGGGCTAAAGCCTGGTGCAGCCATGGTGGGGGTGGAGGTACAGGCAGCAAACAATATTTAAGATGCTGACTTGTGGAGCATTTGGGCTTGGGAAGGAAAGCTATAGGCTACCCATTCAGCTCCCCTGTCAGAGACTCAAGCTTTGAGAAAGGCTAGCAAAGAGCAAGGAAAGAGAGAAAACAACAAAGTGGCGAGGCCCTCAGAGTGAAAGCGTAAGGTTTAGTCAGCCTGCTGCAGCTTTGCAGACCTCAGCTGGGCATCGCCAGACTCCCCTGAAGGAAGAGCCTTCCTTACCCAAACCCACAAAAGATGCTGAAAAAGCCTCTCTCAGCTGTGACCTGGCTCTGCATTTTCATCGTGGCCTTTGTCAGCCACCCAGCGTGGCTGCAGAAGCCCTCTAAGCGCAAGACACCAGCACAGCTCAAAGCGGCCAACTGCTGTGAGGAGGTGAAGGAGCTCAAGGCCCAAGTCGCCAACCTTAGCAGCCTGCTGAGTGAACTGAACAAGAAGCAGGAGAGGGACTGGGTCAGCGTGGTCATGCAGGTGATGGAGCTGGAGAGCAACAGCAAGCGCATGGAGTCGCGGCTCACAGATGCTGAGAGCAAGTACTCCGAGATGAACAACCAAATCGACATCATGCAGCTGCAGGCAGCACAGACGGTCACTCAGACCTCCGCAGGTAAGGAGACCAGTCTCCTGCGGGAGCGTGGACTGCCTCCCCATCTACAGCACTGCTTCTACATATCCTGGTCATCAGAACCACTACTGGGGCCTCTTTTGGGGGTATACTTTCCCTTTAGTAAAGGCTTATGCAGTATTTCCTTTGACTTCTAATGCTATGTAAGTTTACCTAACACCTTCACAGGTCTCTTTTATCCACACAACGTTTCAGCCTACCATCTTGGAGTGCTGAGATACTAAATGGTTTGCCCAAAGTCACCCAGCAAGTCTTAGAAGCAGGGTTCAAGTCTTCCTGATTGGTGTAGCTCTGCTACTTCCTCACCAACAGCTGACAGGCTATATCTCAAGAAATTCCAAGGAAGCACCCAACTGTAACAGCTGTGCCTCTGGAAGCAAAGTTTTGCCAGAAACAGTTCTCTGGTGTTCCTAAGATTTACCGGGAATGAGCATTAATGGAATTTTGTGTCCTCTCTCTGTAAACATAACTCTTCTCATTGGCTCAGAGTTAAGTGTAGAGATACATAGCCATGTGAAGAGTCCCTTTGTGTTCAGGAAGGATGCGGCTCCTTAAGGTTCCTCAATTGTGATACGTCTATTTTTTTCCATGGTCTTAAACGAATTTCTCTGAATACAGGATTTTTTAAATGCAATGCTGAAATATAGACTTAATAGGCCAAAAATAAGATAAATTTAATCTTTCTTTTGCAAAATAACTTTTATTTCTGGTTAGCTCAGCTCAGGTGGGCCAACATGAATTTACAGTTTAGAGATAAAAATTTGGTTTTCTGAAATTATCAGGAAAACATTAGTTGTAAGGAGCATATCCTATAGATATGTCATTTCTTGCTGATATAAAAACCATTGGTCCCATTATAAACTACATGAAGAATAAAGACATGATCAGCTTCTACTGACTAAGTCAATGGTTAACCTCAGTTCAAATTAAGAAAAAGTTTTAACATGAAACCGAGCTTGAAAATTCTGCTACCTGAACCAACACGTATCAATCACTTTCTAAGCATGGACTTCCTGGCCCTCAGTTTGGGATTAGAAAGGTATTCTCAGGCCATTTTCCAGACAAGTGAGTCCTGATTTGGTCTGTGAGATGAAACCAGACATGCAGAAGACCAGGCCAGACAGAGGAATCTGACCGTGCCACTTCCTGCTCATCCAAACAGGAGGCTTTCTCACCATCCCGCAAGGAGGTTCTTGGGGTCAAGTGCAGCTCTCCCGCCAGGTCTCTTACTCTTCTTGCCCAGAGCATCATTCCTTATTTTTCTTCTCTATGACTAAGTGCTCAGTTACCCTTATATTCTATAAGTAGGTAGTCCCTTAGAGTAAGCAGTAAGTTGGTGCTTTCACCACTTACAAGAGGAAATGAAGAATAGTGATGGGGAAGGCACATGTACTCTGCCTCCCCTTCCCAAGGTGCTCTGCAAGAGAACCTAGGTGCCTTGGACAACTCCCATCTGCCATCTTGGTGCTTCTCTCTAAGGTCCCAGTGCAGTGATCACCAAGAAAAGCACCCTGAGACACAGCAGGCAGGAAGCTTCTCTTGGATATTAAGGGCCGCAGCCTCTGAATCCTATCAGAAAAGGCTGTCTCTTCCACAGTGCTCTTTGATATTTGTAATACAGAGCCTAATACTGCAAAAAGTAGCAGCTCCATGGCCCTAGAGTAAAAAAACTGGCCAGTCTGATGCTCTCATTTCATTGTTTTAACAAAACTTCTGGGGGAAAGGCCTCAAAGGTTCTTCTGAGTGCTTTGAGGTCCTAGCTGGATGGAAGGGGAAAATATATGATAATAAAATCTATCTCCCTTAATTATGGTCTCAGGTGGCAGTAGCCACCACCTCTGAACAACAACAAAAACAACCAACCAGGAAACATCAACAAAACCAGACTCTATGAGATATTCACGACTGATCTGTTATAGAGGCAGCTGTCTAAGAAGTCTGAATCCATCTGATAGGAGTATCTGTTACGTGGCCCTCATACACTGTAACATTTCTAGAATTCATGGCCCAGCTATAGCAGAATAATTTATTTCAGAGTTAACCTGAAACCACCTGTTGGAACGTCCCACTAATGCTATCCAGGTGAAGGGCTTCCCTACCCCTCTGCTCCACCACTAGTAAAGCCAAAATACACCCCCTCTGGATCTCCCCATATCCACCTCTCCCAAACGCAGACACTGACGGGTAATTAACACCAGTGGGAATCCCAGGGTGGAAATAAAGGCTCAGTCTCTAAACATTCAACTCAGATGGAGCCCCTGGGTCTAAATGCTCACCCTGTGGTTTATTCTCTTGTAGATGCCATCTACGACTGCTCTTCCCTCTACCAGAAGAACTACCGCATCTCTGGAGCGTATAAGCTTCCTCCTGATGACTTCCTGGGCAGCCCTGAACTGGAGGTGAGGTCATTACAGTCACTGGCCATGCCCTAATACCTGTCCTTCACCCCCTCAAGGGAACTACAACAGGGCCATTCACAGTTTAAAGAAAGAAAAATTCGGCTGGGCGCAGTGGCTCACACCTGTAATCCCAGCACTATGGGAGGCCGAGGCAGGTGGATCACTTCAGGTCAGGAGTTTAAGACCAGCCTGGCCAACATGGTGAAATCCTGTCTCTACTAAAAATACAAAAAAATTAGCTAGGCATGGTGGCGGGAGCCTGTAATCCCTGCCAGACAGGAGGATCGCTTGAACTCAGGAGGCAGAGGTTGCAGTGAGCCGAGATCATGCCACTGCATTATATTCTGGGAGACAGAGTGAGACTCCATTTCAATTAAAAAAAAAAAACAAAAAAACAAAAAAGGAAAACTCAAACACAAGCAAACACACCAAACACCAGAGAGCTATGCAAACACTCAGTTTATGCCCTGCACTCCAAACCCAGGCATCTGTTTGGCCCCTTCAAATCATTATCAGTCAAACACCAAGCCTTCTAACATAGATCAGATCATTCTTATAACCACCACATAACTTAGTTTAAATCTCTTGCCATGTCCTAGAACAGCTATTCCTTGGGGGAGGAGAAAAGAAAACACGAAAGCAGCATCAAAAGTATCTGGATTTTCACCCAGACATGGTGGCTCACACCTGTAATCCCAAGTTTTTTGGGAGGCGAGGTGGGCGGAACAATCACCTGAGGTCGGGAGTTTGAGACCAGCCTGGCCAACATGCTGAAACCTCGTCTCTACTAAAAATACAAAAATTAGCCCGGTGTGGTGACAGGAACCTCTGGTCCCAGCTACTAGGGAGGCTGAGTCAGGAGAATCACTGGAACCCAGGAGGTGGAGGTTGCAGTGAGCCAAGATTGCACCACTGTACTCTAGCCTGGGCAACAAGAGTGAAATTCTGCCTCAAAAAAAAAAAAAAAGTATCTGGATTTTTCCCTCCAAGCTTTATGTGCACTCACCCCTGGGCCCAATTTGCATCGTTCTTCCAGAGCAGTGCACCACCCGCCCCAGCTCACCAGCAGTGGGACAGCATCACTACCCGAGTGAGCCAGTGTGACTGCGGGGGTGCACACATCTACTGGCTATGCAGGGACAGGAACAGGTTGGGAAGCCTGCCATCTTGCTCCTGCCTTCTGTCCCTGCAAGTCCCTCACCAGAGTATCCCCTCTGCTTCAGGTGTTCTGTGACATGGAGACTTCAGGCGGAGGCTGGACCATCATCCAGAGACGAAAAAGTGGCCTTGTCTCCTTCTATCGGGACTGGAAGCAGTACAAGCAGGGCTTTGGCAGCATCCGTGGGGACTTCTGGCTGGGGAACGAACACATCCACCGGCTCTCCAGACAGCCAACACGGCTGCGTGTAGAGATGGAGGTGAGCACAAGGCCAGGGGCCCCATGACTGGACTAGTGCCACCGCACATGACTGTGTACAACTCCGGGGGTGCCATTCCTATTCTGATTCAAGACAAATCTGTATGTTCACTGTGATGGTTTTCCTGCAAGTTGTAATGGAGTTGAGGAAAAATAGGTATTTTTCCTTTCTGCACCCCCCAACCCCCCCACAAAAGTGGGGCTGCAGGTGGGACAGGAAGAGGCCAGACCCAGGCCAGAGTAGAGCAAATTCAACAGTCAGCTGTGCTGAACACTAGTCTTTGCTCTGGCCGAGCATGAGGTCCTTTAGGTGCAAATCTTACTGATACTGGTTGGGGACCCTTGCTGAAGGTCTGAAAGCACTCACTATATCCTCACATTTCTCTTATAGCAGCTCTGTGTGGGATTCAGCAAAAACATAGCTGCACCTTATAAGCAGGAAAGTGAGGAATATAGAAAGAGAGACTAATCAAGGCCATATGGTGAATCAGGAAAGAAGTTCAAGCCTTGTTTTCTGATTCCCAGGTTAACACAGTAAACTAGACGTAAACAAGTAATAAAGTCTTATTAGATTCACATCTATAAAAAGATGTTTGGCTACGGGGCTGTCAGGAGAGAAGGGGTATAGAGACAACATGAAATGGAGCCTGCTGCACTTTCTTTAAGGCTCTGCTCCTCCTGACAGGACTGGGAGGGCAACCTGCGCTACGCTGAGTACAGCCACTTTGTTCTGGGCAATGAACTCAACAGCTATCGCCTCTTCCTGGGGAACTACACTGGCAATGTGGGGAACGACGCCCTCCAGTATCATAACAACACAGCCTTCAGCACCAAGGACAAGGACAATGACAACTGCTTGGACAAGTGTGCACAGCTCCGCAAAGGTGAGATTTGGGGGGACCGGAAAGGAGAAGTTCAGGTACAAGCTCATAATTCCACTTGAGGAGAAAGAGTGAATTATAACTGTAGAGTTGATATTCCGGTTTTGGTATTCTTTCTGACGCTGGCTCTAACTCCTTATCTGATGTCTGGTCTATGACAGTCAACTTACTAGCACTGGGTCTGTTTCTCATGCCAGGTGGCTACTGGTACAACTGCTGCACAGACTCCAACCTCAATGGAGTGTACTACCGCCTGGGCGAGCACAATAAGCACCTGGATGGCATCACCTGGTACGGCTGGCATGGATCTACCTACTCCCTCAAATGGGTAGAGATGAAAATCCGCCCAGAAGACTTCAAGCCTTAAAAGGAGGCTAACGTGGAGCACGGATGCAGAAACTGAGACACTTGGAGACTGGATGAGGGCAGATGAGGACAGGAAGAGAGTGTTAGAAAGGGGAGGATTGAGAAACAGCCTATAATCTCCAAAGAAAGAATAAGTCTCCAAAGAGCACAATAAAATCATATGTACCAAGGATGTTACAGTAAACAGGACCCACTGGGTCCTGCCACATCCTTCTCAAGGGAGTAAACTGAGTGGGGTCTCTCTGCCCAAGATCCCTGACATAGCAGTAGCTTGTCTTTTCCACATGGTTTGTCTGTGAAAGAAAATAATTTTGAGATTGTTTTATCTATTTTCTCTAAGGCTTAGGCTATGTGAGGGCAAAACACAAATCCCTTTGCTAAAAAGAACCATATTATTTTGACTCTCAAAGGAGAGGCCTTTGAGTGTTAGAAAAAGGAGTGAAGGAGGCAGGTGGGAGATGGGTATTTCTATTTTTAAATCCAGTGAAATTATCTTGAGTCTACACATTATTTTTAAAACACAAAAATTGTTCAGCTGGAACTGACCCAGGCTGGACTTGCGGGGAGGAAACTCCAGGGCACTGCATCTGGCGATCAGACTCTGAGCACTGCTCCTGCTCGCCTTGGTCATGTACAGCACTGAAAGGTACGAAGCACCGGCAGGAGGTGGACAGAGTCTCTCATGGATGCCGGCACAAAACTGCCTTAAAATAGTCATAGTTAATACAGGTATATCTATTTTTATTTACTTTGTAAGAAACAAGCTCAAGGAGCTTCCTTTTAAATTTTATCTATAGGAAATGGCTGAAAACTGAAGGTAGATGGCGTTATAGTTAATAATGAATGCTGTATATAAGCATCTCACTTTGTAAAAATAAAATATTGTGGTTTTGTTTTAAACATTCAACGTTTCTTTTCCTTCTACAATAAACACTTTCAAAACGTGAGTATTTTCTTTTTAAATTCTTACCATTACCACTTAGAGCAGGACAAAAAGTTAAAGTTAAATCAGAGGGTGAGCAGTGACAGAGGCCCGGGGTTGGTTTTGGTGTTCAGGGCAACCAAGTGGGGAGCAGAAGCCAAAAGGGAATAGGTGAGGGACAAAAGGGCAGCAACCAGGACAATTCTTCATAAAGGGGATTACACGTCTGGGGCTGGGCAGTGAAGGCATCCAGCCTTATCAGACCCTCTATTCTACTTAGGATAGAGAAGCAAAAACAGGCCAGCAGACCTCACCCTAATGCTTGGGGCTAACCAAGTAAAAGTGGTGTGTGTGCGCTTTCTAATAAATAACCACTCAATCCTCTGTCCCCAAGAAAGCAAATATATTTACTGATATGTGAGCTTTAAGGAGATGGGGGTACTTTATACTATCTCAGTGTTAGCCCTGATTTGGGATTACATCTGGGATTTAATTTGCCCTGTAACAGATAGGTTAAAAAAGTCAAAGGTTGCAAGATAGATTGAACTAGTAGCAAGAGAACAATACTGTCAACAGAACAGTTTTTTAAAGCAAAGACAAAAAAATAAGAAATAGCTGCACAAGGCCAGGCGCAGTGGCTCATGCCTGTAATCCCAGCACTTTTGGAGGCTGAGGCAGGTGGATCACGAGGTCAAGAGAGTGAGACCATCCTGGCCAACATGGTGAAACCCCCTTTCTACTAAAAATATTAGCTGGGCATGGTGGCATGCACCTGTAGTCCCAGCTACTTAGGAAGCTGAGGCAGGAGAAACGCTTGAATCTAGGAGGCAGAGGTTGCAGTGAGCCAAGATTGTGCCACTGCACTCCAGCCTGGAGACAGAATGAGACTCCATCTAAAAAAAAAAAAAAGAAAAGAAAAGAAATAGCTGAACAAAGATGTTTTTGTGTAGGGCTACCCTAATTGTTTCAAAAAGAATTTAGGGAAGTTGACTCAAATGTGTATACTAAAATAAGCTCTAAAAAAGCAGACAAATTGGTGAAGGGAAAATAAGAGTAGGAAAAATAAAGCCTGTGGGGGTTGGGGGAGGGATAGTAGTAAAAACAGGTAAGATGTGTGTAATTTGTTGGAGGTAGACCAGGAATTTAGCTTCAAGCTCTCTAGTAGCCACTATGAGGAAGGAATTCAATCCCTTACTGCAAAGCGATGTCTCCAAGGCCAGATCAAAGTAGTGGCTCAGGGACATACAACCAACAGTGGGAAAAGACCCCTGAGAAGAATTTCCATGAGGCTTACCCACAGAACTAGGGGTAGTGCTGTGAGCAACTTTGTCTAAGGCTGTTTCTTAAAACTTCCTTCGGTAAAGACGACAGTATACCACCACAACCGGGCTTAGGAAAAGCAGCTTTACGAAATCAGAAGTAAAAACTGCAATTGGAAGCAAAAAAAGAAAGGTGATGGGAAGACACAGGAGACCAGCAGAAGGGAGGCTGAAATGCAAGCTGAGCTGACTTAGCTGAGGACATCCAAAGAGCCGAGCACACTGGCTTTTCCCAGAAACAGCATTCATTCATTCACTCATTCATTCATTTATGTATTGAGACAGAATCTCGCTGTCATCCAGGCTAGAGTACAGTGACGCAATCTTGGCTCATTGCAACCTCCACCTCCCAGGTTCAAGCAATTCTCCTGCCTCAGCCTCCCAAGTATCTGGGATTACAGATGTGCGCCACCACGCCCAGCTAATTTTTGTATTTTTAGTAGAGATGGGGTTTCACCATGTTGGCCAGGCTGGTCTCGAACTCCTGACATCAAGTGATCCACCCACCTTGGCCTCCCAGAGTGCTGGGATTACAGGTGTGAGCTACCCCACCCGGCCTGGAACAGCATTTTAAACAAAGGACAAGATCAATCTTCAGGGAATTCTGAGGATTTACTTTCAATTATATTTGCTTACAAACCTAAATAACCTTCTAGAGCATTTTTCCAGGCCTCTGACTATATTTTTCTGCCACAAATCTGCATAACTTTCAGTTTTTATGATTGTATCAAATATGGGGAAGAATTAAGGGTGGAATTGGGAAGGTTTCAAATAGGTCTCAAATAGGTGAGCAAGGAAATTAATATGCAAAATGAGTTATCTGACCTTAAAGTGATCATACTTAGTTACCATATTTTCTGTTAGTTATCACGTGACAGCACATTACCTAAGCCAGAGATGGAAGGAAGAAAGTGGATTTTCACATTTACTGTGCCTGATTTGAAACTGAAGCATGCCTCAGAGGACGGCATGTTTTTAATTGTTCCTACATGGTATTTCAGAAATCAACATTTTCTCCAAGTCCAATTTATTTCGGCAAAAACACGATTCTATTTCTATCTTTTTGCTAACTTTTTAAAGTGTTAAGGGAATTCTTTTAAATATCTTCTCAAAAGCACAGCTAGGAAAGGACTTGGCTATTTGATTACCCTCTCAAACAAAGGAGGCTCTATCCTCCTTTGATAGAGCCACACAGCAGGCTCTATCAGCCACGGTGAAGGAACTTATTAGCCAGATGATTTTTTCTAAACTATCTGCAGTGAAATGACCGATCATGTTAGCATTCACATGAAGATAATGAGATCCCAGAGTTGATATTCTCTGATAATCATTAGGGGAAGTGAATGGTTCTTTAGGAGCTGGAGCTAATGTTTCGTGCTGCTTGTAATTTCCTAACAGCAGAAAATTTATTAAACAACCTATTTTTTCCATACTCAGAAGACTGAAAACTGTCTTAACAGAGGAGCGAACATAACCACATCAGAGAAAAGACCATTAGATTTCAGATTATACTCTGCCTTTTATATTCACAAAACACCAGAGGAGGAAGATGCAGGCATCAATAGATTTAGTTGATAAAACCCCACTGTGCCCTTGGGTACCCTCTGAAGCCCAGGAACCAGCACATTCTACTCCAGCTCTAGACAGCACTATCTAACCCAGACATAAAACCTATCTTCCTAGGCTGCCATGGCCACAGAATTGCTTCTCAACTAAATTTCACTGGAACAAGAAAGGACAGGTTGGAAAACAACAGGAGCCCAGGTGATAAGGGTCAACAGAAATGACAATCATGGCTAGATTCCCGGAGAGAGCCATCTGCAACAACATGTCATTTAAACGTGCTGGCCAGACCCAGAGGCAGATTTCACAGAGCAGAAGTCTCCAAGTGACTCCAGTGAAGTGGCACCAGGCAGTGGGAAAAGAGAGGTCATTTTGCATGAAGGCAGCAATTAAAAAGGGTTTATGGCCTACCTGATAAGAGATTCTAGAATGGCAGGGGTGGGGCCTTTCTGGAACTCCAGTTCTTTGTAGTGTAGTGCTTTGGCATATGCTCGGCACTTGGCAGCTCTCTCACCCAGCAGAACAATGCCATTGTCATCTCTCAGTGGCAGAGGGCCCTAGAGGAGAGCAAAACCTCACAGCATAGGAAAATGGCAGATGGGGCACAAACAAGAGAAGGCTGTGTGGGTGCTTCTCTCCTCCCACCAGCTGGTTCCCTGTCAGCCTCCATCTGGACAATGGGGAAAAGTCTCACCTTGTCACTGTGTTCCATGAATTCAGCCAAGTTTAAGAGGGTCTGTGTGACTTCAGCGATGTCTTGTGAGGTGAGGGCCAACTCGATGCTTCTGATGAGCTCATCCTGTTGATCTTCATTCAGTTCAGACCAGCAGGACACAAATGCAGCATTGAAGAGATCCCTGAAGGCAGAGAAGGTAGAAAATGGAGAGACCTCCCATGCCTCTGCCTGCTGCCTCAAAGTCACACCTATCAATCTGCTTTTGGCACCACTGATTTTGGTTATACAGACCAGTGCTGTCCAAAAGAACTTTCCTGTCCAGTATGGTAGCCAGTGATCATTAAAGCACTTGAACTGTGGCAAGTGTGGCCAAGGAACTGAATTTTACATTTTATTTGTTTTTAATTAACCACATATATGGCTAGTGTCTACTGAATCTTACACTGCAGGTACAGACATTGTGATATACAGGGACTTGGGGGGCGAGTGGCAGGGAGGGGAGAAGAGCAGAGCAAAGTGACTTTTCTCCAAAGGAATTATTTCTCGGCAGTTTTTGCATCATTTCTCTTCACTGGAGGAAATGGGAAATGAACAGAATAGGGACTTCTAACATAAAAGTTGGCATTAACAAATGCAGAAAATAATAATCGTTAAATGATTCTTGGGATGTTTCTGGGACAATGTCTAAATTCTTAAGGTCAGAAATGTCAAAGGCAGCATCTGCAAATTGCTTTCAAAATACAACCAGAACCCTTAGTTGGATGGTCATAAAAAATGACAACAGGACTAGAAGCATTAGCAAACAGGATCCAAATCCTTAAGTTCTAAAAGATTTTCTAAGCCAACAGTTGGGGCCTCACAAAGACGTGGAACCAGAGGTTCCATTTCAAAGATTACTACGACTACTTTACATTACCACAGTACCACATGATGGACACAGTTGCCATCCCTTACATCTAACATTAATCCTGTCCTCCCCACTGTTCTGGTGACTGTGCGGGGAAGGAAGTGGGAAAAAACAGGATATACCTACAATGGATAGATTTAGCATTTGATGCCTCTATACCTATTTTCTGTTACATATTAACAGGTTAAGTTAGACCAATGTGTATAATTTTGGAATTTGATAGAAAAAACAAAATTTGAAATCCAAAGGATAAAATGAAGACCAAAAAACGTCTGTTATAAATTTAAAAATAAGGCCGGGCATGGTGGCTCACACCTGTAATCCCAGTACTTTGGGAGGCTGAGGCGGGCGGATCACAAGGTCAGGAGATCAAGACCATCCTGGCTAACACGGTGAAACCCCGTCTCTACTAAAAATACAAAAAATTAGCTGGGTGCGGTGGCGGGGGCCTGTAGTCCCAGCTACTTAGGAGGCTGAGGCAGGAGAATGGCTTGAACCTGGGAGGCGGAGTTTGCAGTGAGTGGAGATCACGCCACTGTACTCCAGCCTGGGTGACAGAGCGAGACTCTGTCTCAAAAAAAAAAAAAAAAAAAATTTAAATAAGTTTTCGGAGCCAGGTAATTACAGTCGCTGGTCATCCTGGTGACTTGGGAGGCTGAGGCAGGAGGATCTCTTGAGATTAGCAGTTCAAGACCAGCCAGGGCAATAAGCAAGACCTTCATCTCTAAAATCATAAAAAAAGTTTTCCTGATCTAGGTCAGAGGCCACGTTGGATCCTGAATGAATGTATTTGGGACTAAGGGGATAAAAACATTATGTGTATATCACAAGCCTCTCGTGGATAACATTGTGCTCAGAGGTGACTTGAGTGAAAAGAGGAATAATAAATACATCAGCTGAGTATATGATATCTCCACACTACGGAAACAGGGAAGTCCTAGAAACTATTTTAAAGCATTAAAAAGTACTTGAAAGAAATTAGAGGAAAGAAATCATGGCATCAAACCAACAGTCTCGGGGCCATCACTACTGCTAAATATGTATCATAACAGCAAACCAGCTGCTGACAAAAATGAAGTGAAATGCCTTGCTTTCTGCTTCTTGCCAATGCGAAAGGCTGCTTATTAATTAAATCACCATTTTATGCCTCATTATAAATAATTAATGTCCAATACAAAAAAATTTAAGAAATAAAGAAGAGAATAAAAAAGAAAATAGTCACTCCTTAAGCCTTCCCTAGAGATAACATTGCTATATTACTTTCTAATCTTTATCCTATTCACATTTATTTTAATTTTCAATTTTGTATTCCATTTTATTTACTTACATATTATAAATCTTTCACATGCATTAGAAGTTTTATAAACCAAAAAAAAATTTTTTTGAGATACAGTCTTGCTCTGCCATCCAGGCTGGAATGCAGTGGCACGATTGTGGCTCTCTGCAGCCTCCAAACTCCTGGGCTCAAGCAATCCCCCCGCCTTAGCCTCCTGAGTAGCTAGGATTACAGGTGCATGCCACCACGCTTGGCTAATTTTTTATTTTTGTAGAGATAGAGTCTCGCTAGGTTGCCCAGGCTGGTCTTGAACTCTTGGCCTCAAGTGATCCTCCTGTCTTAGCCTCCTAGAGTGCTGAGATTATAGGCAGGAGCCACCATGCCCAGCCTGTAAACCAAATTTTAAATGGCTGTTTAAGATTTACTATTTAGGCCAGGCACAGTGGCTCATGCCTGTAATCCCAGCACTTTGGGAGGCCGAGATGGGTGGATTGTGAGGTCAGGAGATCAAGACCATCCTGGCTAACGTGGTGAAACCCCATCTCTACTAAAAGTACAAAAAATTGGCCAGGTGTGGTGGCACGCACCTGTAGTCCCAGCTCCTTGGGAGGCTGAGGCAGGAGAATGGCTTGAACCTGGGAGGCAGAGGTTGCGGTGAGCTGAGATTGCACCACTGCGCTCCAGCCTGGGAAACAGAGCAAAACTGCATCTCAAAAAAAAAAAAGATTTACTATTTAAAACAATATTTTTTTTGGCGGGGTTGAGGGATGAGAAAATACCTGATAGGTACGATGTACACTATTATTCAGGTGATGGTTCTACTAAAAGCCCAGACTTCACCACTACGTAACATATCCATGTAACAAACCTGCATGTGTACTCCAAAATCTATAAAAAGTTTTAAAAATTAAAAAAAAAAAAATGGTGATAACTCATGCCTATAAATCACAGCACTTTGGGAGGCTGAGGCAGGATGACTGCTTGAGTCCAGGAGTTTGAGATCAGCCTGGGCAATATAGTGAGACCTCATCTCTACAAAAAATAAAATTAGCTGGGCCTGGTGCATGTCTGCAGTCCCAGCTACTTAGGAGGCTGATGTGGGAGGATCACTTGAGCCCAGGAGGTTGAGGCTGCAGTGAGCCGAGATTGTCCCACTGCACTCCAGCCCAGGCAGCAGAGACCCTGTTTCCAAAACAAAAACAAAAACAAAAAACCAGGTAGGGCGCAGTGGCTCACGCCTGTAATCCCAGCACTCTGGGAGGCCAAGGCGGGTGGATCACTTGAGGTCAGGAGTTCAAGACCAGCCTGGCCAACATGGTGAAATTCCATGTCTACTAAAATTACAAAAAATAGCGGGGCATGGTGGCGTGCGCCTGTACTCCCAGCTACTCGGGAGGCTGAGGCAGGAGAATCGCTTGAAACCTGTAGACAGAGGTTGCAGTGAGCCACAATCGCGCCACTGCACTCCAGCCTGTGTGACAGAGCAAGACTCCATCTCAAAAACAAAAACAAAAATAAAAACAAAAAACCAACCAAACAACAACAAAAAAAGATGTCTAAAGTGATGAATATCCCAATTATCCTGATTTGCTTATTACACATTATATGAATGCATCGAAATATCACATGTACTTTGAAAATATACGTACATCTATTATGTATCAATAAAAAAATTTTTGGCCAAGTGGTTCATGTCTGTAATCCCAGCACTTTGAGAGGCCAAGGTGAGCAGATCACTTGAGGCCAGGAGTTCAAGACCAGCCTGGCCAACATGGTGAAACCCTGTCTCTACTAAAAATACAAAAATTAACTGGGCATGGTGGTACACAACTGTAATCCCAGCTACTAGGGAGGCTGAGGCAGGAGAATCTCTTGAACCTGGAGGCAGGGTTGCAGTGAGTCACAATTGCACCACTGCACTCCAGCCTGAGCAACAGAGCAAGTCTCTCTCAAAAAAAGAAAAAAAAAAATTCTGGCACATTCTATTTTCCAAAGATGTCTGCAACAGTGGCTCCTGTCCCATACACTCTGTTAGAATATTACTTCTCCTCTATCAAGAGGTGGGTGTCCATGTCTTCTTCCCTTGAGCCTGAGTGCGCCTTTGTGGCTGCCTTGAGCAACAGAGCAAGGCAGAAGTGACTCTTCATGACTTCCAAGACTCTTTATGACTTAGGTCATAAAAACACCATGCTCTTCTACTACCTTGTTCTCTTGGGACACTCACTCTTGAAGCCAGTCACCATCTGTGACAGGGCCCAAGCAACCCATGGAGTGATCCCATGGAGAGGAACCAAGGCCCCCAGCCAGAGCTGGGTTCCTAGTCGAGAGTCACCTGCACTTTGCCAGACAAAGTGGCTCTTAAACGAGCCAGCCTTGAATGCGGATCCTCCATCCTGCCCCAGTCAAACCATCTCCACTGACACCATGTGGAGCAGAGGCGAGCTGTCCCAAAAGTCCTCCCAAATTGCAGATTCAGGAGTAAAATAAATAACTGTTACTGTTTCAGACCATTTTTTTTCCTGTGGTATTTGCAACAAACAGCAATAATTAGAATACCATTGTTATTGGAAATAGGTTACATTTGACTATTACACAGTTGCTTTTAGAGTTATAAATAACTTTGTAATTAAAATGTTAGTCCTGAAGCTACTAGAAAAAGGAATTTGTGGTCTACTAGCAAGGTTAAGATAGATGCTACAGTATGAGCTTGTTGAATTTGTCTTTTTCTTTCTTTGCATCCCACAAAATTAGAAAAATTAAAAATACCAGCCCCTTGATTATTACTTCTAATAAAAACTAATTTGTATATATCGTTTTCTATGTGCTGATCTTCTCCACCTGCCCTGACACACTATACCTGGCCATTGGGTTGTAGGCCTGTGCCAGGGCCCAGCAGGAGCGCAGGGAGGGCGACGATGAGTCCTTCAGCAGCTCCAGGCTCAGCCGTCTCAGCCATTCCAGCCAGTCATCTTTGGAGACCCTCCTGGCAGCGCCCCAGGCCTGTGATCCCACAGGTGACAATGAAAAACAATCAGTTTCCAGGGCCAATTGAAAAAGTCCTCATCTATTTAATGATTATTCTACTTTTAGATTTATAAAATCCATCTTTCATGATAAAATTCCCCTCGAGTGCAAATACAAAAGAATAATATTTAATTAAAAGCCATAGGCCAGGCGCGGTGGCTCACGCCTGTAATCCCAGCACTTTGGGAGTCCGAAGCGGGAGGATCACGAGGTCAGGAGATCGAGACTATCCTGGCTAACACAGTGAAACCCCGTCTCTACTAAAAATACAAAAAATTAGCCAGGTGAGGTGGCGGGCGCCTGTAGTCCCAGCTACTCGGGAGGCTGAGGCAGGAGAATGGTGTGAACCCCAGGGGGCGGAGCCTGCAGTGAGCCAAGATCGCACCACTGCACTCCAGCCTAGGCGACAGCAAGACTCTGTCTCGAAAAAAAAAAAAAAAAAGCCATAAAGCAAGAACAGCAACTCCGGAACATAACACACTATGGAAAAAGCCTGTTTCACAACTCCTTTGTGTTGGACTCTGACTGCAGCAAAGGAGCTCTACAGAACCAGAATACATGGGATTGCCACACTCGGGTGCATTCGACAAAGCCTAATGGGCTCCAGCAGGGCATGAAGGGAGCTGGGTCCTCTGCATTAGAACACCAGCTCATCTGACAGTGAAGAGTCATGCAAGAAGTGGGAAAAGGCTCAGGTTTACACCATGGTGAATCATGTTGCAACCAGGTGGGCAGTGAGCCCAAAGCACAGGGCACTATGGTAGAACAAGAAAAAGGGGTTGAACAGATTTAATTTCTACTCTGTCCCCTCCAACTTCTCTCAAAACTCTGAACTCTACAGACATCAAGAGTTACTACCAAGGGCAGCTTAGGCAGGTGGGTGGAAAGGCTGAGATTTTGGAGGACAGTATAGTGTAGTGGACAACAGCTACACTTGACTCAATGGCTTCAGTTCAAATCCCAGCTATATAACATAATTGGCTCTCTGATCTTTGGCAAGTCACTTAACTCCTCTGTGCCTCGGTTTCCTCATCTGTAAAATGAGGATTATAGTTTCTGCTTCCTGGGGTGTTTTAAGTTAATAAACGTAATGAATTTATAACAGTGCTTGGCACAAAGTTAGTACTATTTGCCTATTTCTCTAAAGTTAGACACATCTGCTTGGGATCCTGGCTCTTCCACACAGCAGCTGTAACACCCTGGGCAAATTACTTGAATTTTGCAGCTGAGCCTCAGAGTTCCTCATCTAGGGATAATGTATCTAAATGGCTTAGCTGGAATAAAGGAGCAAAAAATGATTGTTATTATTCAAAATGTCAAAACGACACCTATTTGAACTGGCCTAGCCCTAACTACACTAAATCCCTAACTTTTAAAATATGTTCTTGAAAGATTTTTCCAGCAGGACACGTCAATCCTCCCTAAGTGGGGAAATCATGTAAGTCAGAGCAGAAGGTCTCAAACTTTGGACTAGTGAAGTGGTCCAGTGAGTGAAAAGACCCCCAGGTGCTATACCATCAAGGACTCAACCATCACCTCCCTGGGATACACTGGAGATCCGCTGTTGCTTCTAAAGAGTTACGGATGAATAGAATTATACAAACTATCACTTTATGTCAAAAACCGAAGTAGAAATGTTACAAGAGACGAACTAAATAATACCACTGACCATACAATGAGTACCTCTGAATGAGAAGGAAGAGGGAGACTAGATACCAAAGACTTGACTTTTAGACCTTGTTCTGTTGAGCACAATGGGAATATCCAGTCCTTTCCTGCCCACAGATACCTGGTTTCTTCCCTACAAGATGGGTCTGTGTGTAGCTGTATTACATTACATAGCAATTGTTAAAAGCTGCAAATAAACAGGGAAGTATTACTAGTTTCTTTTTCCCTCTAATGAAATGAGGTTGGGCCTAGGTAGGGCAGAAACAATTCAACGCAGTGGTTAAGAGAGTGGGCTCTGGAGTCATGCTATCTAGGTCAAATCCCAGCTCCACCATTGATGCTAGTTGACACTGGGCAAATTACTTAACCTGTTAGTGCCTCACGGTCCACATCTATAAAGTGGGACAGCAATGACAGCACTTAACTCATGGGGTTATCATGCAGATTAAATGAGTTAATATAAAGTGTTCTACCACAGTGCTTGACACATGGAAAGCACTCAATAAATGTTAGTTGTTACTATTACTTGATAAATGGCAGTAAATAGGTTTTCAAAAATCATAGCTTAATTTATTGACTAGGCCAAGTTCCCCATGTGGCCCTTTCCCCCTGCTCTGTAAAACATTATCAACTCTCAATTCTCTGGGTTCTATAACAACTCTGTAAACACGAGCCGCTTCCTCTTGCCATCCACCCACTGCTGAACGCCTCATCTGGTGATGCTGATGCCTGTTCATGGAATGCCAGCTTACTCATGGTGAAGGTAAACCCAAACAGATTATCATTAAGACAGACAGTAAAGCTGCTGAAAATTCTGGAAGGCATTCTAGAGGTATACATAAGTGCTTTTTATGTTTTCTGTATCACATAAATCCTATATTATCATAACCAATAAAATGGTGACTGAGGTGGCAAATTGTTACTCTGAAAGTTAGTTAAGACTGATAAATATACCAATCCCTAATTATTATCACATGATTATAAGGAGGCACAATTTACTTCTGAACAATGAGGTCTGCTGCCTTTTTTTTTTTTTTTTTTTTTTTTTTGGTGAGACAGGGTCTTGCTCTGTTGCCTGTGCTGGAGTGGTGAAGTGGGGTGATCACTGCTTACTGCAGCCTTGACCTCCCAGGCTCAAGAGATCCTCCCACCTTAGCCTCTCGAGTAGCTGGGACTACAGGCATGCACCATCATGTCCAGCTAATTTTTGTATTTTTTGTAGAGGGGGAATTTTGCCATGTTGCCCCAGCTGGTCTTGAACTCCTGGGCTCGAGTAATCCTCCTGCCTTGGCTTCCCAAAGTGTTGGAATTACAGGCATGAGCTACTGCATCTGGCCCCCTACCTCTTTTTGTGTTTTTTTTGTTGTTGTTGTTTGTTTGTTTGTTTTTTTAAAGAGAATCTTGCTCTGTCACCTGGGCTGGAGTGCAGTGGCGCAATCATAGCTCACTGTACCCTGGAACTCATGGGCTCAAGTAAACCTCCTGCCTCAGTCTCCCGAGTAGCTGGGACTACAGGCAGGTGCCACTCTGCTCAGCTAATTTTTAAAATTTTTTCAATTCCTTTTTTTTTTTTTTTTTTTTTTGAGACAGGGTCTTACTCTGTTGCCCAGGCTGGAGTTAATTTTTTTCATTTTTCATTTTTATTATACAGATGGTGTTTTACTATGTTGCCCAGGCTGGTCTCAAACTCCTGCTTCAAGTGATTCTTCCATTTTGGTCTGCCAAATTACTGGGATTACAGGCATAAGCCACCACGCCCAGCTCCCACAATTTACTTCCCAATGAAATAGATCTGAGAGTCAGCTGTGGAGGATTTTGTCTAGAGTTTTGAACTTGATCTACTTTCTCAGGTGAGATAAACTAAGAGTCTTTTGTCTATCTGGCAAGGTTTATGCTTATTTTTTCCAAGTCTGGGTAGAAAGCAAAACCTTCTGGAAGCAAACTAGATTACTGAGGAATTTCCTAAAATAGAGAGAACAAAGCTCTAAAGCAGGGTGGACGGCTGCCTGGTTGGAAGGACATTCTGAACCTAGTCAGGATGAAAACATCTGGGTGGAAATGTACATCTGGCCTCCTGCCTGGCCCCTCCCTCCAGTGTGAGGTGTCAGCAGGGTGGCCTCAATGCTTATCTGGGAATGCCAAGTGACTGATAACCTTTTTCTTCCTCCTAAAGTCTCAGAGTAGCAGTTACAAAATCCCCAGGCGGAAAGCAGCATCACTCCTGACCCAGGAATATTTTACTACCTCCATCTTAACCCAGCGAACGTTTCTTAGCAGTGGTCACTTGAAGCTGTTCGTGTGAGTAAAGACTCTGAAACAACAGTAATAAACCCCCAGTGTTCCAAAGCTGGGCGTGAGCCCGCACACATGCACAAAGGACTGTGTTCAAATCTTTATGGACTTTGCCAAAAGAAGCGAACGAGTCAGCTGGGACACAGTCTTGCCCAGTTCTTCACCTCTATCTGCTGCTGCACATGGAGTGAGCTGGCTAATATATGAAAAATAACACTGAAATCTAAACTGTAAGTTGCTTACAGTCACCAGAAACATGAAAGACTAATGCAAAATGTGGAAAATACTCGATGTGGTATATTTATTTAAAAGTCGGTGAAGTAATTATGATTATTGTACTCTGATTCACTACAGATGCTTTGAAACTGCCTGTTTTTAGGTGGATGGCTGATGGCATACATGGTCAAAAGCTGGTCATATCTTAGGCTTTGGCCAGCAGAGATAATTCAGTACTTCACTTGGAAACATCTAAAACCTCACTACTCAAAGTATGATCCATGGACCAGCAGCATCATACTAGCTGGCAGCTTGTCAGAAATGCAGAATATCAGGCCCCAAATCAGACTGCCAACATCAGAATAAGCATTTTTACAAGATTCCCAGCAACTGGTAAGCCCAATGAGTTTGAGAAGTTCGAAAAGCACTGTTTTAAAGAGCCTTCATCAGTCTCAGTGCCAACTAGGGGGCTCACTAGCTTTGTTCCCGTCATGTAAAAAATGAGAATGTATTTGCAACAAAAGGTTCTACCATCCATATTCCAAAGGAGCACAAAAGGACATTTTGTTCTCTACTTTTTCTCTATTCAAAATAAAATTACAATTTAGGCACCTGTAAAAAGACAAAATGATCTAAGTTCATGGTATCTAGATTTCTGGAAAAAACACCTGGGCTGGTTTTCGGTTGGTTTAAACAGTTGAAAGTTTTGAGTAAGTGAGAAGAGCAGAGCTCTCCTTTACCAGTCCCCTGAAACAATGGACTTGCCTTTTGGAGGTTGATGGTGCTGACGTGCAGTTTCTTCATGGGTCCTGTTTCCACTGGTCCACTAGCCAATGCATCCCCTTGGCCACTCCTAAGCATCCGATGCTGGTAAATCAAAGGATCTTCCTCTTCATCAGCAAGTGTGTATCCCTGCAACCAAAGATTTATAGGAAACACCTATAACTCTACTAGATGCTTCTGGTTTAGGAAATATCCTTAAATTTTGGGAGGTGCAGACCTGGTAGAGCCAGGATTTCGGTAAGAAGTAAAAAGTAGCACATATGGACAAAATGAACCACAGATGGGCTGACTCCCCAGCTGCAGACAGTCTTTGCTAGTCACTCCTAGTTACTGACAAGCACTGACTTAGTAGTAAGAGCAAGCAACCATGCAACTAGCAAAGATAAACAATTGTCGGCAATGGGAAAAGCGATAAAGTGTTTGGAGCAAAGGTAGCAAACAGCCCCTATCCCCTGGCTTTTTAAAACTTTTTAAAAAGAATTATCTATTCACTTATTTATTTGTGCCACTCCCTACCTGCCTGTCTATCTAATCTAACCTATTTATTTACTTATTTTTTGAGACCGAGTCTAGCTCTGTCTCCCAGGCTGGAGTGCAGTAGCGCAATCTCAGCTCACTGCAACCTCTGCCTCCCGGGTTCAAGCAATTCTCTTGCCTGAGCCTCCTGAATAGTTGGGACTACGGGTGCGCACCAACATGCCCAGCTAATTTTTGTATTTTTAATGGAGACGGGGTTTCACCATATTGGCCAGGCTGGTCTCGAACTCCTGACCACAAGTGATCCTCCCGCCTCAGCCTCTCAAAGTTGTGGGATTACAGGCATGAGCCACTGTGCCTAGCCTTTAATCTACTTTGAGATAGGGTCTCACTCTGCCACCCAGGCTGGAGTGCACTGGTGCAATCACAGCTCATTACAGCCTCAGGTGATCCTCCCACTTCGGCCTCCTCGGTAACTGGGACCACAGGTACCCGCCATCGTGACCAGTTAATTTTTTGTATTTTTTGTAGAGATGGGGTTTTACTGTGTTGCCCAGGCTGGTCTCAAACTCCTGGGCTCAAGCAATCAACCTGCCTTGGCCTCCCAAGGCGGGAGCCACTGTGCCCAGCCCCCTGCCTGTTTTTATATAGCCCAAGAGCTAAGAAGGGTTTTTATACTTTTAAATGGTTGGGGGGAAAAAAACATCAAAAGGATATTGATATTTTGCAACACATGAAAATTGAGAGAATCAAATTAGGTGTCCATAAATAAAGTTTTAGTGGAAAGCAGCCAGGCTCATCGTTTACACGTCGTGTATGGCTGCTCTCAGGCTGTAGTGGCAGAACTGAGGAGTTGCAAAAGAAACCACATAGTCTACAAAACTGGAGAAAAGTTTGCCAATCCCTAGTTTACAGCTAAAAAGCCACACAAACTCTCATAGCCAAGATTACGAGAATATCAAGTAGTAAAGACAACAGGGACTTCAGAACAGAAAAGAAGTATAGTTCACCTTGACAATTCTGCAGATGAGCACATCATAGCGCTGATGATTGATTCGGTGTCGCACCAGAACTTTATTCACCATTGGAATGAAAATTTGGTACTAAAACAGGAGGGGGAAGAGATGAGAAACTATCATTTTGGAGAGTGGAGAAAAAGTAGAGGAAAAAAAATTATACAACTACATTATGACCATTTCTTCTGGGTTTGTGGCTAGCTCTGTGATATTCAAAAGAATCCTTCTTCCCATCTCCTGTTATAATCCTAGGTCAAGTCCCCATCATCTGGTTTATGATGGTGGCCTCTTAACAGATCTTTGCTTCTGCCCTTGACCCCACAGCCTATTTTCCCACATGGCATTGAGTTATCATTTAAAAATATTAAGTCAGATCTTATTTTTCCTGTGTTCAAAGTCCACCAAAAACTTCCATTCTTGCTCAGAGTAAAAGCCAAAGTACTTACAATGGCCCACAATAGTGATTTGCATATTTTAGTGGGCGTCAGAATCACCTGGACAGCTCATGAAACCAGAGACTGCTGGGCTCCACAGCTAGAGCATCTGATTTAGTAGGTCTTAGGTGAGATGAGGTCTTGCTCTGTTGCCCAGGCTGGAGTGCAATGGCACAATTATGGGGGTCACTGCAGTCTGGAACTCCTGGGCTCAAGCGATCCCTCTGCCTTAGCCTCCTGAGTAGCAGGGACTACAGGCACGTGTCCCTACGCCTGGCTAAGTTTTAAAATTTTTTGTGGAGACAGAGTCTTGCTATGTCTGGAGCTCGTCTCCAACTCCTGATCTCAAGCAATCCTCTTGCCTCGGCCTCCCAAGTTGCTGGAATTATGGGTGTGAGTCACTGTGCCTAGCTCAAGAATCTGCATTTCTAACAAGTTCTCAGGTATGTAGATACTGAAACTGCTTGTCCAGGAATGATATTTTGGGAGCTCCAGGCCTACAAAATCCAGTCTCTACTATTCTGCCTTATCTCCATCACCTTAACTCCAAGCACTTCCCCGTTGCTTGCTCCTCTGAAGTCACACTGCTCTCCTGCTGTGCCCTGAACTCTTTGAGCAAGCTGCCACCTCAACCTTAGCACTTGCTATTTCTTCTCCTTGCATCCAATTCTTTGCAACCGGGCCTTTATTTTATCTAGGTCTCTGCTTGAGTGTCAACTGATCAGAGGTCTTCTCTGTCTACCCTAAATAAAGAGCACTTCTCCCCACTTCAACCCATCACTCTTAAGAAACAAACTGTTTATTTGCTTTGCTTCATCAGGATGGAAGCTCTATGAGGGCAAGGACTTTATTCTGTTTACCGTGTTACCCCTAGAACAGCACTTAGCTCATATAGGTTGCTCAATAAATGTTTGCTGAACACATGAAAAGAAAAAAAGCAAGTAATTCCATGTTCTCTGATGGTGGCTGGCATCAAAGTCTGAGTGGCTCACAGACAAAGTCTTCTTTCCAAATAAGGCAGAAGAGCACCTGTCTGTCCAGACTCCCATCTTACCTTCTTCCCCAGTTGAAAAACAAGTGAAGACAGCGTGTCCATGGCTGTGGAGCGCAGTTCTGGGCTCTGGTCCAGTGTTCGAACAATAGGGTGAATGATCCGGGACGCATAGTCAGTGAAATCCAGGGACTCCGTCAGGCGGTCCACAGTCTCTAGCGCTGCCCTACAACAATCGCTAACATACAGTAACTGCTAACATACAATCTCCAAGGAAGAGACATGACTGAGGGTGAGCTTAACAATCAGCACCAAAGGGATGGGAATGAACGGCTTCTAAGGTATTTTGGATGACATGGATCCAACATTTATTCCAATGGGATAGGGACAGTTAAGATTTCCATAAACCTGGGATATTTCTAGACTAAAATAATGTGAGTTGAAATAACAAAAAAAATAGAAAGATGGCCTGGGAACTTAAGAAACGAACATTTTCAACAAAGCATTAAAGCTTAATGATTGCTAGTCCCAAAGGGGAGGTGCTCACTTTCGAGATGGCAGTGGAGCTTCAGGGGCATCAAATAACTTAACAATAGGAGGCAGCAGTAAATGCAGGTAGTCATCCAGGTTGGCGCCAAACAGCTGGATTGCAGCCAGTAACTGCAAAAGGGAGCAAAAGCATGGTGATGAATAGTCAGGTCCCAAGTATCTAAGGACACGCAGCAGGTGATGGTGTAGATAATTCAAAGTTCTGTGGGGACTGGGAAAAGCCTTTATTAAATGGCCTTGAACTATATCCTTTTGGTAGCACTTTTTTCCCCTCATTTTATTTGCTCACATATTACTTTGCTTTCTGTGTGCTTATTTGAGTTGATAAGGAACCCGTTGCTGGATAATAAAGAAAATTAGTCTGGGATAAAATATTTGCCAAGATTAATCCATTGAAACAGATACGAAACATAAGGATAATCAAGAGAGAATTGCAGACACTCTGTAAACTGCACACATTGGGTATTAGTATTCTTGGGATTCTGTCTTATGGAATGGGCATCAACCTGTCACTCAGAATGAGGTCTCAGCTTTTAGCTGATTACCCAGGGACTCAGAGGGAAGCAGAAAATCTCTCTGGAGGATGATGTAGGCTACTCACTTTGATAGAGACAATGCGGCCTGGACTGTTGTCATGCATGAAGACACGCAGCATGTGTGGGATCAGCTGGGGCAGGTAGAGCTTAAATTCACCCCCAAGAGCCACCACAATTTGCTCAATGAGAAGAATGATCGTGCTCTGAATTGAGGTGTTCATGACCCAGAATTCCTACAAAGAGAGAAAAGTCAGAGGAGCTGAGTCAGGTCCCTTTCTGCTGATAGGAATCAAGATGGCCAGAAAAGCAAAACTGTAGTGAGCATGGTCTGCGCCGAGATCAACTCCTCACTCCCCTCCTCCCACTGGGCCCTTCTTGTGTCCTATGTTGCAGGCATACTGGACAAACTCAATTGCATTTCCCCAGATGCACCAGGCTACCTCAGTCCTCTGGGCTTTGCTCATGCTGCTTCCTTTGCCTAGAATCCCACTTCTTGCTCAGCTAAGCCCTGTCTGTCTTTTTAGACCTGGCTCTAGCCTCACTTCTCCCATGCAGGCTTTCTTCTTCTCCTTCCATGATCCACTTGAGTCCTTTGCCCTCCCTTTGATAGCGATAGCAGTTGTAAGACTTCCTTTTGCTTTGCCATCCTCCCTCTAGACTGTAGGCTGCTTAAGGACAAAAAACCTCTATCTCTGTATCCCCAGAATTTATCAATCAGAGCATCTGGAATATTCTAGAATGAACAGATGACTAAGTCACTCGAAAAGCTCTGAAGTGGTCCGGGGTGGACTTGGACCTTACTTTGGTATCACCTGATCTCTACCAGAGGGTGACTCCAGAATTACAAATATTTCCTGGCTTTTCTGGATTTAGATTTTGCTATTAATAGATAGCATCTGATATCTGTCCCTTCCCAAAAATCTATCCATCAAGCCTGAACAGTGCCACAAAATGAGCCCCTTTCTACACCCACATGGTTATTTTCCACACAAGTTACTAAAATAAAAACTTGGCCAACTGGCCACAGATCCCGCCTCAGTGCTGCAAAGCAAATTAGTCCAAGCCTCTAACTCCAGGAAAAGATATCATTTCAAATCAACTCAAAAAGACAGCTGCCTACCACCATCTTTAAAAGTTCCGCAGTAGGAGATTTAATGATAATAGAAACCCTACTAATGATAGCAACACATGAATGTTAGTATTCTTGGAGCCTCTAAATAGTTCAAAGTAGAAGTCCATAAAAACACGGATAACTCCTCAGATGAAAGGCTTTATAAAAAGATATAGTATTTTTATTTAAAAAGGTATCTTAAAAAGCATAATAGTTTAGAAAGTAAAAATTACACTAGAAGATGCTGGTAAAACTTCCTTTCTCTCCACTTGGAGAGAAGTATTCTCTCTGAAAAAGCTGTGTTTTCTAGGTTAAAAGTGTTGCCAAAGAAACACCACAGATTTCACAGCCTCCAGAGTCTGTCTGATGCTCATCCACTTGAACCCCACTCTGCCTTCTTTAGAGAAGGCCAACCTACCTCCCAGCTGCATTATCATCAGCTCCTCACAGGGGCTTCTCTACCTCAAAGATGCCAGGTAGCCTACTGAGGGATGTCAGCTGGATCACTTTCACAAAGACTATTTTCTTCCCAGGCTCGGGGGAGCTCATTAAAATGCCCGAAATCAACAGTCAAAGGAAGAGCCCCCGTTGCACCTTCTCTATCTGGGATGAAATGAAAGCTGCATTTTGCAGGTGTGAGGCTCCCTGCCTCAATTCCCTGTGTTTTGGTCATCAACCTGTTATGACTATAATATGGTCATATCGTATCCTTGTTTAGCCTTCTTGAGGGGATTAAGTCACCGATTACTTCATCCTCCTCCCATGAGGACACTGCTTCTTCCCTTGCCCCTCCTCCCACTAAGACTAGCCATGGGCCTCTTTAGTACTCTGCCTAAATCCTCCTTGTACAGAGGCTTCTGTGCTAAGAGTCAGGGAATAGAGCAGCTTTTAATTATTTATACATGTAGGGAGGTTTTCAGTTCTGAGACCCAGGTGCTGGGAAGTTCCATTTGAAACCAGCCATTTTGATTTTAGTCCTGCTGCTTCCTCCAAACTAACTACAAAGGTCTGGTGTGAAAGAACAGAAATCTTCCAACTCTTTGAGGACATGCTGTCCCTGCGAAGCAACCTTCCCCGCAGAGACATTTAAATTATATAGAATGCAAGGAAAAATGATATTGCCAATGGGGTGTCTTCTGGCACCTACTTAATGCATGTTATAAAATCCTGGAACCTGAGCCTTTTCTCATGTGCCACTGCAGTCAAAAGGTGATATGTATGGTTTTGGAGGTAGCAGGGTAAAGCATCACCTTGTTCCTTGGTGCCCAACACGTGTCCGTCATGTTTAACAGCCCTAAGAAAACCCAGTCCCCAATCCCTTCATGGTTTATGAGTAGTAACAAAGAGGGCTTTCATGAAAATAGAAAAGCACCATTGTGATATTAAAGTAAAATTGCTTTGTTGTATGTGAGGCAAATAACCCAAGAGTCTATTTCTGGCAGAACAATTACTTCAGGATTTCTCTTCAGCCTTCATGCCTTGTAGTTTTGTACCTGGGAACCTGGAGCAACAGCCCTTCCTCCCCCTCAAAATCCAGTGGGCTTTGTTCCACTTCCTGTACTAAGACTGCAACAGCTCTACAAAGATCCGTGAAAAAAAGTCTATGTCATTCAAACTTGCTTCTGAGCCTTCCTTGACCCAAACACGGAAGAGGCCAAAGTATTAACTTCTACTCACTCTCATGAGGGTGACTATTTCATCCATATAAGGTCTGATGTGGCTTTTCACAAAGGACACCAACATTCCCAGCTGCTGGAACAAAAACTGAAATGGACAAGAGGTCAACCAGTTGGTATCATGAAGGACATTGAAACCCCAGGCTTACCTTAAGCTCATGTGAACAAATAAAGACAACTATGGAATGGGTTTCCACACTACACTATCTACTGAGAATATATTTCAAAGACCCAAGCTTGGCTAGGTTTGGAGGCTCAGTGCTTTGGGAGGCCAAGGCAGGAGGACTGCTTGAGGCCAAGATTTCAAGAACAGCCTGGGCAACATGGCAAGATCCTGTCTCTACAAAAAATACAAAAAATTAGCTGGGCACTTGCCTGTAGTTCTAGCTACTGGATGCTAAGGTGGGAGAAACGCTTGAACCCAGAAGTTCAAGGCTGTAGTGAGCTATGCACGTGCCACTGCACTCTACAGAGTGCAGGGTGACAGGGTGAGACCCTGTCTCTTAAAAAAAAAAAAAAAAAAAGACACAAACTTAAATGGTGATAGTGGTGGGGACTCAAAAACAATTGTCAGAGGCTTTTACACACGAGGCGAGCCAGTTACTGCATAGCAGGGGCTTTGTAACCCTCATTTAACCTCCCTGTGCCCAGGCTCTTCCATGGGAAAATGGAGATAATAATACTTACCTCATAGACTTCTAAGGCTTAAATGGGATAATTCATGTCAAGCACTAGAACAGGGTCGTGAATACTGTTCAGTGCTCAATGAATGTCTGTATCATTGAAGGATTCCTGGAATCACTAAACTTAAAAATACACCTGAAAGTTTTTACCAACTGTAAATGTACCTTTTGTTTATTTGGCTCTAGTTAATTACCACTTACTTCCTAAAATAAAGACAGCTATCTCTTGATTATGGGTATTGTAGCTCATTTATAGTAATTAACTCATTACTTAGGTCTTAATTAATTATGTCTCTGAGAGATTATGAGCCAAAATAGCAAGCAAACCGGGGTAGGGATAGGATGAGGAGATTCTACTTAAGTCAGTACCTTTTAGGTGTAGGAAGCAAAAACATCCACTAAATAAAGCTGGGGATAAGGAAGGTGTGGGTAAAGAAAATCTCAACTACTTTCCAGGTTAAAGATTTGTCTTTAAGATGTAGGTTTTATTTTGTTATGTTCTTCAGGTAGTATTACACGCCAGTAGTGAGTAGCAAATAATATTTGACACCCCTTCCCCCCAATTTTTTTTTTTTTTGGAGACAGTCTCACTCTGTCACCCAGGCTGGAGTGCAGTGGCATGATCTCGGCTCACTGCAAGCTCCGCCTCCCGGGTTCAAGCCATTCTCCTGCCTCTGCCTCCCGAGTAGCTGGGACTACAGGCGCCTGCCACCATGCCCGGCTAATTTTTTGTTTGTTTGTTTGTTTGTTTGTTTTTAGTAGAGACAGGGTTTCACTGTGTTAGCCAGGATGGTCTCGCTCTCTTGACCTCGTGATTCGCCCACCTTGACCTCCCAAAGTGCTGGGATTACAGGCGTGAGCCACCGCGCCCGGCCCCCTCCCCCAAATTTTTACAGCTCTCTTTGCCTTTGCTTCTCTCCATTAACATGGATAATTTAGAAAATGAACATATGTATTTTCACTCCTATCCACATGCAAGTCGGGTAAGTTGGAATAAATAAAAAGCATTACTTAAAAAAAAAAGTGTTATTTCAAACAGTGAGTAATGGACTTATAGTACTCATTACCCAAAGAGGCAAGATCGATAGGACATACAGGATTGGGCTCAAAGAAGAGTTTGAACATATTCCCTAATGATAACTTTGACTTCTAAGGTGATTACAGCCTGGTCTCCATGTGGCACACATTTGACTCAGTAGGCTCATTTCTACCTATCTCCTGGTCCCCACCATCCCCCAAATTGAATCACTACAGTTTTGTAGTGATTCCCTATACAAATATGTATAGTGGTCCCTATACAAATATGTTATTACAGGCCAGGCACGGTGGTTCACGCCTGTAATCCCAGCACTTTGGGAGGCTGAGGCGGGCAGATCACAAGGTCAGGAGTTTGAGACCAGCCTGGCCAACATGGTGAAACCCCATCTCTACTAAAAATACAAAATTTAGCTGGGCATGGTGGCACGTGCCTGTAATCCCAGCTACTCGGGAGGCTGAGGCAGGAGAACTGCTTGAAACTGGAAGGCGGAGGTTGCAGTAAGTCAAGGTCACACCATTGTACTCCAGCCTGGGTGACAGGGTGAGACTCCATCTCAAAAAAAAAAAAGTGTTATTACAAAGATCAAGGAGCATAAGACTAAATATAAAGGTTCTTCAGGCAAATTTTTGTTATGCAAAGCCTGAAAGAAAGTAGAAAACCTAAGCTGGAGGAAAACACGCTTATAGAGATGGCAGGGAGGTCAGAGAAAATCGAGAGCAGAAAGAGGAAACAAGCTTCCTGGTCCTTGGTGCCATTTTATTAGGCACGATTAGGGAGCACTTCGGTGGCTTATTCATAAGGAGTAGCTGCCCAAGGGACATGGACAGGCAAGCACCTCAATGCTGAGTAGAGAGCTAGAGGAGCTGCCTCTTCTCCCTTAGCCTTTCACATGCGTTCTCTTTTTCCTCGGAACGTGAGTATTTTAAAAGAACACAGTTTTGCTCCTGAAAATATGATGGAGTAGATCTCCTCCCAACCTCCCCCACTATGAAAAGCCTAAAATTAAGTCAAAAAATATAAACATGATTATAAGATTATTAGAACTGAAGTGGCCAGGCGCAGTGGCTCACGCCTGTAATCCAAGCACTTTGGGAGGCCAAGGTAGGCAGATCACCCCGAGCTCAGAAGTTCAAGACCAGCCTGAGCAACATGGCAAAACCTTGTTTCTACCAAAAGTACAAAAAAAAATATTAGCTGGGCATAGTGGCATGTGTCTGTAGTCCCAGTTACTTGGAAGGCTGAGGTGGGAGGATCGCTTCAGCCTCAGAGGTGAGGTTACAGTGAGCTGAGATCATGCCACTGCGTTCCAGCCTGGGCAACAAAGTGAGACCCTGTTTCAAAAAAAAAAAAAAAAAAAAAAAAAAAGAACTAAACTCTCTCACATAAAGCCAGACTTCCAAAGAGCTACATATTAACAGAAATGGTGAGTTTAAAAAAAAAATCTGTCCACTGGTAAAAGGAGATAAAGAAATTTGCCAGTTGTGATGTGGGGTCTAGGCAGAAAAATGCCTCCCCCAAGAGTTCATAATTTCAGGCATCTATTGTACGGGTTTAGGGATTTATTTTCACTAATTGTGTGGCCTGGAAATCTCCAAGCCAAGAAATTAAAGTTCTCCTGGACCATCTGGCAGAAGTAAATGCATATCCTCTCTGGAGAGATGCAAATTTAGAGCAGATTTTCTAGTATTGCTCCAGGGAAAGCCCAGTTGAATATGCTATATGATTCAAAATTATAAAACACGTAAGGAAACAGACCACTACAAGCATGACTTCTCAGAAACAATATACACAATCAGACCCACTAAGAATTTTATATATAATACAAGTATTCGATAGAAAATTTAGTCTGTTTAAAATGCCTTTAAAAAAGTTGGAATAAGGCTGGGCATGGTGGCTCACGCCTATAATTCCAGCACTTTGGAAGGCTGAGGCAGGTGGATTGCTTGAGGACAGTTCAAGACCAGCCTGGGCAACATGGTAAAACCCTGTCTCTATTAAAAATGCAAAAAACAACAACAACAACAACAACAATTAGCCAGCGTGGTGGTGCATGCCTGTAGTCCCAGCTACTCAGGAGGCTGAGGCATGAGGATCACTCGAACCTGGAAAGCGGAGGTTGTAGTTAACCGAGATAGTACCACTGCATTCCAGCCTGGGCAGCAGAGTGAGACTCAATCTCAAAAAAAAAAAAAAAAAAAGAAAAGAAAGAAAAAAAAATAGAAGGGTATAAGGACAAAATTCCAAAAAAGATAATACATGAGAATTTCTCAGGAACTGATAAGATACCAATCCTCACATTCAGGAAGCCCTCCAAGTCTCAAACAGGATAATCAAAAGAAATTCACATCTAGATATATAATAGTAAACACTTCAGGATAACAAAACAATGAGAAGCCACAGAAAAAATATGTAAAACGGATTCACGATTTCTCAACAGCAACAAAAAGAAGTCAGAAAGTGGGATCGTATCTACAGTTGTAGGAGAACCTAGAATCATATTCTTGGCTAAAAAATAAATTTTTAAATTTAATTTTTAAATCTCCAAATGAAGATTTAAAGAGGGTGAAATAAAGACTTATTCAGATAAGAGCAGTTTATTTCAATGAATGCTCCTAAGAGGAATTTGTCCTATGAAGAAAGAATATGATTCTAGGAGAAAGCTCTAATATGGAAGACAGAGTGACGAGACATGAAATATGTGTGGATGAATATAAACAAACACGACATAAAATGATAATAATGCTTAATAAGATGGAGGAAGGGGGCCAAGGAACGCAGGCAGCCTCTAAAACAAGCTTATCCAACTCCTCCTGCTCTAGAAGGTAGAAAAAGCAAGGAAATCCATTCTCGCCTAGAGCTTCCAGATGGGAACACAGTCCTATCAACATCTTGATTTTAGCCCAGTGAGACCTCATGTCAGAAATATAACATAGAGAGCTGTAAGACAAGAAATCTGTGTTAAGCCACTAAATTTGTGGTAGTCTGTTATAGCAGCAATAGGAAATAATAAAGAAAGAAAGAAAACGCGGTATAAAGATGGTGACAGAAGCTAGACGTTGCTGGATAGATCTTATTTATAGTTCTAGCTCTGGAACTATGTTAATGTCTTATATAACTAAAATAAAAGTTATTATTTTTTTTTTTGAGATGGAGTCTTGCTCTGTCGCCCAGGCTGAAGTGCAGTGGTGCAATCTTGGCTCACTGCAACCTCTGTCTCCCGGGTTCAAGCAATTCTTCTGCCTCAGCCTCCTGAGTAGCTGGGACTACAGGCATGCACCACCACACCCGGTTAATCTTTGTATTTTTAGTAGAGACGGGTTTCATCATGTTGGCCAGGCCGGTCTCAAACTCCTGACTTTGAGTGATCCATCTGCCTCGGCCTCCCAAAGTGTTGGGGTTACAGACGTGAGCCACCACGCTCAGCCTAAATTTTTTGTAAACTCAAGGAAATTTCTAAAAATTGAAAGTAAACAGAAACAAATGAGTATAACTATAAGCCAAGTTGGCTGCACAATCACTCAAGAATATCATCAAGTGAAAGTCTTAAACTACATTTAGTCATCTTATTGTTAATACTAACATTGGTCATTTTCTATTTACATCTGTAAAAAATATATATATATATGTAATCTCACTAAAAGAAATCAGAGCTCCTTGGAAATGGCTATGCCCAGGTTTGAGTGAAATATACTTGGTACGCTTGGAGTAATTTTTTTCCTCCAGAAAGCAAGAAAGTCTACTGGGCCATGTAAAAAGGACACAACAGCCAGGGTGATCAGGATAATCTGATTGTGAAAAAGATTAGTGCCTGCAATGAACAGAAATATTATATATACATATATATACATAGTATGTATATACATATATATATTCTATATATAGAGAAATACTCTATATAGAGAGCTCTGATTTCTTTTAGTGAGATTACATACATATATGTGTTTTTTTAAACACACAAGTAGTAAATGACCAATATTAGTATTAACAATAAGATGACTAAATGACTTTCACTTGATAGTCCTCTTTGAGTTACTGTGCAACCAACTTGGTTTACAGTATAAATAAAGGTAAATTATATATATATATGTATCTTCATGAGTTCATGCTGATACTCCAAAGAATGAGGGTAGGATTGGGAGGTGGGAAGGTGCCTGGGTCGCCTCTGAAAAGCTGTTAGAGGCTTGACTCATTATACTAAAAAATTGATAAATTGATAAATAAAGGGAAAGATTCATGCATTTATTCTGCTTTTCCTACATGATCTACACTTCAAATTACCTCAGTAGTTGATTATATAAAGTTCTTTTTTAAAATTTATTTTAAAAAAAAATTTTTTTTTTTGAGACAGAGTCTCACTCTGTCACCCAGGCTGGAGTGCAGTGGCCCAATCTCGGCTCACTGCAAGCTCCACCTCCTGGGTTCACGCCATTCTCCTGTCTCAGCCTCCCAAGTAGCTGGGACTACAGGTGCCTGCCACCACACCTGGCTAATTTTTTTGTATTTTTAGTAGAGACAGGATTTCACTGTGTTAGCCAGGACGGTCTTGATCTCCTGACCTTGTGATCCACCCACCTCGGCCTCGAAAAGTGCTGGGATTACAGGCGTGAGCCACTGCGTCCAGCCTAAAAAAATGTTTTAAATAAAATGAGAAGGGATTTTGCTATGCTGCCCAGGTTGGTCTTACAATCCTGGGCTCAAGCAATCCTCTCAAGTCAGCCTCCCAAAGTGCTGATATTACAGCTGTGAGCCACCATGCCCAGCCAAGTTCTTTATTTCTAAAGAACTTTCTAGCTAATAAATCCAGAAGGAACAATCAAATTAGAAAATCACCATTTTGGGGCACATGTGCTCAGGACCTCCTGAGAGATGTGTCATGGAAAAAAAATTTTTTTTAATAAAAATATATATATATAAGTAAGAAAACCACCATTTTGCAGTCCTCAATCAAATAATAGCTTTAGGAAATAACTACCAATGAATGCTAAAATGATTGGGAAAAAGGCTGATAGGGAACTTTATAACAGATGGATCAGATGACAATATCCGAACCCACTGATTAGCCCTTACATCACTAGCAGCAGGTCATATCGAAAATATCTGTTTACTAAATGTTGAAATAGGAGGTATACAGTATTGTAATCTATGAAGTATCTCTTGTCAAAAGAACAGAACCTGAATCTAATCAAGCCTCTAAACCTAACCAGTTTATAGAAAATTAAGATACTTCGAAGATACAATCAGCCAAATCCAGTATGAGAAACAGGACAAATGACCTGGTTTCTTCTACAAATACATGACTTTTTTTTTTTTTTTAAGTAGAGGGAAAAGGTAAATAAGTGGTGAAAGAATTATATACATCAACCAAATGCCAGATGTAGACCTTATATAGATTTTGATTTGAATAAACCAAATTACAATGAATTTTTAAGACAATCAGGGACATCTGAAGAAGGGCTGGTATTAAATAATACTAAGAAATGATTGTTAGCTTTGTAGGTGTCATACTTGTGGTTATATGGAAAAAAGTATGTACTGGTGAAATAATATGATACTTGTAATTTGCTTTAAAATACTGCAGAAATGTACGCACATGTGTGTGGGGGGGAAGCCAATGGAGGTAAGAGATAAAACCAAATTGACAAAATGCTAATAATTACTGATGGGTATATGAGAATCTAATATAATAGGTTGTCTACTTTATTCATGATTGAAATAGTCTATTACAAAATGTTAAGAAAAATTAAAGGCGGCCAATGAGTGAAGGCAAAAGATGAAATAAAAAATAAAGGTTCAAATAAATCCAGAAAAAGACAAAAAAGAAAGATAAACTTTGGGAGGCCGAGACAGGTGGATCACTTGTGGTCAGGAGTTTGAGACCAGCCTGGCCAATATGGTGAAATCCTATCTCTACTAAAAATACAAAATTAGCTGGGCATGGTAGCATGCACCTATAATCCCAGCTACCTGGGAGGGTGAGGCAGGAGAATCACTTGAACCCAGGAGGCGGAGGTTGCAGTGAGCCGAGATCACACCATTGCACTCCACCCTGGCAACAAGAGCGATACTCCGTCTCAAAATAAAATAAATAACCCCAATATATCAGCAATCATAATAAATGCAAATGGCCTAGAATGCACTGGTTAAAAGACATTTTTAAATTGGATTAAAAAGATAATCTAGCTATATTTACAAGAAAGCATCCAAAACAAAAAGTCACAAGACAGTTAAAAGTAAAAGAATTGGAAAAGACATACACCTCCAAAAAAAAAGCTGGTGTAGCTATATTAACGTTAGGCAAAATAAATTTTAAGGTATTATTAAGGCCGGGCGCGGTGGCTCACGCTTGTAATCTCAGCACTTTGGGAGGCCGAGGCGGGCGGATCACGAGGTCAAAAGATCGAGACCACGGTGAAACCCCGTCTCTACTGAAAATACAAAAAATTAGCCGGGTGTGGTGGCGGGCGCCTGTAGTCCCAGCTACTCGGAGAGGCTGAGGCAGGAGAATGGCGTGAACCCGGGAGGCGGAGCTTGCAGTGAGCCGAGATTGCGCCACTGCACTCCAGCCTGAGCGACAGAGCGAGACTCCGTCTCAAAAAAACAAACAAAAAAAAGTATTATTAAAGATAAGAAGGATTATTGCATAATGATAAAAGAGTCAACTTACCAGGAAGATATCAGGATTTAAAATTTGCATGCATCTAGTAATATAATCTCAAAGATACATAAAACAAGATTGACTAAACTATCAGAAATAAGCCCACCATCGTAAAGGGAGATTTTTGTCTCACTTCTCTCAGTATTGACAGATCAAACAAACAAAAATTAGAAGGACACAAAAGATTTGAACACAATAAGTTCAATCTAATGACTTATGTAAAACCCTGTCCATAATGTTAGCAAATACACAAGTATTCCCAAGGATATAGGAAATATTTATGAAAATCGATCAACCACTAGACCATTAAAGCAGTTCCAGCAAGCATGAAAGAATCATAAACACAATGCAATTAAGTTAGAAATCAATATCAAAAAGAGAAATTAAAAACCCTTTAAGTTTACAAATAGAATACCCACTTCTAAATAATTCAAGGGTAAAAGAAGAAATTCTAACACTGGAAAATATTTCTGAACAATAATGAAAATACTACATCACTATTGAGCAATAAAGGAAGAATAAATTACTGATACATGCCACACATGGATGAACCTCAAAAGTTTTAAGTGAAAGAAGCCAGATGCAAAAGACCACATATTCTATGACACCAATTATATGAAATGTCCAGAAAAAGTAAATCTATAGAGATAGAAGCAGATTAGTAGTTGCCCAGGGATGAGGCAGAAACAGAAAATGACTGAAAATGGACAAGAGGTTTTTTGCTGGGGTGATTTAAGTTTTCTAAAATTAGATTATTAGTGATAATTGCATAACTCTGTAAATATATTAAAAATCAATGAGTTTTACAATATGTAAATTTTATCTGACTTGTAAATAAATAAATAAGTTTTTTATTTTAAATTTTCCCCCCACATATCTTACGGTATGTAAGTTTTAAGAAATTTTGGAAAGCAGTTAATACTTGGAGTGAAATTCATAGCCTTAAGAGATTACATTAGAAAAGAAAATTGACAATGACTTAACATTCTAACACAATTTTTTTAAAAAGCAGAAAAAGGAAAATAATAATAGATCAACAAGTCAAAAGTTGGTTCTTTTTTTTTTTTTTTTGAGACAGAATCTTGCTCTGCCACCCAGGCTAGAGTGCAATGGCGCAATCTCAGCTCACTGTAACCTCCACCTCCCAGGTTCAAGCGATTCTCCCGCCTCAGCCTTTTGAGTAGCTGGGATTACAAGCATGCGCCACCATGCCTGGCTAATTTTTGTATTTTTAATAGAGATGGAGTTTCTCCATGTTGGCCAGGCTGGAGTTGAACTCTGAACCTCAGATGATCCACCCGCCTCGGCCTCCCAAAGTGCTGGGATTATAGGCATGAGCCACCGCACCTGGCCAATAGTTGCTTCTTTGAAAAATGCTTTGACAAATCTCTAGTAGAAAATTAAAACATAATCCACTCAGTTCTGGGGCATAAAAAAAGATCTTAAAACAATTAAAATGTAAGAGAACGGTGTGAACAATTTCATGTCAACAAGTTTTATCACTTAGATAAAATGAACAGCTTCCTAAAAAAAAGTAGCCAAAACTGCTTCAAGTAGATACAGAAAAGCTAAACAGATCTTTGAGCCCATAGTTAAGAAAGAGAAAATTACAGACCAATTCAATCAAGAACACAGATGCAAAAATTCTAAGTTGAACTGACATAAGATCACAATTTAAAAATACATTATAACCAAGGTGGTTTTAATACAAGAATGCCCGCATTCTTACATTAGAACACATTATCAGTGTGATTCAACATATTTAACACATTAAAAGAGAAAAACCATATGATTATTACAGACTAAAGAATTCAATATCCATTCATAAAAAAACTCTTTAGTATTCTCTTTATATGAGAATATTTGACCTTTATAAAGCTATCTAGTGCTCATTTTGGCAGCACATATACTAGCATTGGAACAATCTAGAGAAGATTAGCATAGCCCATATGCAAGGATAACAGGCAAATTTGTGAAGCATTCTGTATGTTTTAAAAAATAAAAATAAAATAAAAAGATATCTACCAAAAAGCTACAACAAACATTATACTTCGTGGTGAAATCTTAACAGCAGTCCTATTAAAATCAGGAGCAAGGTTATAGATTTCCACTATCACTGCATCTAATTAACATGGAGTAAGGCCAGGTGCAGTGGCTCACTCCTGCAATTCCAGTGCTTTGGGAGGCCAAGGTGGGCAGATGGCTTGGGCCCAGGAGTTTGATACCAGCCTGGGCAACATGGCTAAACCCAAAAGATCAGCTGGGTGTGGTTGTAAATGCCTGTAGTCCCAGCTACTCAGGAGGCTGAGGTGGAAGGATCATTTGAGCCCAGGAGGTGGAGGTTGCAGTGAGCCCGTATCACCTACCGCAACCTGTGTCACCAGCTTGGGCGACAGAGCAAGGCCCTATCTTAAAAACCAAAAACATGGTAGTAGAGGTCTTATTACTTTTTTATTACTTATTACTTTTCATTACTGTGTCACTAAGCGGTTTACAGGATTAAAACTAAAAAACAGAACTTCCTTTTTTTATTTTTCTTCCCCCCCCCACCGCGCCACCCCCACCCACCAGACTATATAATTATATAGAGCAAAAACCTGACAGAATTTACAGGTAAATTATTAGAGTTAATAAGAATTCCGGCCGGGCATGGTGGCTCATGCCTGTAATCCCAGCACTTTGGGAGGCTGAGGCAGTTGGATCACCTGAGGTTAGGAGCTCAACACCAGCCTGGCAAACATGGTGAAACCCTGTCCCTACTAAAAATACAAAAATTAGCCAGGCATGGTGGTGCACCCCTGTAATCCCAGCTACTCAAGAGGCTGAGGGAGGAGAATTGCTTGAACCTGGGTGGCAGAGGCTGCAGTGAACTGAGATCATACCACTGCACTCCAGCCTGGGCAACAGAGTGAGACTTCGTCTCAAAAAAAAAAAAAAAAAAAAAAGGATTCAATCAGGTTGATAGTTATAAATACAATAGAAACAAATAAACGGTATGTCTATACTCCAGACACAAAGTCAGGAAACATAATTTCTAAAAACATGCTATCTCCTCTAAATGTAGATCATGTTGACAATATGATCAGCGGGGAAAAGTAACTAATTGAGGTATCTTTTAAACATAGTACTCTGACTGTACACCCTTAGTAGAGTGTATTCTAAGAATAACAGGAATTACAAAGCTATTCTGAACTTTACTTAGATCTGTGGTTGGTAGTAGTATGCACATTTAATCTTAGAACCATTTTGCATATTCTGTGGTTTAGAGAAAGACACAAGAAACAGCAAGAGTGAGAGGTGGGGGAGGGGAAAATTCCTCTTTACAGAAAAATGCTGCCAGCTAATAAAATGGAGAAGGAATAACAAAATTAGAAAGTCATCACTTTGCAACCACCAGTGTGATAATCAATTCAAGTGAGGATTATCAATGGATGCTAAAGTCACTGGATGGAAGGTAGCTGAGGAACAGGATAGCCATGGAGTCTCAAAGTGTCACCCCACAGATTACTCACTAATGGCAAAGGAAAACAGATAAGTTTACAATGGAGAGATCGGATAAACACCCACTTGGCCGCATGCTCCCACTGAGGATCAACAGTAATGGGACCAACTGGTGGCAGTATGAGATCCAGTAAGAAGCATGCAACTTCACCCGTGTAGTATTTTCACTAAAAGTGTTACGACTTAAATCTTGTCATGAAGGAGCAACCAGAAATCCAGACTGATTTTGTATTTGTGGGGCATCTACAACCGGACTGAACTCCAGATTACTGAGAATGACAATGCTTTTCCTCCCCCAGGCTATTCATCTTCTAGTCATCTTTTTCTTGAGACAGAGTCTCACTCTGTCGTCCAAGCTGGAACACAGTGGCTCGATCTCAGCTCACTGCAACCTCCGCCTCCCAGGTTCAAGCGATTCTCCTGTCTTAGCCTCCCGAGTAGCTGGGATTATACGCGTGCATCGCCACGCACGGCTAATTTTTGTATTTTTAGTAGAGACGGGGTTTCACCATGTTGGCCAGGCTGGTCTCAAACTCCTGACCTCGGGTGATCCGCCCACCTCGGCTTCCCAAAGTGCTAGGATTATAGGTGTGAGCCACTGCACCTGGCCCTTTTAGCCATCTAAGCCAGGATACTGGAGTGAGCCGATTGTACACTTTACATGTTGGGAGTTAAGGGGGAGGAAGGCATTAGGCTCAAGAGCACACAGAATGCACAATTAAGAAGCTGAAGCACAAATGGATCTGTGCATGTGTGATGCAGAGGAGAAAGAGAAGGATTGGGGTTTAAGGTACTTACTTCCCGGATGGCCCCATCACAGACTCGAATGACATTAAGGAACGTGGGCATGACCTGGGGCAGGAACTGCACACATTTGAGTCCCAGGGACTTGAAGATGAAGGTGATGGCCTGGACAACCATGGTGTGATGATGAGAGAGTGACTGGTCTCGGAAGATCCTCATCAGGGCCACCATGGACACAGCTGGGTAGAACTCATCCAGAGGCAAGTTTCCCATGTTGACCAGCATTTCACTAGTGCTATAGTCAGCTAGGACAAAATAACAGAGAGTGTTAGAGCTACACATGACATGACGTGACTTCAGGCAGAGCATGGTTAATAACAAACAACCTCCTAACAGACATTAGCATTCATATCTTTCTTCCTAGTATGTTCTAACACTGTTGGGAATTCAAGGTCTATTAGGAACCAATGAATAGCCTCTCACCATTAAGGAGTAAACCGTTTTTGGCTTTTCTATTACTCAAACCACAAAAGCCTAAAACAGTACATGATGGGTTGGTTTTCTCTAAATTGCTCTGTTTAATTTACCTTCTTACCGTTTACAACTTCATAACTGAAACCATCAATAAAAATAATTACTCCCCCAAAATAAAGTAAAGGGAATTAAATTAGGCAAACATCTGTTCAGCAGCTCATTGGTTCCCCTAGGGAATTCAGACAGGTTGGCAGGCAAATACTACCTACCTGACTTGAACAATAAGGACCTCAAGGACTCTGACGGTGGCGGAGGGGGCAGCGGCAAGGAAGGGAGGTATACTAACATCAAGAGTGCAGCAAGGAGGGTAAGAACTAAACAGATGAAGAGCTGGGCTGACTGGTGCCATGAATAAGGAAGAACACCAGGAGCAGCATGGCTCAGGCCCTGCTCTCAAAAGCTATGGGGCTGACAGAATAACATCACAGGCATGTCTCTCTAATACCAGAAGAGGAAGAAATCTGAAGCAATATGACCCCATCTAGAGAGTTCAGAAACAATTTATTTTGGGGTAATAACATTTTCCTGGAATAGTTGGGAGAACCAATGTTAACTTTCAATGTCAGAAATAGGCCTGCCCTGAGGGAATGTGGGTTAAGTCTAGAAAACCCTCCTGCAACCCCATACTCCACCCCCATTCACTCAGGCTACTTGTCAAAAGGCAACGGGCTATACAAAAAGTATCGAGGTGTGGTGGCACACGCCTGTAGTCCCAGTTACTTGGGAGGCTGAGACAGAAGAATTGCTTGAACCCGGGAGGCAGCGGTTGCAGTGCTGTATTCCAGCCTGGGCAACAGAGTAAGACTCTCCGTCTCAAAAACAAACAAACAAAAAAAGGCAATGCAGCTCTTGGGCCAAACCATTTCATGGAAAAAAGAGCCCCAAATTTCTGATTGCTGCTAGTTTTCCCTATGGCCCTGAGCCTTGCCTCTGATTTCCCTATCAATTAAAACAGGGAGAATCAATTCTATCCTCTTCTTCTGTAGATACCATGGGAAGGAGAACCATCAAAGAGGCACTAAGAAAGAATGAGAGATAGATAGAGGTGATGGGGTGATAATGTGTATCTCTTGCATTGGCATCAAAAAGCAGACAGACTTGGCATGTCAACCCTTGACAAAGAATCTAGACAGATATGAGGACTCTGGCCACAATGGGAAGCAGCAACCCTTCTGGGATTCAAGAAGAAACTACTGACTTTTCATTCAAAAGTTACTACATGAGCCAATATCCTATAATTTCTCAGTAATCCAGCTCCAGACTTTCTAAACACAACCAGCAAGGGCTCTGTGAGTGAGAACTTGGCAAGTCTTTCATGGCTACCCCCAACTTACAGGAATCCTGACTTGACTTGGATTCTGACAGGCTGACAGCAGAGGCATCCCGGGACTGGTCTATCATGCCAATGTTCACTTTGTGCTTGTAAGGATCCAAAGCCCCTAAAAGCCCTAACACACGGATGGCCTGGGTGGGAAAGGGGAGGGAAAAAAGAAAACATTCATCACAACATGATTACAACAAGTATCACGGATACTCCTCTCAGGTTACATAATCCCCAATTCATACCCAAATGACCAGCTACATGAACAAAATGGAGAGGGACAGGAAGTCTGACACTGTCAGAGCATGTTAATGCTGCAACCTTCTCTCTCTTGCCATCCTCCCAGCAAAGTCTTTAAAGACCAAGTTTGCCACGTCCCCTACCTCTCTGCGTGTACCCTGGTTCTGCTCAGTCTTCAGAAAATTCAGTAGCACCTCAAGCAAAGTAGGGTACTTCCTGTAGGGCTCTACTACATAGCCAGTGCTGGCCACCAACTGTCCCAGGGTCCACAGAGCCACCTGGAAAGGCATAAGAACACATGACTCATTGAGCCAGTATGAGAGAAAAGAAAGCATAGTTGAACTCTTTGTATAATGATTGTAATGAAGTGTTAGAGGCTGTAAGAAGAAAACAGGTTTCTGGTAAAGACATTAACCATAAGCAGAAATCTCAAGAGGGCATAAAACCAAGGATGATCAAGCACACAAAACTCCAACAATCACTGGATCAAGAGACAAAGAAAATTCCCACCTTTCTCAAAGAAAACACATCATTCTTCCATATCCCAAATGACTAACGGGAGATTCAAAAGGAAATTAAGATTTTTTGTTGTTGTTGAGACAGGGTCTCACTGGAGACTAGAGTGCAGTGGTGTGATAACAGTTCACTGCGGCCTTAATCTCCTGGAGTCAAGTGATCTTCCCATCTTAGCCTCCTGAGTAGCTGGGACTACAGGCACATGCCACCATGCCCAGCTATTTTTTTTAGTAGAGACAAAGTCTCATCATGCCCACGCTGCTCTCGCTCTGGAGCTCAAGCAATCTTCCTGCCTCGGCCTCCCAAAGTGCTAGAATTACAGGTGTGAGCTGCCATGCCCGGAAATAAATTAAGACTGTTCTTAATGTTAGTCTAGTCATCTAATAGCCTCAAAATTGGGAAAGCAGAACCAGGGCTGGGCAAGGATGAGCTAAACCTCTGTTCACTCATAGGCAGTGGCCCAGGCTTTCTTTTTCCCTCTGAGAGCTAGGGCTCTGATAATTGACCTGCATTTTCTTTTGTATAGACAAAATGGCACTAGTCAGCCCTGATACTTACTGAAACTGACTCTGGGTCAGGACAACAGGTAATTCTGGTTTCAAATCTTTCTAACTTTTACTCATTCAACAAATATTTTTGAGCACCTACTATGTGTCACACTCTGTTCTAGGCACTGGGTGAGGACACTAAGGTGAATAAAGAGAAGCAAGGTCCCCGGACTCATGGGGTCTGTCTTGCTCAATCAGGAAGCAGTAATACTCACCTGCCTTTTGGCCAACAAAGAGGAATCCTGGAGCATGTCCATGATGATAATAAAAAGTTCATCAACCCATTTCCTCATTTCCAGGCCACTAACCTGCAAAATCAAAAAGAGGGTGGCAGAAAGGGTTAGAAATTCTGGCATTAAAAAGTATTTTGGAGGCCGGGCATGGTGGCCCATGCCTGTAATCCCAGCACTTTGGGAGGCTGAGGAGGGCAGATCACCTGACATCAGGAGCTCCAGACCAGCCTAGTCAACATGGTGAAACCCCATCTCTACTAAAAATACAAGAATTAGCCAGGTGTGGTGGTGCACACCTGTAATCCCAGCTACTTGGGAGGGTGAGGCACGAGAATCGCTTGAACCCAGGAGATGGAGGTTGCAGTGAGCCGAGATCGCGCCACTGCACTCCAGCCTGGACAAAGTGAAACTGTCTCAAAAACAAATAAATAAAATTAAAAAAAAAAAAAAAAAAGCCCTCTCTTCCTTTCTCCACCATCATGGTATGTGCTTGACTCTGATTCTCGCCATGTCTTCTCACAAGACTCTCAGAATGAAGCAATTCCTGGCCAAGAAACAAAAGTAAAATCGTCCCATTCCCCAGTGGATTCGGATGAAAACTGGTAATACAACCAGGTACAACTCCAAAAAAAGACATTGGAGAAGAACCAAGATGGGTCTATAAAGAATTGCACATGAGATGGCACACATATTTATGCTGTCTGAAGGTCACAATAATATTACCATATCAAGCTGAAAATGTCACCACTATCTGGAGAGTTGGACATGTTTTATTGAGAATATATTATTTCTCTCTGAATCTGTTATGAACGCGTTGGTTGGCTGGGTTCCGTAATAAATATGTGAGACCTTTCACTTAAAAAAAAAAATAGATTTTTACTTCCTTAGAGGTGAGTTTCTTTTCCACCCTATCTCCACTATGGAAAAAGTAGCTGACCCTTTACCTGTGCCAATTCTCCTATTGTTGCCAGGACATTATTGATCACACCTGGGTTTGGATCAGGGTCTGGATCTTTCAGTTTCAAAATTAATGCCTAGAAAAAGAAGTTATGAGAAAATGAATGCAGGTTAGACTCTACTAGAAACCTTTCTGTTATGTAAGTAAAATTCACCCAAGAGACCATCTCAGTCATAAAGAAATTCCTTCTAGGCTTTATGAATCCAAGATTTCTCTGGAATGTAAATTCTCAAACTTTTCTCCATATGAAGTATAAATTTGACATGTGAGAGAGCTGGGAAGCACTATAATGTGAAAGTATTTCTCATGTCTCCTCTAAACTGCGTCTCAGTGATTGTTCATCCAGATTAACATACATTATAAAGGACTTGACATGACTCTAATGTGTTGAGATTTGAAGGTTGTTTCAGATTTTCAAGCTCATTTTTTCCTCATTTTGGGCGAGCTATTTTATGCTACTATCTACCTACTTCTCCTTTCCAAACACCTGTGATGATGTCCTGAAGCATTATCTCTTACCTCTTATAAGGACAGCACTTTCCTGTGACTGATGAGATTCTTGGTATTCTTTAACTGAAAATGCCTGATATGGCCCTTTGGTCTCCAAGCATGAGAGCAAAGAAATCATCTACTTTGTTCAGTGTACTAGTGAGCACTGAAACACTCCCATCTCCCCATATGAGCTGATGACAATGCACAGAGAAAGCACCAGCCTCTCGGTTTGTGTTACCTTCAGAATAGGCTCCATGTAGGGGCGGATGAGTCGGGGGGCATTGGAGACCAGGTGCCCCAGCATGCGGGCACTCTGCTCTTTGATTCTTCCAATCCCACTGTGCTCCAACTCTGTCAAAATCTGTAGGGAAGAAAGGCTCATATGTTCTCTATGGCAGAAGACATTCTAGAGAGAGACTGTGTCCAACAGAAAAAGTGGCAGGGAACTGGGGGAAAAAACCAGACCTCCACGACAGATGAAGTAGCTGCTAGATACTCAATGAGCAACAGACATTTCTGCAACAGGCAGAACAGCCTTAGATACAGCTGCGACAGGAAGAAAAACTATTCGAAAACCTGCTCCCTTTCCTTTTATCACAGCACTCCAATATCCCATGGTCCTCTCTAAAGCAGAGCTTTAAACAATGTAGCACAGCCAGAGAAGACTGAGAAAACCAACAGGGAGAGCTGTGAGTAGGGGTCTATAAAAATGAGGAAAGAAGGTAGGGCCCCTTGGGAGAAAAATCTTTGTCCAGACAGCAAATTACTAAGGACTACAAATAATGGCAAAGGAATCAAAGAACAGTTAGAACAGCTATGATGCCAAGAGAAGTATTGACACTCTGTAGCTGTTTGGGGCACATCTAGATAAACCTCAATAGGTGGGGATCACACTGGCAGGATCCCCTGAAGCCTTACTGACTGGAGATAACATGTTGGTTCTAACTGACATCCTCAGGACACCAGCAAATCAGCACATCATGCTCATGGTGACATAGACAGCATAATATAGACAGATTTCTGGATAAAGCTGCCAGAAGGAAATCAATGAGCAGTGAGAAAAGCAGATGTCACAGAGCTCAGGTTAACTCAGCTACCCAGAGGAGTCTACAATTTAACATTACATTTTGTCTTAGGTTACTGACTTAATAACCTGATTTTCTGGATTCCCTTGGTAGCCTATTTTCCCCAGTCATAGCAGACCACAGGGAAAAGAAATGAAGGGGATACTGAGAATAGACCTGCAGCACCAAGAAGACATGGCTAACTGCAAGGAAATGTGCCTCACGGAGCAGAGCCCAACTATCTGCAGCAGTGCGGTGCCAATCCAAAGAACCCCAGGTTCACTTCCAGAGCCCAAGAGCCTCACTGCATCCTAATAACAATAACCAATGCCCACCCTGATGACCAAGACCGCAAGAAAGGCCAAAGTCAGCCAGGCACAGTGGCTCATGCCTGTAATCCCAGCACTTTGGGAGGCTGAGGCAGGTGGATTGCTTGAGCCCAAGAGGCAGAGGTTGCAGTGAGATGAGATCCCACCATTGCACTCTAACCTTGGTGACAGAGTGAGATTCTGTCTCAAAACAAAACACCAAAGCCTTTACCAAGGCATGAAAATGTACAACTCAATTTGGAAAAATCTATATCAAAGTTTAAAAACAAAAAAGAGTAATTTTAAAGTTTCAAGGGCTAAATTCAGTACATAAATTCATTCAAAGGAGCTTCACACTCTGCAATATTGAAAAAATGAGATGGCCTGATAGCTTAGTATCAGCTTTAAGAAGATTAGAGCCAGCTGGGCGAGGTGGCTCACACCTGTAATCCCAGCACTTTGGGAGGCCGAAGCGGGCAGATCACAAGGTCAAGAGATCGAGACCAGCCTGGCCAACATGGAGAAACTCCGTCTCTACTAAAAATACAAAAATTAGCTGGGCGTGGTGGCGGGCGCCTGTAGTCCCAGCTACTCAGGAGGCAGAGGCAGGAGAATCGCTTGAACCTGGGAGGTGGAGGTTGCAGTGAGCCAAGATCGCACTACTGCACTCCAGCCTGGTGACAAAGCGAGACTGCGTCTCAAAACAAAAAAGAAAGAAGACTGGAGCCACGCCTGGCTCGTTGACTGCTATATTCCCAGTGCCCAGCAGAACCTGGAACATAGCATGTGGTCAAAAAGTCTGCTGACAGAATGAACATATTGATATTCTCATTAGGAGGTATTTCTTATTTTTTCCTTTTTTTTTTTTTTTTTTTTTCTGAGATAGGGTCTCACTCTGCCACCCAGGCTGGGGTGCAGTGGCACAGTCATGGCTCACTGCATCCACAACTTACCAGGCTCAAGTGATCCTCCCACCTCAGCCTCCTGAATATGCACCACTACACCCAGCTAACTTTTGTATATTTTGTAGAGACGTGGTTTGTCATGTTCCCCAGGCTGGTCTTGTCAAACTCTTGGGCTCATGTGATCCGCCTGCCTTGGCCTCCCAATGTGCTGGGATAACAGACATGAGACACTGCACTCAGCCATTTAGGAGATATTTCTATGCCAAATTAATTTAGCATGATTTGAGCTGGCAGGCTCAACAGTGATTTCATATTTTTTTTTTTTTTTTTTTGGAGACAGAGTCTTGCTCTGTTGCCAGGCTGGAGTGCAGTGGCGTGCTCTCAGCTCACTGTAACCTTCATCTCCTGGGTTCAAGCAATTCTCCCTGCACCAGCCTCCAGAGTAGCTGGTATTACAGACGCCTGCCACCATGCCTGGCTACTTTTTTTTTATTTTTAATAGAGACGGGGTTTCACCATGTTGGCCAGGCTGGTCTTGAACTCCTGACCCCAGGTGATCTGGAAACCTCGGCCTCCCAAAGTGCTGGGATTACAGGCGTGAGCCACCATGCCTGGCCTTCAACAATGATTTCTATTCCTTCCTATAACTGAAGAATTTTTTTAAGACTTAAAATGACAGGCACTTCTAACGCAGGCCAGCAGTTAAATAAATCATTACGCTAAAAATAGAAGTGCCAACATAAGTACAACTTCCTAATTTGTTGACTGATGATATAATTTACAGCCACTTTATAACAAATTGTGAACAAACAACATTTCTGTAGAGTGAGTTACGTATATTAATGATTTTCTATGTTTAAGTTCCTTATATGTCACAAAAAGTGTTTACTTCAAAACAAACCATGAGGGAGGGTCAGGAAGCAGACACTGAGCAATGGGGACAGGAAGTGAGTGGGTGAGCAACATAGAGACCCAGAAGAGGCAGGTGGAAATAACTTCACCAGGCAGGACTGGACCATGTATTGCTCACCAGGAGGTCACAGAACTTACTCAGGTAGGTGAAGACAAAGACTGAGGAGCCATGTCTCCAGAGGAATTCTACCTTAGGCTACAGACCAAGCAGCTGAGCTTGGCATTCTCATATTATTTAAGAATGAAAGCCAGGATCACAGACTGGGGCAATGACTATTAGAACAAACGGTGGAAATGGTCTCACATTGGTTATTTTTGTGAAGAAAAATGGCCTCCGTGCTTGACCTGGCACCAGCAAGAAAAGCAGGAGAGTTGAAGGATAGGGAGGTGTTGGGAAGTCTGACACCATCTGCAGCAGATCAATCCAGCAAGCAAAGAGGGCCAAGAAATGGGATCACTGGCGACTTGCCAGGAAAAAGAAAGAGCTGCATGAGAGGACTCTGAACCACCTTGGAGTCATATTGACAAAGGGCTCATGAGGTGATGAGCACTGGAACTGCCATTATAAAGCCAGGGAAACGTTTGGACCCTTGCAGACAAATGTGGCTTTTACCAGGTACCTCAATCTTTCTCCCCCATCCTTGTCCTCAACTCCGTTTCCTCAAGCAGCTCTCACAGTGAGAGTCCTGTCTTCCCTGCCTGTGGGTCTGGCCATCACCTCAGTTACCTGGATGAGCATCTTGCGCAGGAAAGGCATGACAAAGGCAGGGTTCATGCTACTGAGTCGGCCCACAGTGCAGATGGCCAGCTCCCGGATCTCAAACACCTGGTCATTCAGAGCCACAAACAAAGCCTGCAAGTTCTCCGCCTGGGCCAGGTGTGCATCAAAGCGCTCGTCCAGGGACGCCAAGACACAATAGCGAATGTCAGGGTCTGCAAGAGCAATGGAGCCTTTGAACATTTCTTCATGACCCCATCACTCCAGCCCTTCCCAGCTTCTACCTCCACTGCCATCAGCGAAGTGGGAAGATTCCAGATGCTTTTTCTCATCTAACCTCTGTCATTCTTTTCTCTACTCACAGAAGTAAAAGACAAAAGAATTAAAGGTAGATTATCTTACACCAAAGGCTACAGTAGCCACACCTAACACGCCTTGGCAGAGAAATAGCTGAATATCAGCCTGTTGAGGCCAAAGAACTCTAGAGAGGCCATGTAATGAAACTGGCTACTCCCAACTGCCCTAAGCTCCTTAACTCCCCTAGATTCCTTCTGTCTGGGAAGCCTTACCAGGATCTGTTATCCCAACCACGAGCAGTTTGCTAAGCACATCTGCCACCACTTGCACCGCGGTCTGGCTAACCACATGAGCATGGCCACTGATGAGGTGGATGGAGGGTGTGAGCAGGCGGGAGCAGGTGCGGGCAGCCTCCATGCGGATCTCCTTGTGCTCACTGTTCAGGAAATGATCCGCACAGTGACGAACAAATTGGGTCAGAGAGTGGCCTGGATAGAAAGGCAGAGGGAAAACAGAATAAACACTGCTGCTGTAGACAGGTAGGTCTGCAGCTTGCTAGCTGAATTTTCCATTTTGAGGCTACTAATTCTACTTTCAACCAGACATTGATCAATACGATACTGACCCAGAACTCTCTTTTTTTTTTTTTTTTTTTTTGAGATGGAGTCTTGCTCTGTCGCCCAGGCTGGAGTGCAGTGGCGCGATCTCCACTCGCTGCATGTTCCGCCTCTTGGGTTCACACCATTCTCCTGCCTCAGCCTCCCGAGTAGCTGGGACTACAGGTGTCCACCACCACGCCCGGCTAATTTTTTTTTTTTTTGTATTTTTATTAGAGACAGAGTTTCACCATGTTGAAACTCGATGGTCTCAATCTCCTGACCTTGTGATCCACCCGCCTTGGCCTCCCAAAGTGCTGGGATTACAGGCATGAGCCACCATGCCAGGCCTGACCCAGAACTCTTAAAGGGTAACAAGGGGGCTTTCAATCAGCAGAAAGGCAAAAGGGGGTGGTGAAGGAGCAGAGAGACAGATAAAAGGTATCCCCCAATCCTAGCCTTTTTATATTCCCTTTAAATAATACATTATTTTGTTTTATTCCAACTCAACCCCTTACATTCTCAGAGGGTAATACAATTCTTGATCAAATTTACCTTGCCTGTTTTAGTTCCCAGATTTAAACACCAGACAAAGAGTCTATGTAGTCTGGGTTTAAACATAGCTACTTTCTATTCACTAGAGATAAATTATCACAGGTGTGAATCAATGTTAAGTGGAGGAACTGCAATAGAGAAACCATGGGTGGCTGTCTCCAGGCAGCATGTTCAGGCTTTCTGTACTTGCTTGTTTCCCCACAGTCTTGACCAATACTACCTGTATGATCTCAAATTTCAAAAGTATCAACTTCTCCCCCTGAAATATATCTCTGTGGGGCATTATTATGGGTTTATTTGCAGTTTGGAACTACACAGTATGGTACTTTTAGAAATCATACTGCCAGCTGGGCACAGTGGCTCATGGATGTAATCCCAGCACTGTGGGAAGCCGAGGCAGGCAGATCGCTTGAGATCAGGAGTTCCAGACCAACCTGGCCAACATGGTGAAACCCCATCTCCATCAAAAATACAAAAATTAGCCAGGTGTGGTGACATGCGAATATAGTCCCAGCTACTCGGGAGGCTGTGGCAGGAGAATCGCTTGAACCCAGGAGGCGGAGGTTGCAGTGAGCTGAGATCGTGCCACTGCACATCAGCCTGGGCAACAGAGAGACTCTGTCTCAAAAAAAAAAAAAAAAGAGAGAAATCATATCGCCATAGACATGGAAACACCCAAAAGCCCCTACTTACACATTTTAAAGCATTACATACCATCTCAGCTACAAAGAAGTGGAAAAGTGAGGACGTGAGGGGGATCTGTTTCTGAAGCATTACTTCCTTCGATCAACGTATACTTTCCCTCAAACCATTTGCCCCCAAACTCAGTATAGGACAAAGAAACAAAGAGTAGGAATTACCAACACATGGAAAGAGTATAGGAAGGATGAGCTGCTACAGAATCAGCTACCCTGTCTTTAGCACCCTGGCAAGATCCAGGAATCCTAGATACCTTCATTCCTTTCCCAAAGTTTCCAGCATCTCTCACTATCTTGGCAAGAGCCATTGTAATTTCTTACCTTCAAATTCAAAGCTGCCAAGCGTTCGGAGGGCAAGAGTGATGCTGCCCACATCGCTGGCCTCAGGGAGGGTCGTGAGGCCAGGAGAGGCCAGCTGATGGGCCAGGCCCTTGGGCATGCCTGGGTGGCGGAGGGGTTTGTGCATAAGGACCAGGGACAGCATTTTCAGTAGCCCATCTTGAATGTCCTTCTTTAACTGTGGAATCTGACGGCTCAGGTCGTAGAGTACTGCAGTGAGGGCAGGGCTGAGGGGAAGGAAACAAGTCACATAAGGGCTGGGCACATGACACTCAATCTGTTCTTGGGAAGAAACAGCTTTCTCTCCCAGCAAGGGGATCAGGCCTCTGTTCTTCAGAGTAGAAAGGATATTATAAAATAAGAATAAAAGTGTAAATTCTCTTGGCTTAGTCTCAGGTCTCCAAACAATCTATGAGTTTCTGGTTCTTGCCACAGAAGACTTGCTCACTATAATTCAGCCACTACAGAAGACCAAGTCACAACAAACACTCTGGGAAGCAGATTAAGTACACTGTCCTTATTTTACAGATGAAGAGAACTTAGTTTAGGAAGCTTAAGCAACTTGCTCAATAATAATATACAAAATATTTGCAAATATTTATTGAGTACTTCCTATATACCAGGCATGATGCTAAGAGTGACTATATCATGAACCCACAGCAACCCTAGGCAACAAGAATTACTACTGTACCCACTTTTCAGATTAAAAAAAAATGAGGCCAGGCGCGGTGGCTCACACCTGTAATCTCAGCACTTTGGGAGCCGAGGTGGGCAGATTACAAGGTCAGGAGATCGAGACCATCCTGGCTAACACAGTGAAACCCCATCTCTACTAAAAATACAAAGAATTAGCCAGGTGTGGTGGCGGGCGCCTGTAGTCCCAGCTACTAGGGAGGCTGAGGCAGGAGAATGGCGTGAACCCGGGAGGCAGAGCTTGCAGTGAGCCGAGACTGGGCCACTGCACTCCAGCCTGGGCAACAGAGCAAGACCCCTTCTCAAAAAAAAAGAGGCTCAGGGAAATTAAATAACTTAGTCAAGATCACATAGAAAGCTAGTGATGAAACTAGGATTCAGTACTAGCCTGTGTGTTTAGTCTAAGCTATCCTGTCCATCCAGCTGAATGTGCAAACAACCATGCCTCACTCTTTTAACAGTCCCAACACTGGGGGCCAAGCCTCACACTGATATAGGGCAAGCTCAGGTTTCTGACACCCACCTTAGTCCCACTGCCAGCATGGGCTCCAGCAGCTCCTTGATATCCTGCTGGATGCCTGGCCCCATTGCTCGAGCCAGCATGCTGATGCAAGTGAAGACTGTGGCGTCCACCTGCATAGCTTTCTGCCTCCTGCAGAGAAATGAAGAGTGGCTAGTTGAGACATAATGACATTCTTTAATGTCCTACCTCAAAATTACCCTGGGGCAAGGAGAGCAGGTTACTCAGGCAGGGCTACCACAGACGGGTATGCAAATTGTCCAGAGCACAGTTCAAACAGGCCCATCACATCACAATTACTGTAGATTTGTATATTTCTACAACAATCCAGCAGATGGCAGTAAAGTGTCTTAAGGAAGGGGCCCTTTTTCTGAATTCACACAGCTATACCATATGGGTTAGTGTGGTGCTCACAAGATAATTATGTAAGAAGAGAGCTGAACAAGGTGTTCATCAGGGACAAGAAGGCAGTACACAGCCATCATATGGAAAGAAATTCTTCTATGATGAGAATGCTGGGCTTTAGAATGGGGCCAGGCGCAGTGACTCACGCCTGTAATCTCAGCAGTCTGGGAGGCGGAGGTGGGTGGATCACCTGAGGTCAGGAGTTCGAGACCAGCCTGGCCAACATGGCAAAACCCCGCCTCTACTAAAAATACAAAAATCAGCTGGGCATGCTGGCACACGCCTGTAGTCCCAGCTACTTGGGAGGCTAAGGTGGGTGGATCACTTGAGGCCAGGAGTTTGAGACCAGCCTGGCCAACATGGTGAAAACCTGTGTCTACAAAAAAATACAATTATTAGCTGGGCACGGTGGCACATGCCTGTAATCCCAGCTACTCGAGAGGCTGAGGCAGGAGAATCGCTTGAACCCAAGAAAAGGAGGTTGCAGGGAGCCAAGACCGTGCCACGGCACTCCGGCCTGGGCAACCAAAGTAAGACTCCATCTCAAAAAAAAAAAGAATGAGTAGTGGGGCGTATTAATTCACCACAGCAATCTTCGCTAATAAACAGGGAAGTATAAAGACAACCCTGAGACAAAGGATGATGAACACTGACCCCCTCGCCTTAGCGAAGACACCCTGGCCTCTCCGTCTGGCAGGATGCTGAGGGGTTTTCTCGTATTTTATTCGCCAGGAGGTTTAAAGAGGTGGAATAACTTATTCAACTTCAGCGATGAGGAAAAAGATGACCCTTAGGTCCCTTCAGTTCCAGTCGAGGATTCCTCTCTTTAGGTCTTATATCAAAATAAGACTTTTAAAAGCCAGAGAAAAAAGCAAAACTAGCAGATTCCCAGTAAATAATAACACTGAAAACAGCATTGGCATCTCACATGTTCTCAGGGTATTCAACCTCCCCAAATATTTCATATTATGTTATTTCATTTGGAAAAGCTTAGAATTCAACTAAGGAAGGGCTGTTCTTCATATGATTTGCTATACCCTGGAGTTTAATGATGCAAAAAATGGGCGTAAGCTCCGTGGATCTGAGATAGAGCGTCCTTCCTCTCCAACCAAATGGAGTGGAAGGTGAAATCATAACAGAGGTGCTTACTTATGGGCGAAGTCCTTTGGGGGCAGGGCCGCTCGGATGATGTCCAGCACGCGAGGCAAATAGACCTTAAACTCAGACCTCACAGCCACGGAAAGTAGCCCCAGGGCTTGGAAGGCCGCTGTACGTTCCTTCTCCTTCTTGACACAGCTTAGGACATGGTTCATAGTATCTTGGAGGTACTGGGTATCTGAGCACAGAAAAGACAAAGTAGATAGCTCCAGGTCAGGGTTAGGGTCTACATATCAACGGTCAAAGGTCCTATAAAGCAATTCAGTTTAAGAATAAATTAAGAAAGTGGCCAGGCACAGTGGCTCACACCTGTAATCCCAACACTTTGGGAGGCCAAGGAGGGAGGAGTGTTTGAGGCCAGCAGTTCAAAACAGCCTGGGCAACACGGCGAGACCCTGTCTCTACAAAAAATAAAAACTAGCCAGGTGTGGTGGTGCATGCCTGTAATCCCAGCTACTCGGGAGGCTGAGGCAGGAGGATCACTTGAGCCCAGATGGTTGAGGCTGCAGAAAGGCGTGATCACGTGCAGCAGTGCACTCAAGCTTGAGTGACAGAGAGCCTGTCTCAAAAAGAAAAATCCGAAAAACCTAAAAGGTTGCCAAAACAGTATCATGGAATTGTCTCCATTACTGTTACATTTTGACACAAGAATTACATGCTCTTGCTTAAGAAATATATGTCAAACCTTGTTTAAAAACAGAAGATCGGCCGGGCAAGGTGGCTCACGCCTGTAATCCCAGCACTTTGCGAGGCAGAGGTGGGTGGATCACGAGGTCAGGAGATTGAGACAGTCCTGGCTAACACGGTGAAATCCCGTCTCTACTAAAAATACAAAAAATTAGCTGGGTGTGGTTGCAGGCGCCTGTAGTCCCAGCTACTCGGGAGGCTGAGGCAGGAGAATGGCCTGAACCCGGGAGGCGGAGCTTGCAGTGAGCCGAGATCGCGCCACTGCACTGCAGCCTGGGCGACAGAGCGAGACTCCATCTCAAGAAAAAAAAAAAACAGAGAAGATCATCTAAACAATTTTACATTATAATGAAATTTGAAGTACAGTCATGGGCCAGGTGCAGTGTCTCACGCATGTTAATCCCAGCACTTTGGGAGGCTGAGGAAGATCGCTTGAGTCCAGGAGTTTGAGGCTGCACTGAGCCAAGAGCCATGCACTCTAGCCTGGGCAAGAGAATAAGACCCTGTCTCAGGCGCAGTGGCTCATGCCTGTAATCCCAGCACTTTGGGACGCCAAGACAGGCGGATCACCTGAGGTCAGGAGTTCGAGACCAGCCTGACCAACATAAAGAAACCCCGTCTCTATTAAAAATACAAAATTAGCCGGACATAGGGGTGCATGCCTGTAATCCTAGCTACTCAGGAGACTGAGTCAGGAGAATCGCTTGAACCCGGGAGGCGGAGGTTGTGGTGAGCCAAGATCATGCCATTCCACTCCAGCCTGGGCAACAAGAGCAAAACTACATCATTAAAAAAAAAAAAAAAAAAAAAAAAAGACCCTGTCTCAAACTAATAAAAAACCAGTACAGGGTCAGGCGCGGTGGCTCACACCTGTAATCCCAACACTTTGGGAGGCCGAGGCGGGTGGACTGCCTGAGCTCAGGAGTTTGAGACCAGCCTGCACACATGATGAAACCCTGTCTCTACTGAAATACAAAAAGTTAGCCGGGCATGGTGGCACGTGCCTGTAATCCCAGCTACTCGGGAGGCTGACGCAGGAGAATCACTTGAACCCAGGAGGCAGAGGTTGCAGTGAGCCAAGATCGTGCCACTGCACTCCAGCCTGAGCGACAGAGCAAGACTCTGTCTCAGTAAAACAAACAGACAAAAAAACAGTACAGTCGTGTGCCACTTAACAACGTTTGGGTTAACAATGGACCACGTATATGATGGTGGTCCCATAAGATTATAATACAGTATATTTTTACATATCTTTTCTATGTCTATGTTTAGATACACAGACATTTACCACTGTTTTACAGTTGCCTAGAGTATTCATTACAGTAACATGCTGTACAAGTTGTAGCCCAGGAGCAATAAGGCTACACCACAGAGCTAGGTGTAGAGTAGGCTATACCATCTGGGTTTATGTAAACACATTCTATGATGTTCACACAAGGACAAATTCTCCTAAGGACGCATTTCTCGGAATGTATCCCCATCGTTAAGCAATATATGACTGTAATACTGAGCACTGTTTGCAATAAACAGGCCATTCCATTCAGCATAGGCCTGGAAATCATTTTGCTATTACCTAGAGATTTTTGTGACAGCTATATTTAATAGAAGAAGATTTAGTCTGTAATTTGGAAAGCCATATGTATATTTTCATTAAGTTTACATAAGCCAGTGTGCATGGGTAGGCAATTCTCATACAATTCAAGCTAAAGTGTTATTTCTCCTCTGAAGGCTGGAATTTCCTGATTCTTGCTTCTTGTCTATTTATTTCTTCTCTTCCATTGATATTGGTCCCAAGTCCAGGCACCAGTAGCACACATAAAATAGGAGAGAAGGGAAAACCACACATCCCTTAGGAAGTTAGGGGTATTGAAAGCTACCAGAACCACATTTAGACAATGAATTAGACTCCTAAAATAGCATATACTATGATTGCATTTACTCTGAGAAATGTTTTCTCCCATGGCTCTTGTGGTCAAATGACAATGAGGCATGCTGGGGCTTAGGTGATACAACCCTAAAATTAGAGTGGGTCAACAAGAAAAACTAAGGGGATAGCATTTCGGCAGGAAATGGGCTAAAATCAAGAGTATAATTTCTTGGCAAGGCGCCACGGCTCATGTCTGTAATCCCAAGCACTTTGGGAGGCCAAGGCAGGAGAATTGCTTGAGCCCAGGAGTTCAAGACCAGCCTGGGCAACATAGTGAGATCCCATCTCTATAAAAAATAAATTTAAAAAATTAGCCAGGTGTGGAGACTCACGCCTGTGGTCCTACCTACTTGGGAGGCTGAGGTGAGAGGATCGCTTGAGCTCAGTAGGTCATGGCTGCAGTGAGCTGTGATCGCATTACTGCACTTCAGCCTGGGTGACACAGCAAGCCTTGTCTCAAAAAAAACCCCAAGAAAGTATAATTTTCTTTTCTGGATTTAGCATCCTGAGATTAGAAATCTGACTGTAGAGATTCTAGTCCAGTCTTGGAGTATTTTTTTGTATTTCTAAAGCTTATACCATTAAGTTTAAGCAATAACTTCAAACTGCAAGCTTTAAATAAATAGTACTTATGCAATGAAGCAAATACTTATACGGTGTGCCCAGGCTGAATGTCACTGGCATATTTTAGCATATTTAATAAAACAACCTTGACTAACCTTAAAAAAGAGAGCAACAACAATAACAAACACCCACATCAAAAGAAGAAATCTAGGGCCCTCTGAGCCTTCGTATCCTGCTGCTAGGCAGCCTTCTGAACTTACAAGGGTAACTTACAAGGGTAATGTGCCAGACTTTGATCAAATTTGGCCTAGTTATTAGTTCCTTTTGAACCACACTTTCAATCCAAGATCACTTAAAGCTCTGCTGAACAGCAGCCTGTCTGGTCATTAAAAAAGAGAAAAGCTGCTGGGTGCCAGGCCGGAACAATAGAAACTAACAAAATATGGGTGATTTTCCTTCTGTTATTTCTCTCTGGTTCGGTGGTTTTATGTGGCTAATTGTCACATCCTCACCCAACACGTTCTACTTCTTTCGAGCAGCGTGTTTAACACCTGACCAGCTACATTTCTCCAGTGGTTTGTCTGGGCTGGGTGGCGTAAAGTGAGTCTTTGTGCTAGGGAATAGGGTCTGCTGAGGGCCAGGCTCGCCTTTTGCTTATGTTCCTGGCTCTCAATGGGTCCTGAATGCTTCACTAAGCACGGGCAATGAGCACCACGGTAAAGTGGGAAGAGATGTTCAAGACTGGGTGCCCACACTCAGCAAGTAGAGAGGTAAGACAAGGACATTAAGTATGAACAGGCAACTGGAGCATTATAAATTTTACCTCTACTCTATTTCCAAAACAGATTTGAAGTAGCTTGAGGAAGCTGTAATAATATATAATGGTTCCCACTTATTAGAGCTCTGTGCCAGGCACTATAGTAGGTGCTTAGACATTAATGCTGCTCATTTTGGGAGGCAGAGATTGTTATTCTGATTTTACAAGTCAGGAAGCTGAGGCCCAGGTAGGTCAAGTAATCTGTCCAAAACCTCATGGTTAAGGGCAGAGGTGGGGTTCATCTCAGGTCTGATGCCAAACCTTTGCATAGCTGAGGGCTATGATAGATGAAGGAAAGGACATTTACAGCTGGAGCAATCCAGGAAGGCTTCGTTGAGAAGGTGGACTCTGAGTTGGGCCAGCTTCAGGAGCCAGGGATTGATGCTGCCTGCAAGTGGTGAGGCAGCTTGGTGACCACCTCAGGGACAGAAGCAGGATGATCCCCAAACCCTCCCTGACTCACAAAGCTTTGACGTAGATACTGCACAGGAGCTACATCAAAACTGCCCTTCCTTTGGTCTCTTTTAAGTCTACTTGTGAACTTGTTGGCATCCATACATGAGAACATGCTTGGCCGTAGAACTGCCTCTCTGTTCTGATTGTTCCTGTGTCTGCTGCCTCTGACATTAGAAAACCTGAACTAAATATCATTGAAATTGGACATGAGGCAAAGAAATCAGAGATTCACTGGCGTTGCTTCAAAGGAAAAGATATTTGGCTTTTCTGGAATCACCTGTTCCCTGTTTACCCTGAGCTGGGTAATGATGTCTTCCATGGACATCCTCACCTGTGAAGGCAGAAGGTCGGAATGCAGCCAAGCGGGGCAACAAATTAAGGATTGTCATTTGGATCAGCGAATTCTTGCTATTCCTGCATTTCAGCACCCACTGGCACACCTGAGAGAGGAAGGATAAAGGGTTGGCAGGGGAAAAGTGAGGTGTGGAGCTTAGGAAAAGAGGGAAAGGGCCTCTCACCACTTACCTGATCAAATTTCTCCTCCATCAAGTCTCTGCAACACCGGCTCTCCACCAGGGTGGACTTAGCTGGACTGGGGGAGGCCCCAAATCCCATGAGGCCTTGGTGAGAGCTGTACCCCAGCAGCCCCACCAAGGCATTTGACTGCTGGGGCTGTACAGCCTGGAAACTGGTGAAGGGGGTAATGTGACGAGGTTTTGTTCCAAAGCCCATGAGATCTTTGCAGTACTTGTCGTGTACCAGCTGCTGCTGTGTGATTTCTTCCATTTCTTCTCTCAGACGCTACATATATGAGGAGGAAAAAAGGCATCTTTACTTATGACTGGCATTCAAACTGGGCACTGTGGATTCCACAGACCATTACATTTGCCTAATCCTGAAACGCAACTACTTCCAAAGTGAAGGGTGGCCACTCTTCATGTTTAGGGTTACAATTTCCCCAGAACTTTGCAAGGGACCTGATTTTGTTCTAAGTTAGGCAGAAGAGCACCACCTATTGAACAATAAAGCAGCAGCAGAGGGCTGCCTTGCCAAGGGTTCTCACATCCCAGGACTCCTCACTTGGTTTGGAAGGGCTGACTTGCATATTGCTGTGACTACTGACCTAGGCCACTGCAATGAGGCTTGCAAAGGTGATGGGAGCTCCCCTGCCAGCATCCTGTTAAGGACTGTCTGATCTCTTTCTTCTCCCTAGAAACCCAGGTAAAAACTTTAGCAGGCCGGGCGTGGTGGCTCATGCCTGTAATCCTGGTACTTTGGGAGGCCAAGCTGGGCGGATCACCTGAGGTAAGGAGTTCAAGACCAGCCTGGCCAACATGGTGAAACCCCGTCTCTACTAAAAATACAAAAAAATAGCCAGGAGTGGTGGCGGGCGCCTGTAGTCCTGTCTACTCAGGGGCTGAGGCAGGAGAATCACTTCAACCCAGCAGGCAGAGGTTGCAGTGAGCCAAGGTCGCACCACTGCACTCTAGCCTGGGCGACAAGAAGGAAATTCTGTCTCAAAAAAACAAAAAACAAAAACTTAACCAAGTAATTTTCTCAGAATCCTAGGATTCCACAGGTAGTATGGAATAAGCTGACTGAGAACTCATGTCTATTCCCTTTACAAAGGGCTGCTTAATCACTCATCCTCAGCCAGGCGCAAGGGCTTACACCTGTAATCCCAGCACTTTGGGAGGCCTAGGTGGGCAGATCAAGAGGTCAGGAGTTTGAGACCAGTCTGACCAACATGGTGAAAACCCGTTTCTACTAAAAATGCAAAAATTAGCTGGGTGTGGTGGCACATGCCTGTAATCCCAGCTACTCGGGAGGCTGAGGCAGGAGAATTGCTTGAACCCAGGAGGCGGAGGTTGCAGTGAGCCGAGATCACGCCAACTGGGCAACAGAGCAAGACTCAGTTTTGGGGGCTGGGGGAGGGGGGTTGGGGAGTACTCATCCTCCAAGACTCCAAATTGAGAAGGAGATACAAGTTTTCCAAACTTCTAAACTTTTCTTGGCACACATATTTTCACTTTTCAGAAAATCTTGTCCTCTCCTCTTGTCAAAGTCATCAATGAGTTTTAAGCTGCTAAATCCAATGGTCAATTCCTAGTCCTCATCTTATTTGACTTATCTGCAGCGTTTCATCCAACTGATACTTCCACCTCCTTGACGCCCTTTCTTCACCTGGCTTCTCAGACTCTAAACTCTCCTGACTCTCCTACTCCCTCCCTGGCTGCTCCTTCCCCATCTGCCTTGGTCCTCTTCATCTCCTGACCTCAGGTTCGCAGACTCCATCTCTTCTCCAACTGTACTAGTTCCCTTGTGCATCTCACCCAGTCTCATGATGAAATAACATCTATACGCTGACAATGCCCAAATCCATCCCCCTTGCCCAGCTCTCTCCCCAGAACTATTCAGTATCTCCACTCAGGTGCCCAACAGGTCTCTAAGTTAACAGGTTAAAACCAAACTCCCAGCCTTCTCCCCCAAGCCTGCTCTTCCCATTTCAGTCTTCGCACTGCAGTGAATGGCAATTTCATCCTCCTAATACTCAGGCCAAACACCTTGACACTTCTTTCTCTCCATCTACCTCCAAACCATCAGCAAATCCCAAATTCAGAATCCAGTTGCTTCTTGCAACTTCATAGCTCCCACTGTGGTCTGAACCACAAATATCCCCCACTTAAGACTGTGGCAATTCCCTCCTAACTAGATTCCTGGCTTTAGTGCTTGACCCTCTAACAATCCATTCTCAACACAATGGCAAGAGTGATCCTTTTGAAATATGAGTTAAATGTCACTCCACTGCTCAAAGCCCACTTACAGCTTCCCGCTTCCCACACAAAGGCCCTATGTGATATGCCCCCTCCTTCCCTTACGTGTTCCTCTGACCCCATATCCCCACACGCCTCTCCACTCTGCTCAGCCATGGTAGGGGAGCTGCTACTGCAGTATTTGCTGCTCCTCTAATACACCAGCATGCTCCTGCCTCAGGGCCCACTGCCTAGAATGCTCTTCCCCAGATACCTGTAGGGCTTTTTCCTAACCTCCTTCATGGCTGTGCTCAAATGGCACCAGGTTTTAAAATGTAATCCTTAATCCAGGTGAGCATTCTCTATTCCCCTTCCTTGCCCTACTTTTCTCCATAGCTCTTATAACCATATGATATATAATAGGTTTTTAGGTTTTTACTTGTATATTATCTATCTTCCCTTACAAGAATGGAATCTATTTTGTTCACTGCTGGAGTATTCTAGCTCTTAGGACACAGCGTAGCTGGCATATACTAGGTGCTCAATTAATATGTGTTGAATGAATGAACAAATTATGAAATTTTAATACCTTATATTTAGATAGTTTCCTTTTCTTTTTTTTTTTTTTTTTTTTTGGTGACGAGGTCTCACTATGTTGCCCGGGCTGGTCTCAAACTCCAGAGCTCAAGTGATTCTCCCACCTCGGCCTCCCAGAATGCTTGGATTACAGGCATGAGCCACCACACCCAGCCTTGGATAGTTTCTTATAATTTACAAACCACCTTCACAAGAACTATTTCAATGAAATCTGACAACCACTCTATGAGCCAGGTGATACTGTCCTGTTTTAATGGGAGGAAACAAAGATCTCAGAGCTGCCTAGATTACAGTGGAAAACATCATGTTAAACTCAGGAGGTAAAATCTGAAGGTTACCATTTATAGAATGCCCACTACGTATCAGGTGCCGTGCTGGACACTTCACATACATAGTCATCCACTTAGTATCCATGGGGGTTGGTTCCATGACCCACTGCGAGAGCAAAATCTGCAGATGCTCAAGTCCCTCTGATAAAGTAGCATGGTATTTGCATATAACCTATGTATAGCCTCCCACATACTTTAAATCATCTCTATGTTAGTTATAATACCTTATACAAAGTAAATGCTATGTAAATATTTGTTGCACTGTATTTTTAAAAATTTGTATTATCTTTAAATTGTTTGATTTTTCCTTGATTTTTTTTCTTTTTAAAAAGTTAAAAAAATTTTTTTGTAGAGACACGGTCTCACCGTCTTTTGCCCAGGCTGGTCACGAACTCCTGGGATCAAGTGTATCTTCCCACTTCAGCCTCCCAAAGTGCTGAAATTGCAGGTGTGGGCCACTGCACCCGGCCCTGGGTATTTGTGAACCATGACTAGTTGAATCCAGATGTAGAACTCATGGATATAGAGGGCCAACGTCATTTAGAAACCGCACAAGAGCCCAATGAGGTAGGTAAGAGTCCCTGTCCAAAGGGAGAAAAATGAGGCTAAACAGGTAACTTGCCTGAGTCACACAGTCAACAGAGTGGTGGGGATCTGAAGCCAGACTCCTGCTTCTGCACACTGCTGCATGCGCTGCTCCCACATCTGGGCATGGCTATTATCTAACAAGCACTGTGTCTATTATAAGCAGGAATCCCCGGGGTAAAATTTCACAGCTCATTTTCCACAGCCAGTCTCACAGATGAAGCTTTACCTCCCAAGTATATCCTGAATCAACTACTTCTCAGTATCTGTGCCAGCACTCCTAGTCAAAGCCACCACTGTCACTCACCCAGACTACTGTAATAGCTTCGTCTGGCAGCTGTGAGAATGCAACCTCCAACTACAAGGCACATAACCAAGGGCCCCAGCTGCTGCTCTGAAACCCATCACTAAGTTTGTGCCAACGTCACCCATTGCTCCCAGCCAATGACAGAACACAGTAGGGCTGCTAAGGCTATCCTGCTCTTGGGAGACACAGAACTCTCCGACAGCCAACTTTGGCTTGAAGACCCCGCGGTGGCCCTGCAGAGTAGGCTAGAACACTTCTATCTGTATTTTACCCTCTTGCTTACTCAGGGTCAGATGTGCATTGTGGTCCGACCCTTCTCCCAGGCTGTTTCCCTAATAAAATCCATGCACTTTTAAATCTACCTTCTCAAGCCAACACATCTCCTAATTGGTCTCCCTGCTTTCATTCCTGCCTTTTCCTACATTTTTCCTATAAGCAGTCAGTGATTGTTAGAAACGCATGACATCACATTATTCGCCTGTGTGCACACTTCCAATGTTTACCCCTGCGAAAGCTCGTGTTTACTGTGAACCATGGGCCTATTAATTGGGCCCCTCCTTCCCTCTTCCTTGCTCCCGGTACACCAGCCATACTTCCCTTCCTTCTGTTTCATCAATGTCTCACACTCTTCCGCCTCAAAGCCTCAGCCTGGAACACAGTCCCCCGGCCTGCTGCAAGGTAGCTCCTTCGTGTCATGTGGACCCCCCTCAAATAACACCACCTCAGGGAGGGCCTTCCTTGACCCTCCACTCGCCCCCTCCCCGTCACTCTCTATCCTATTCTGGTTTGACTTTCTTCATAGAACTTGCTGCTATCTGAAATTATCTTATTTACTTATTTATTATGTTTCCCGCCACAAAATGTCAGCTCCATGAGGACATGGATCTCGCCTTGCCTCACTCACAGAATGGTACATGGGGAACCTGGACTCCCCTCTGCCATGGCTTCTCACCTCTCCCTCCATGCTGCTGATTCGGACCAGCTCGTTAAGTATCAGCAAGGCTCCATGGATCCGATCATCCCGATTCATGCCCTTCTCTTTGGCCAAGGTCTCATCAAACCCCTTCTCTGCTTCTTCAAATGTGTGCTATGTAGAGAGACAAGGTGCCTTCATTAGAGACAGAGTACAAACCCAGAAAGAATATAGGCCCATCCCATCTACACTGGGGGTTCTGAGGTGCTACCACGCCTGCTTAGTGCCTTGTGCCAGTTATCAACAAAACTAACTGATCAATCTCTTTTATTTAATTCAGCTTCAATTTTTTTTTTTTTTTGAGACAGAGTCTTGCTCTATTGCCCAGGCTGGAGTGCAGTGGCGCAATCTCGGCTCTCCACAACCTCCACCTCCTGGGTTCAAGTGATTCTCCTGCCTCAGCCCCCTGAGTAGCTGAGATTACAGGCACACACTACCACGCCTGGCTAATTTTTGTATTTTCAGTAGAGACAGGGCTTCACCACGTTAACCAGGCTGGTCTCAACCTCCTGACCTCAAGTGATCCACCCACCTCAGCCTCCCAAAGTGCTGTGATTACAGGTGTGAGCCACCACGCCCGGCCCCAGCTTCAATTCTCATAATAAGCCTTTGAGGAAGATACCATCATCATCCCTATTTAACAGCTAAAAACACAGGCTCAAAGAATTTAAGTGACTTGTCCAAGATCACACAGCAAAGGCAAGACTGGAACCCAGGTCTCCCAATCCGATGTTCAGAGCTCTTTTTCTAATATAAGACTCACTGATAAGTTCCCTCTGCAGCAGTAATCAGCACAGGCCTTATGATACTAGAGCAGAAAGAACTGGCACTTTCTAAATTAGTATCATTTGTATCTCACTGATTTTGAGACACCTATTTTTCCATATTTTAACATCTCTGAAGAGATGTCTTTTTTTTGAGACAGAGTCTCACTCTGCTGCCAAGTCTGGAGTGTAGTGACGTGATCATGACTCACTGCAGCCTTGATCTCTTGGGCTCAAGCAATTCTCCCGCCTCAGCCTCCCAAATAGCTGGGAACACAGGCATGTAACACCAGGCCCAGCTAATTTTTTTATTTTTTGGAGAGACAGGGTCCCACATGCTGCCCAGGCTGGTCTCAAACTCCTGAGCTCAAGCAATCCTCCTGCCTTGGCCTCCCAAAATGTTGGGATTACAGGCGTGAGCATCCAGCTGAGATGTCTTATAATTAATTATTAATAAGAAGAAGGTACAAAGTCGGCCGGCCACAGTGGCTCATGCCTGTAATCCCAGCACTTTGGGAGGTCAAGGCGGGTGGATCATGAGGTCAAGAGATCAAGACCATCCTGGCCAATATGGTGAAACCCTGTCTCTACTAAAAATACAAAAATTAGCTGGGCGTGATGGCACATGCCTATAGTCCCAGCTACTCGGGAGGCTGAGGCAGGAGAATCACTTGAACCCAGGAGGCAGAGGTTGCAGTGAGCCAAAATCACACCACTAAACTCCAGCCTGGTGACAGAGCAAGACTCCATCTCAAAAAAAAAAAAAAAAAAAAAAAAAAAAAAAAAAAAAAGAAGGTACCAAGTCACAGTTTAATTGGCATATTTGCATTCTTAGTCATACACAAAATAATGTCTAGAATAATGGTGTGACTATCAATAGATGTTTGCTTTAATAAAATGCAATAAAGTAACTATTGATTCATACTGAGCATAAAAAAATTCACTGGAGGCCGGGCGTGGTAGCTCATGTCTGTAATCCCAGCACTTTGGAAGGCCAAGGCAGGTGGATCACCTGAGGTCAGGAATTCTAGACCAGCCTGGCCAACATGGCAAAACCCTGTCTCTATTACAAAAATTAGCTGGGCGTGGTGGCACACGCCTGTAGTCCTAGCTATTCGGGAGGCTAAGGTGGGAGAAAATCGCTTGAACCCAAGAGGTGGAGGTTGTGGTGAGCCGAGATTGCGCCATTGCACTCCAGCCTGGGCAACAGAGCAAGACTCCATCTCAAAAAAAAAAAAAAAATTCATTTGAGACCAAACCAAAAGGTGATTCTTGCTCCATGGCAAGGGCCTGTGGCTGCCCTTTAGGCCAGGTGATTCTCTACGTAGATGTGCTTTGCTAGTGGTGAGAATGGAGCCATCTCCTCACCCTGTACCACTGAGGCTTCTGCATCTCCTTCGGCTCACGCTGGGTGGTGAGAATCAGACAGGCACGAAGAGCGGCTACAGCTCCCTCACGGATGGCCTGTTTGGGGTCCCACACGGCCACAAAAATGTTGTCAAAGAAGGGTTGCACTTGCTGGAAGAAGAAGGTAGGGACACTGATGGCCAGCTCACGGAGAACCAGGACCTGGAGAAAAAAGCAAACCAAGAACTTTCATTGGTACCAGAGTTTTGTTCTCTCAGGAGTACAGTCTCTTGTCATCTTAGAGCCATACACACTAGGAACAGAGAAGGCTTGCTCACTCTTCTAGCTAGGAAATTCTGGGGACAGAGGAAGGAAAGCAAAATTGATTAAACAGCTCAGTGTTCATTATCCTAGGTTGTTTACAAACACAAAATGCTCGTAATGTTTGAACATAAGCTCTGGAAGTGCAGATGTGTTTTATGCTTTCTTTACCACTGTACTAATAGCCTAGAACTCTACCTGGAATACAGTAGGTATATAGTAAATATTTACCGAATGCATAATCCTGTTTAATGTTTAATCCTGTTATTATTTTTATTTGACAGAGGAAGAAACTGAAGGTCAGAAGCTGCCCCAGGTTACAGTTAGGTAGGAAGTTGCAAAGCCAAGACTTGAGCCAGGGTCCAAGTGTGTGTCCTTCTCCTGGTACCGTGCCCCCTCCTCACAGTACTGCCTCCTCTGAAGGGCAGCAGACTGGAAAGCATGCGGCCAATGCTTCTGATACCCACCACACCACTGCTAGATTCTCTCTTAAGGACGGACTCTACCCCATCTCACAGCCTGGAATCCTAGCTCTTCTAACCAGTTTTTTTAAGGAATGAGCCTCAGAAGGAAGCAAAAGACCCCACCATGACACCATCGTTCCCCAAGCCTGGCTGTGCTCCTCCCTGTAGGCACTCACAGCTGCATGTCTCCGGCCCTCATTGCGGTCAGCACCCAGCCATTCCAGGGCTCGCTTCACCTCAAATTCCACGTACTCAGCGGTAAAAGTGTCCCCTGCCATGGCAAGACGGCCAATGGCCTTGGATGCCATTTCCATGACAACTGGGTCATTGGAGGGGAGGAGGTTCCGAAGATAGTTGGCAAATCTGCCAATTCGGGTGGCATTCCCACCTTCCACTCCTATGAGGCTAGCTGGAAAAGAGAGGAAGGCAAAAGGTGATGACGGGGTGTATGCTGGCCAGGAAAGTACGCAGACTTCAACTAAAAGCTGGCGAGTGCCGGCCAGGTGCGGTGGCTCGAGTCTGTAATCCTAGCACTTTGGAAGGCCGAGGCGGGCGGATTGCCTGAGCTCAGGAGTTCGAGGCCAGCCTGGGCAACATGGTGAAACCCCATCTCTACTAAAATACAAAAAAAAAAAATTAGCCAGGCATGGTGGCATGCACCTGTAATCCCAGCTACTCGGGAAGCTGAGGCAGGAGAATTGCTTGAACCTGGGAGGCAGAGGTTGCAGTAAGCCGAGATCACACCATTGCACTCTAGCCTGGGCGACAGAGCGAGACTCTGTCTCAGGGAAAAAAAAAAAAAAAAAGCTGGCGAGTGATCCCTCCATTCTACTTTGAGTACATTTCTAGATGGCAAGGAGAAAGACAATTTTCATTTTAACCCACATATTTAATACTTGTGCCAGAAATATTTACATAAAGCAAAATAATCTCATGCTAGTATAATTTTCTCCACTACCCCCCAAAAAAGGGAAAACAACTGGGACTGGATAATAATTCACAGGACTGATGACCAGTCCTTAGAAGTTAAAAATGACCTGCCTGGCCGGTTGTGGTGGCTCACACCTGTAATCCCAGCACTCTGGGAGGCCGAAGTGGGCAGATCACTTGAGGTCAGGAGTTCGAGACCAGCCTGGCCAACATGGTGAAACCCTGTCTCTACTGAAAATACAAAAATTAGCCGGGCATGGTGGCAGGTGCCTGTAATTCCAGCTACTCAGGAGGCTGAGGCACGAGAATCGCTTGAACCCAGGAGGTGGAGGTTGCAGCGAGCCATGATCACACCACTGAACTCCAGCCCCAGCAACAGAGTGAGACTCCATCTTGGAAAAAAAAAGACCTGCCTTTTATTAACTATACCGATTCCACTTTTCCATTCGTGAGCCCCACTATGCGAAACCCTGCTCTACTGAGGAAGCAGAGCCCACAAAAGGCAATATGAAGGAGTGGAAAGAAAGCTGGCTTCTAGTCTCAGCTCTGGTAAACTGTCTGAAAAGTCACTCGATGGTTCCGAGACTCCACTTCCACATCTAAAAATACGTTTTTCCTGTGGCCCAGGACTGCTGCTAGAATTAAAAGCCACGGGCTTCTTAAATTTCATTAAGCAAATATGAACTAGTATCCAGTAAGTGGCAGACACAGGGTGCAGTGGGCACAAAGGTGAATGTGTTGTTTTTGTGACCAGAGACTCTGTCCTTACCTATGGCCAAGATGCCACCTTTCCTCTCATTGGCATCTGAGCTGGAAACCAATTCAAAAATGTGATGGTTCAGTTGGTCATAGAAGCGAGTAGACTCCTCTTGACTCATCTGCAAAAGACGATATAATCAGAACAATTTCTAATAATTCTCTGACTGTGGTGGTGGGAGTGGGCTGGCATCTAAAGATTAGATCCTGAGAGGCAGGCGGTATAGTTCAAACCAAAGAAGACAAGCTACTGCCCATTTCTATAAGATTACACTGTAGAACACCTGAACTTGCAATCATCTGATTATTTAACAAATATTTATTGGGTATCTACTCTGTGGCAGAAAATGTCCTGTCCTAGGTTCTTTCTAGTACCAGGGATACAAGGAGAAACAAGATACTGTCTCTGACCTCAAGTCTGGTCTCTATTTAGAAAGCCTGTAGCTCTCAACTCTCCAGACCCATCCCAATCACTGTTATCAGACAGAAAGCATTTGAGGGTGTGGTATGTGGTAAGGAAAAACTAAAAAGTTAAAAGAAACAGCTAAGTCTATTCTGGCCCCTAAAATGTGACCACAAACAAGAAAAATGCTACAAAAATGTGCAACTGCTGCAAAAGAACCTGCATGTTTTATGGATGTGAGAGGTTGGGTGCCTTTCTAAAATAATCTCTGTTTTCCAAATCCTCACTTAGCTGTCCAAAAAAAAATGTAAACCAGTGATGGTACATTTAGCCCAAACATCCCACAATGACTGGCCCCAGATCCCAGAAGCACCTCTCGGAGTTCCATGGTGACATAGTGCTGGAGCTCCTTGGCAGCTTTGGCCCTGGTCTCCTCATTCCGGCTCTTTAGGCCACTGGCAAACTGCTGCAGGACGCTCACATTGCTAGATGTGGTGGCAGCGGTGGCGGCGGCGGCAGGTCCGGTTCCAAGCATCTTGCCCTGAGGTTCTTTAGAGAGAAGTTTCCTTTAATATTCTGGATAAGAAAGTATGATGATAAATTTACTTATGGCCCTGGTCACCCAACACAGATCTCCCCCTAGCCCTTGTCAAGGCAGGGGATTCTAAAAAGGTTGAGAGATCTTATTGAGGAACATTTAGAAAGCCTAGATTCATTAGACAATGACTGATGTTTAAAAGAGGCAGTGTAGTAGGGAGGTTAAATTGTGGGCTATCGGCCTAGCCTACTTGAGTTTGAATCTTTGGGTTATATACCTTGAGTAGTTTGGGAGGCTGAGCCTGGAGGACCACCTGAGGTCAGGAATTCGAGACCAGCCTGGCCAACGTGGTGAAACCCCATCTCTACTAAAAATACAAAAATTAGCTGGGTGTGGTGGCACGTGTCACCTGGGAGGCTGAGGCAGGAGAAGTGCTTGAACCGGGGAGGTGGAGGTTGCAGTGAGCCGAGATCCTGCCACTGCACTGTCTCAAAACAAAAACAAAAACAAGGTTATATACCTCCAGAAAGACACTCAAAATGTCTGTTTCTTCAACTACAATAGGAAGATAATAGTACCTAGTTCATGGGTTGATGTCAGAACTAAATGACTTAATACATGTCAAAAAGTGTTTAAAACAGTACAGGGCATATACTAAGTTCTTAATAATTGTTAGCTATTATTACTACTACTACTATGTACAAGGCAAAGTGCCAGGTAACAAATGTCGGGAGGTAGGGAAAGAATTAAAAATGACTAAGACTGCCCCTTTCCTCAAGTTCAGTCTAAAAAGAGAGATTATTATTCTACAGCAGCACTGTCTAATGGAAATATAGGCCGGGCACAGTGGCTCACGCCTGTAACCCCAGCACTTTGGGAGGCCAAGGAGGGCAGATCACCTGAGGTCAGGAGTTTGAGACCGGCCTGGGCAATATGGTGAAACCTCGTCTCTACTAAAAATACAAAATTAGCCAGGCGTGGCAGTACGTGCCTGTAATCCCAGCTACTTGGGAGGCTGAGGCAGGAGAATCACTTGAACCCAGGAGGTGGAGGTTGCAGTGAGCTGAGACTGGGCCATTACACTGCAGCCTGGGCAACAAGAGCAAAACTCCATCTCAATTAAAAAAAAAAAAAAAAAAAGAGGACATACAATGATCCACATATGTAATTTTAAACCTGCTCATAGCCATATTTTAAAAGGTAAAAAGAAACAGGTGAAATTAATTACTCAAACCAATATATCCAAAATATCATTTCAACATATTATCAATATTTAAAAAATTGATATAGTGTCCATTCTTTTTTTTTAGCGAGTCTTCAAAATCTAACGTGCATTTTACACTTACAACAATGTAAATTTGGACTAGTCACTTTTTTTTTTTTTTTTTTGAGACAGTCTCGCTCTGTCACCCAGGCTGGAGTGCAGTGGCATGATCTCGGCTTACTGCAACCTCCACCTCCCGGGTTCAAATGATTCTCCTGCCTCAGCTTCCTGAGTAGCTGGGACTACAGATGTGCAGCACCATGCCTGGCTAATTTTTGTGTATTTTTAGTAGAGATGGAGTTTCATTATGTTGGCCAGGCTGGTCTCAAATTCCTGACCTCAGGTGATCCGCCCGCCTTGGCCTCCCAAAGTGCTGGGATTACAGGTGTGAGCCACCATGCCTGGCCTGGACTAGTCACATTTCAAGTGCTCTACAGCCACATGTGGCTGGTGGTTCTTGTACTGAACAATGCAGTTCTACAGGGAACTAGCACTTCAAATGTAAGCTAAAAGAAACCAATTAGTTCCAGGCGCGGTGGCTCACGCCTGTAATCCCAGCACTTTGGGAGGGCGAGGTGGGCGGATCACAAGGTCAGGAAATCGAGACCATCCTGGCCAACACAGTGAAACCCCGCCTCTACTAAAAATACCAAAAAAAAAAAAAAAAAAAAAAAAATTAGCCGTATGGTAGTGGGAGCCTATAGTCCCAGCTACTCTGGAGGCTGAGGCAGGAGAATGGCGAATTTGTAAGGCACAGAGGAAAAATCAGGGAATAATTGGTTTTGAAAAGCTTTCAAATACTCCACTGCCAATAAGAAGACTGCAGAAAGAAATGTCATCCTTTAGGGGAGAAGAAACTTAGGAATCCCTACCAAGAAAACTACTCCAGTTTGTGTGAATGTGTGTGCGTACAAAAGGGGGGAAGGAGGCTGGCAAGGGATTTCTATTCTCAGGAAAGAACCAGTGTATCTTTATATGATCTGAGGCCCACAGGCCATCTGCTCCAGACTGAATTCAATTAAACTTAGGATATCTGAAGTCAAATATCCTAAGGGTGTTTATAGGGCTTAAGGAAGTTAAAATTGGATGGGGGAAACAGGGATGGGGCTGGGGGAGAGGGAGAGAGGATGTACCCCAACGATGTAACCGAGCTCAGTTTCGGGGACTGGGTCTCTGAGACGTGTCCACAGTGGAGGACAAGGGGCTGACACGGACGCTGGTGTTCCCTGGGGCAGAGATACACAATTTTTGTATGTGGCTCAGAAGAAAGGGTGGCTGTGACGGGCAAAAGACCCAAAGGGCAGTACCAGAGCTGATGGGCCGGCCTTCGGGCGGACGTACCGCGGGCCGAAGGGTCCAGGGGTCTCTTGGGGGTCCCGGGGAGGTGGGCGTTGCCTCGAGGGGTGGGAGTCAAGGCCTCAGATGGTGCCCAGGTAGTGGGGCCGGCAATGTGGGGACCCCACGTCCCAGACGGGCGACTTCCCCTGGCCCCCCCACAGGCAGCCTGGCCGTGGGTCTGGACATTACGCCGCCTTAGAGGGGTCATGCCAGGCCCTGGACTCACCGCGCGGCTTCGGCCAAGGCCTCAGCTGCCGCCGCCAGCACCGGTACCGCCGCTTCAGGCCCCCTGCCCCACCGCCCGCCTTCCCCGCTGTCCTCTAAGCCGGGAGCGAGGGAAGGAGGGTTCCCAGCCCTGAGGACCAATCGACAGGTATAGGAAGAAGATGGACTGAAAAACAAGCCAATAGTAATGAAGAAGAAGTGAAGCTTCAGGACCCGGCTTCTCCAGGGGGCGGGGACTGTTCAAATAGACAAACCACGCGGCCAGTGGCAGGTGAAAACAGGCTTGGGTCCACTCGGGAGAACCAATCGGTCGTGAGTTGACCTCAGTCACTTCCACTCATACATCCGGTGCGGCGCTGCTAGGATTCCCTTCTGCATCCGGGCTGTGAACTCAAGGAGTCCGCTGTCTGGGTACCTCCGGATCGCACAGAGAGCGGCCAGCGGGGTTCGCGACCCCTCCCGGTGTAATTCTGAGAGGAGAATGTGAGCGATGCCGGCGCCCAGGAATTACTGCATCAAAAGACGTTTCGGGCTAGCGCTCTTTATGGATCCTGTGATTTCTCTTTTGTTACAATTAATAAGCATTTGAAAATGTTTTTAATTAGATTTTCTCACTTTCCCAAAATTATCCAACTCAGGATCACTCCAGAGAAACCATAGCCAAGTTTTAACCAAAAGAGCTACTCATAAATAAAAATTTTCAAAGCAACATTATTTTTTTTTAAATCCTTTCAAAAAATCAATAGCTGGCCCGGCGCGGTGGCTCATGCCCATAATTCCAGCACTTTGGGAAGACCAAGGCAGGCGGATCACCTTAGGTCAGGAGTCGAGACCAGCCTGGCCAACTTGGTGAAATTCCCCCACCCGCACCCCCCGTCTCTACTAAAAATATAAAAATTAGCTGGGCATGGTGGCGCATGCCTGTAATCCCAGGTACTCGGGAGGCTGAGGCACGAGTATCGCCTGAACCCGGGAGGCGAAGGTTGCATGCGCCGAGATTGTGCCACTGCACTCCAACATGGGCGACAGAGCAAGCTCCGTCTCAATACATACATACACGCACACACACATACCAAAGAAAAATAAATAGCTGCTGGTCACAGTGGCCCACGCCTGTAATCCCAGCACTTTGGGAGGCCGAGGCAGGAGGATCACTTGAGGTCAGGAGTTCCAGACCAGCCTGGGCAACATAGCGAGACAATGTCTCTACAAATTAAAAAAAAAAATCAATAGCAAAAGTAGATTTGACTACATTTTTTTAAATCACAGTGCTATTTGTCATAGTAAACACTGAAAATTCCTAAATATTTCAAAGTAGGAGTCCAATAAAATATGATGCATTCGGCCGGGCGTGGTAGCTCACACCTGTAATCCCAGCACTTTGGGAGGCCGAGGCGGGCGGATCACGAGGTCAGGAGTTTGAGACCAGCTTGACCAACATAGTGAAACCCCGTCTTTACTAAAAATACAAAAAAAAAAAAAAAAAATAGCTAGGCGTGGTGGCAGGCGCCTGTAATCCCAGCTACTCAGGAGGCTGAGATAGGAGAATTGCTTGAAGCCAGCAGGCAGAGGTTGCAGTGAGCCGAGATTGCACCACTGCACTCTAGCCCGGGTGACAGTGCGAGACTCCATCTCAAAAAAAAAAAAAAAAAAGATGCATTCATAATAAGAAAAATATGTAGCCATTAATAATTATAATTTAGAGCCTAGCATGGTGGCTCATCCCTGTAATCCCAGCACTTTGGGAGGCCGAGGCAGGATTGCTTGAGGCCAGGAGTTCCAGACCAGCCTGAGCAACATAGTGAGACCCTCGTCTCTACAAAAGAAATTTAAAAATTAGCTGTGCGTGGTAGCACATGCCTGTAGTCCCAGCTACTTGGAAGGCTGAGGCAGGAGAATCACTTGAGTCTATGACTTCAAGGTTGTAGTCATCAGTCATCTGTGATCTCCACTGCACTGCAGCCTGGGCAGCAGAGAAAGATTCTGTCTCAAATAATAATAATAATAACAATAAATAGTGGTAATTAGATGAATATTTGCTAAGAAGGAAAATGTTCACGACCAGTTCAAAAATTACAAGTTATGCAACAATATAATATAACCATTTACAAAAATATTTATGCATTTCTTATATGTCTACGTTTACATGGGGGAAATGTGCACAATTAAGATGCAATTTGGGAAAGACACACTTTTTTTCTTTATACATTATCAATTACTTATGTAATAAAAACAAGTGAAGGTAGAAGAAATGAGTTTTCAGAAGGCCTAAACTGCCAAATTAAAGATGGTTGGGCTGGGTGCAGCGGCTCACACCTGTAACCCCAGCACTTTGAGAGGCCAAAGCAGGAAGATTGCATGAGCCCAGGCATTTGAGATCAGCCTGGGCAACATAGTGAGACTCCATCTCAAATAAATAAATACATAAATAAAGATGGTTGGTAATATTCCGTGGCTAACAAAATGTGTTGTTTGGCAGTTTTTTTTTGTTGCTGTTGTTAATATCTATGATATTGGCCAGGTACAGTGGCCCAACACTTTGGAGGCTGAGGCAGGTGGATTGTTTGAGCCCAGGAGTTTGAGACCAACCTGGGCAACATGGTGAAACCTCATCTCTACAAAAAATGCAAAAAATTAGTTGGTGTGGTGGCATGCACCTGTGGTCCCAGCTACTTAAGAGGTTGAGGTGGGAGGATCACTTGAGCCCAGGAGGTCAAGGCTGCAGTGAGCTGTGATCTCACCACTGCACCACTGCATTCCATCCTGAGTTGGCAGAGTGAGACCCTGTCTCCAAAAAAAAAATATATATATATATATATAAAATTGCTCCTTTTTTTTTTTTTTTTTAAGACAGAATCTTACTCTGTCACCCAGGCTGGAGTGCAGGGGAGCCATCTCACCTTACTGCAACCTCTGCCTCCCAGGTTTAAGTGATTCTCTTGCCTCAGCCTCTCAAGTAATAATGGCTACTTTAGATTTAGCCTCTTTTCATTGCTCCTGTGAGATAACCATTCCTCTAAATTTTACATTTTCACTGATGTTCAACATTTTTTTTTTTTTTTTTTTTTTTTTTTTTAGATGGAGTCTCGTTCTGTTACCCAGGCTGGAGTGCAGTGGCACAATTTCGGCTCACTACAACCACCGCCTGCTGTGTTCAAGTGATTCTCGTGCCTCAGCCTCCTGAGTAGCTGGGATTACAGGCACTTGCCACCACACCCAGCTAATTTTTGTATTTTTAGTAGAGACATGGTTTCGCCATGTTGGCCAGGCTGGTCTTGAACTCCTGACCTCAGGTGATCTGCCTGCCTCAGCCTCCCAAAGTGCTGGAATTACAGGCGTGAGCCATTGCGCCTGGCCCAGCATCTATATTTTTATCATTAAAAATTTCTAATATGCAATATAGTCACTATTCACATCTCAAAATAAACAAGTTACATTTATCATGAAAAGTCTTGCTCCACCCTTGCCCCTTGACTATGTATTTTCTCATTTTCTTATGCATCCCTAGATTTTCTGTCTGCAAAAACAAGCAAATATATATGTATGTATATTCCCTTTTTTTTTTTTTTTTTTGAGACAGAGTCTCACTCTGTCACCCAGGCTGGAGTGCAATGGCATGATCTTGGCTCACTGCAACCTCTGCCTCCCAGGTTAAAGTGATTCTCCTGCCTCAGCTTCCCCAGTAGCTGGGATTACATGCCTGCGCCATCATGCCTGGCTAATTTTTTTATTTTTAGTAGAGACGAGGTTTCACCACATTGGGCAAGCTGGTCTCAAACTCCTGACCTCAGTTGATCCACTCACCTCAGCCTCCCAAAATGCTGGGATTACAGGCATGAGCCACCACGCCCAGCCCATACATATATTCTTATTTTCCCCTTTTGTTATACTATATGCACTATTTTGCATTTTTTAAATTTTAGTGTATCTTGTATATCTTTCTCTTATAGTTCCAACAGGTTTATATGCCTGCTGCACAGCAACAGACCAATGCAATGAGACAGCAGAGTCTGCAACAGAGAAAGAGTTTAATGATCGCAGAGCAGCCAAGTGAGGAGATGGGAGTGTTACCAGCGCTGAATTTGCAATGGTCTGCAGCAAGCTCAGTTCTTGCCTCCTCAGAAGAAAGAATTCAACCGAGGGGCATAAGGCAGAGTGAGAGACTGAGGCAAGTTTTAGAACAGGAGTGAAAGTTTATTAAAGAGCTTTAGAGCACAAATGAAAGGAAGTAAAGGACACTTGGAAGAGGACCAAGCAGTTGACCTGAGAGATGAAGTGCGTTGTTTGACCTTGACTTTGGGTTGGCATACTTCCAGGGTCTTGCATCCCTTCTCCCTTGATTCTTCTCTTGGGGTGGGCTGTCCACATGCATGGTGGCCTGTCAGCACTTGGGTGGGGGCGCATGTGCAGTGTGTTTACTGGAGTTGTGGGCATGCTCACTCAAGGTGTGTTTCCCTTACCAGTCCAGTGTTCCTAGAGGAAGATCATCTGCCATTTTGCCTCTTAGTGCCCATGCTTGAGCCTACTCGCCCAGCTCCTGAGATCTTATGGGAAGCTGCTAATCACCAGTTTCAGGTGTTTCTATCTTTTGGGAGACTGCCTTTCCCTGGCACCAGATGCAATCAATTATTATTTTAGTGAGCTAGCTTAACAACTGCCTGACCATCACCTATTGGTTGCTTGACATTCCTGGGGTTAGGGGGTGGGGGCCTCTCCTGCTCTGCTCATGTCTGACTAGCTACCTACTGTAACAGGAGGAGACCTTCAAATCCATCTCCCCAAGGAATTCTGAGCTGGGTTTTTTTTTTTTTTTTTTTCTTGAGACAGAGTCTTGCTCTGTTGCCCAGGCTAGATTGCAGTGGCAGGATCTCAGCTCACTTCCACCTCTACCTCCCAGGTTCAAGCAATTCTTGTGCCTCAGCCTTTTGAGTAGCTGGGATTACAGGTGTGTGCCACCACACACGGCTAATTTTTGTATTTTTAGTAGAGACATGGTTTCACTGCATTGGTCAGGCTAGTCTCAAAGTCCTGACCTCTTGATCCTCCCACCTCGGCCTCCCAAAGTGCTGGGATTATAGGAGTGAGCCAACGCACCTGGCCTGAGCTGGGGATTGGAGACGGGGAGAGACTGGAAATTTGGTATCGTTTATTGGTCGGGGTAAAGGGGATGAAATCATCAGGATGTGGAAACTGCATTCTTTTTTTTTTTTTTTTTTTTTTTTTTTTGAGATGGAGTCTCGCTCTGTCGCCCAGGCTGGAGTGCAGTGACGCAATCTCGGCTCACTGCAAGCTCCGCCTCCTGGGTTCACGCCATTCTCCTGCCTCAGCCTCTCCGAGTAGCTGGGACTACAGGTGCCCGCCACCGCGCCCGGCTAATTTTTTTGTATTTTTAGTAGAGACGGGGTTTCACCGTGGTCTCGATCTCCTGACCTCATGATCCACCCGCCTCGGCCTCCCACAGTGCTGGGATTACAAGCGTGAGCCACCGCGCCCGGCTGGAAACTGCATTCTTTGGTGAGTTAGCTCCCTGTGGGATCTTTCGCAATGGCTGTCATTAGTAGTTTCACTGATATGCAGGACCTGGAAGAATACCTCAGGTGGAAAACAATCTTTCGCAAGCTTAAGTTGTATGATGACAGGGTCCGCATGATTCTGGGACAGTAGGCAGCAAACAACTATGAGGAAGTGGCTCAGAGTTCAATGTGACCTCATGATGAATGCTGAATGTGCTGCAAGCTTTGTTTATTTTCATTCCTCTCCCTCCCTTCTTCCCTTATTCTATTCTATTCTATTCTATTCTATTCTATTCTATTCTTCTATTTTATTTTTTATTTTATTTTATTTTGAGACGGAGTCTCTCTCTGTCACCCAGGCTGGAATGCAGTGGTGTGATCTCAGTTCACCGCAACCTCCACCTCCCGGATTCAAGCAATTCTCCTGCCTCAGCCTCCCGAGTGGCTGGGATTACAGGTGTGCGCCACCACGCCAGCTAATTTTTGTCCTTTTTTTTTTTTTTTGAGACCAAGTCTCGCTCTGCAGCCCAGGCTAGAGTGTGCAGTGGCGTGATCATAGCTCACTGCAACCCCCGCCTCCTGGGTTCAAGCAATTCTCCTGCCTCAGCCTCCAGAGTAGCTGGGATTACAGGTGTGCACCTGTGCAGAGTAGCTGGGATTATAGGTGTATGCCACTGTACCCGGCTAATTTTTTGTATTTTTAGTAAAGACAGGGTTTCACCATGTTGGCCAGGCTGGTCTTGAACTCCCAACCTCAGGTAATCTGCCTGCCTCAGCCTCCCAAAGTGCTAGGATTACAAGTGTGAGCCACCGTGTCTGGCCTAATTTTTGTATTTTTAGTAGAGACGGGGTTTCACAATGTTGGCCAGGCTGGTCTCGAACTCCTGACCTCAAGTGATCAGCCTGCCTTGGCCTCCCAAAGTGCTGGGATTACAGGCGTGAGCCACCGCACCCAGCCTCTGATTAATTTTATAAAGTTGGTTGGGACAGTTTCATTTCCATCTTGGTACACAGAGAGTTTCTTGTCCTTTTGTTGTTGCTACAGCTGCATAGTATTCCATCACATGGCTATGCCATAGTTCATTTTCCAGTCCTCTGTGAATAGACATTTGTGTTATGTCTAAATTTGTGCTATTACAAATGCTGCAGTGAATGCCTTTGTACGTATATCATTTTCTTCCCTGACAGCTATATCAAGATAAATTCCCATAAATGGGATTACAGGGTTAGACAGTTTTGATGAATCTTGTCAAGTTGATCTCTATAAGGGAGGTACCAATTTTTACTCCCATCAGCCATATAGGAGACTTTTGCCACCCTGAGATACGAAAAAGCCCTGTTTTCTAATTAATAATCAAAGATGATTTTATAGCAACAGTAATAAGTGCGTTTGTCGGTTTCTTTTCTGTTTACAAAGAACTTTCTTTTCTTATTGTTTTTTGCAAGTCTTTTTATTTTATTATTATACTTTAAGTTCTAGGGTACATGTGCACAACGTGCAGATTTGTTACATAGGTATATATGTGCCATGTTGGTTTGCTGCACCCAGCAACTTGTCATTTACATTAGGTATTTCTCCTAACGCTATCCCTCCCCCAGCCCCCCAGCCCCCAACAGGCCCCGGTGTGTGATGTTCCCCTCCCCGTGTCCATGTGTTCTCATTGTTCAACTCCCACTACAAAGAACTTTCTTATGCATTACACTAAAATAATAGCTAATATTTATTGAGCACTTACAGTGTATCAGGGATTTTGGTGGACATTATAGAGTACTTGTTAAAAGCAGCTTGGAGTCAAATCAAACTAACTGAATCTGAAATTTGGCTGCAACACTTAGTACCTATTTCCTTATGTGTAAAACTGGAAGGATTATAGTCCCTTCGTTGGTAGGCAGTATTGTGGGGGTTAAACGCTAATACCACATGTAAAGTACCTAAAAGAGGTACTTGGCTGGGCATGGTGGCTCACGCCTGTAATCCCAGCACTTTGGGAGGCCAAGGCAGGTGGATCACCTGAGGTCAGGAGTTCGAGACCAGCTTGGTAAAACCCTATCTCTACTAAAAATATAAAAATTAGCTGAGCATGGTGGCAGGTGCCTGTAGTCCCAGTTACTCAGGAGGCTGAGGCGGAGAATCACTTGAACCTGGGAGGTGGAGGTTGCAGTGAGCGGAGATCGTGCCACTGCACTCCAGCCTGGGCGACAGAGCAAGACTCCGTCTCAAAAGCAAACAAACAAAGTATATGGCTCATGCGAAAAGTCAATAAATGCTGTTTACTGTTATTCCTGAGCGTTTCTATGAGGCAGGTTATATTGTTCCCACGTTATATGTAAGTAAGCCAAAGAACAGAGATATTGGGACATGGAATTGGTAAGTGATAGAGCCAGGATTTTAATATATCTGCTGATATATTGTCTCATTTGACATTATATGACTCATGGGTTTGGCCAGCATAGAAAGCTTTGTGTTGAGTGGTGAAGTTGTAATGTTTAACAACCAGATTGGGGGTAAGTGGAAGCAGATATGTACAGAGCTAGCTTCACAGCTGCGTCATGCTCTGTTTTGCAATTGTTAATGATTTTGAACAAGAGGGCCCACTTTTTTTTTTAATTTTTAAAATTAATTATTTTTTTTGAGATGGAGTTTTGCTCTTATTGTCCAGGCTGGAGTGCAATGGCACAATCTCGGCTCACCGCAACCTCCACCTCCCAGGTTCAAGCGATTCTCCTGCCTCAGCCTCCTGAGTAGCTAGGATTAGAGGCATGCGCCACCATACCCGGCTAATTTTGTATTTTTAGTAGAGACGGGGTTTCTCCATGTTGGTCAGGCTGGTCTCGAGCTCCCGACCTCAGGTCATCTGCCCGCCTTGGCCTCCCAAAGTGCTGGAATTACAGGCGTGAGCCACCGTGCCTGGCCTGGCCCCACTTATTTATTTATTTTATTTTATTTTATTTTATTTTATTTTTTTGAGATAGGGTCTCACTCTATTACCCAGGCTGGAGTACAGTGGCACAATCATGACTCACTGCAGCCTCAACTTCCCAGGCTCAGGTGATTCTTCCGCCTCAGCCTCCCAAGTAGCTGGGACCACGGGTGCACACTGCCACATCTGGCTAATTCTTTTCCTTTTTCTTTTTTTTTTTTTTTTTTTGAGATGGAGTCTCGCTCTGTCACCCAGGCTGGAGTGCAGTGGCACGATCTCGGCTCACTGCAAGCTCCACCTCCCGGGTTCATGCCATTCTCTTGCCTCAGCCTCCCAAGTAGCTGGGACTACAGGTGCCTGCCACCACGCCTGGCTAATTTTTTTGTATTTTTAGTAGACATGGTGTTTCACCATGTTAGCCAGAATGGTCTTATGTCCTGACCCCGTGATCTGCCTGCCTTGGCCTTCCAAAGTGCTGGGATTACAGGCATGAACCACTGCACCTGGCCCACGCCTGGCTAATTCTTCGATTTTCACCATGTTGTCCAGGCTGGTCTTGAGCTCCTGGGCTCAAGCGATCCACCTGCCTTGCCCTCCCAAAGTGTTGGGATTACAGGTGTGAGCCACTACGTCTGGTCTTTTTAATTTTTTAGAGCGGAGATCTCACTATGTTGCCCAGGCTGGTCTCTAACCTGAGCTCAAGAGATCCTCCCGCCCGGTGCGGTGGCTCACACCTGTAATCCCAGTACTTTGGGAGGCTGAGGCGGGCGGATCACGAGGTCAGGAGATAGAGACCATCTTGGCTGACAGGGTAAAACCTCGTCTCTAATAAAAATACAAAATAATTAGCCGGGCGTGGTGGTGGGCACCTGTAGTCCCAGCTACTTGGGAGGCTGAGGCAGGAGAATGGCGTGAACCCTGGAGGCAGAGCTTGCAGTGAGCCAAGATCGTGTCACTGCACTCCAGCCTGGGCAACAGAGCAAGACTCCATCTCAAAAAAACAACAAAAAAAGAGATCCTCCCACCTCAGCCTCCTGAGTAGCTGGGACTACAGGCACACATTACCATCCCCAGCTCCACCTCTTTAGTTTGCACTGGGTACCACAAATTATGTAGTCAGTCCTGTGTGCATATATGTTGCATGTATATTATAATTTCACTGATGTAAATGATGTGTAGCATACAGTTTACAAATACTAAAATATACAGTACAGGACTCTGTTGTAAACTCCATATAGCCAGTTCTCACAGTATGCTTTCTTTGATGTTGTGTAGCTTCCCTATGGTCCCAATTGATCAATGAGCATAGTTCAGACATGAATGTTGGTTGATATTTTATGTTAGGAGTAAGAGGAAAGTGAAACAGTCAAAAGAGATATGTCAGAACTTCACTAGTTTGTCAAGGCTACGAGCGACTTATTTGTTCAACTGGATAATAATTTGCCAATGCTGGACGAATATTTCCTCGAAGTTTTTGTGCATTCACTTACACACTTTTTTTTTCTCTTTTTTTTTTTCTTTTTTGAGATGGAGTCTCACTCTATTGCCCAGGCTGGAGTGCAGTGGTGTGATCTTGGCTCACTGCAGCCTCTGCCTCCAGGGTTCAAGCAATTCTCCTGGCTCAGCCTCCCGAGTAGCTGCGATTACAGGAATGCACCACCACCCCTGGCTAATTTTTTTTTTTTTTTTTTTTTTTTTTTTGAGATGGAGTCTCACTCTGTTGCCCAGGCTGGAGTGCAGTGGCATGATCTTGGCTCACTGCAACCTCCATCTCCTGGGTTCAAGCAATTCTCCTGCCCCAGCCTCCCGAGTAGCTGGGATTACAGGTGCCTGCCACCACACGCGGCTAATTTTCGTATTTTTAGTAGAGACAGGGTTTCGCTATGTTGGCCAGGCCGATCTCGAACTCCTGACATCAAGTGATCCGCCCGCCTCGGCCTCCCAAAGTGCTGGGATTACAGGCGTGAGCCACCGCACCCTCCAACACTTTTAAGTTTAACCAGTAATATCAACATTTTCTCCGCCACTTTCTTAAGTCTAGACGACTTAGCAGTTATTAAGCATTTGCTGATTTGCGTGGTGTAAACTCTCCCAGCTTGGGGATTTCAAGCTGCCGAAGGATGTCACTGAATGAAAAGCTGATAAGAGGTGAGCAGTAGCACATCATAGAGTATTTCCACAGTGCAGATATAATGGACGTCAGAATGTATGCACACAGCAGGCCCTCAATAAATGCTTGTAGCATGAATAAATTAATGAATCCTACTTCGTGAATGAAAGTGCGCCCGGTAAGTCCTAAAGCAACAAGCCTTCGAGTTCTTATGATGCTAAGAGAGGCTGATTCCAGTTAGTCTGGAAGTAGCTGCGGGGCGCAGGGCAGGCAGGGAAAGGGCTGGATACCGGGTCACCGCCCGGCCCCAGCCCCCGGCCCATCCCCGCCCCTGCCCCGCAGGTCTGGCTCCGCCCCTCAGCCCCGCCCCACCCCTCACCGCCCTTCTCCCGGCTTCTGATCCCTCCCCTCCCCGCCTCTGACCCCGCCCCACTGCTGACCCCGCCCCACCCCTGACTCGGCCCCGCCCGCCCCGCCTCTGACCAGGCCCCCGCCCCCCACCCCTCACCGTCCTTCTCCCCGCCTCTGGCTCGGCCCCCCCCCCTCCCGCCCTCCAGCCCACCCTCCGGTCCGGCCCGCGCCGCCGGCACCTGTTTCCGGGCGGGCCTCCAGAGGCCGGCGCACAAGATGGCGGCCCTGGTGGCCTGAAGAAGGCGGCCGCGGCTCGGCCGTGGGCTCTAACGCGTGGCTGGGGGCCGGAGACAGACTTCGCCCAGGTGACGGGTAGTAGGGGAGGCACTGCTGGGCCTCGTGGGGTGTAAGACCCGCTTGCTGCTGCCCCCGGACCTTGCCGCCACACCAGCCCTGTCCTGGGGCGGAACCGAAGGAAGGTCGGGCCCGGCTGCCCCGCCCCGTCCTTCCTCCTTCCCGGGCGGTCACTGTGCGTGGCTCACTTTTAGAGTTTACTTCAGCCACGTGGAGCTTCCATGGCGGCCTCTCAGGTCCTGGGGGAGAAGATTAACATTCTGTCGGGAGAGACTGTCAAGGCTGGGGACAGGGACCCGCTGGGGAACGACTGTCCGGAGCAAGATAGGTTCCCCCAGCGCTCCTGGAGGCAGAAGTGTGCCTCCTACGTCTTGGCCCTGAGGCCCTGGAGCTTCAGTGCCTCACTCACACCGGTGGCCCTGGGCAGTGCCCTTGCCTACAGATCCCACGGTGTCCTGGATCCTAGGCTCTTGGTGGGTTGTGCCGTGGCTGTCCTGGCTGTGCACGGGGCCGGTAATTTGGTCAACACTTACTATGACTTTTCCAAGGGCATTGACCACAAAAAGAGTGATGACAGGACACTTGTGGACCGAATCTTGGAGCCCCAGGATGTCGTCCGGTTCGGAGTCTTCCTCTACACTTTGGGCTGCGTCTGTGCCGCTTGCCTCTACTACCTGTCCCCTCTGAAACTGGAGCACTTGGCTCTCATCTACTTTGGAGGACTGTCTGGCTCCTTTCTCTACACAGGAGGTAAGATTTGGCCTGTCCTGTGTGCTGCAGGTCTTAGTCGCGTCCACTGGAAACTGCTGCTTTGTAAAGGAGTTACAGAGATGTCAAAGGTGGCTTTCTAAATTAAGCCACTTTAATTGAAGCCTATAATTGTGGGTGATGTGAATTTTTTGCAACAGTGATTTGAGAAGATCCTGGTTTGACTTATGGACGTAGGGCATGACTGAAAAATTTATATGGACATTTATTTTAATTTATTTTTTATTTATTTTTGAGACGGAGTCTCACTCTGTTGCCCAGGCTGGAGTGCAGTGGTGCGATCTCGGCCCACTGCAGCCTCCCCCTCCCGTATTCAAGCGATTCTCCTGCCTCAGCCTCTCGAGTAGCTGGGACTACAGGTGCACGCCACCACGCCTGGCTGATTTTTGTATTTTTAGTAGAGACGGTGTCACCATGTTGGCCAGGATGGTCTTGATTTCCTGACCTCGTGATCCACCCGCCTCAGCCTCCCAAAGTGCTAAGATTACAGGCATGAGCCACCTCGCCCCGTCAGGACATTTTTAAATTAAAAAAAATTTTTTTTGAGACAGAGTCTTGCTCTGTTGCCCAGGCAAGAGTGCAGTGGCACGATCTCGACTCACTGCAACCTCTGTCTCCCGGGTTCAAGCGATTCTTCTGCCTCATTCCCCCGAGTAGCTGGGACTACAGGCATGTGCCACCACGCCTGGCTAATTTTTGTATTTTTAGTAGAGACAGGGTGTCACCATGTTGGCCGGGCTGGTCTTGAACTCCTGACCTCATGACCTGCCTGCCTTGCCCTCCCAAAGTGCTGGGATTACAGGCGTGAGCCACCATGCCCGGCCTATATGGACACTTTTTGTGTCTCATTTTTTTTTTATCACTCATACTTTATAATGCCACAGTTTCAAATATTAGTAGAATTAAATTTGAAGAGTTCAAAATGATACACATAATTACTTCTAGCTAGTTTGCTTGGTGACTTTTTGCAAGAGGCTGATTAAGGTAGTGATGGGCAGGTGAGTAAGCCCTATTTATTGAGCACCTATTATGTGCCAGGCATTGTTCTGCGTGAACACAGCAGCCACAGATCCCTGCTGTTGTGAAACTTATATATTATCATGAGAAGAGACAGAAAATAAAAATAGAAAATTATAGTTAGGGTGACCAATATCCTGGTTTGCTCAGGACTAAGGCGACAGGACTAAGTGGGATGTGCAACTTCTGGAGCTAAAACCAGGGAAGTTCCTGATAAGTCAGGTTGAATTGATCACCCTGATTATAGTATATGAAAGATGATAAGTGCTATGGGGAAAAAAAGTAGAGCAAAGAAGGGGACACAGATTACTATTTTAAGTAGTTTAATCAGGGTAGGCTTCATCAAAAAGGTAACATTTGGCTGAGTGCAGTGGCTCATGTCTGTAATCCCAGCCCTTTGGGAGGCTGAAGCGAGAGGATTGCTTGAGGCCAGGAGTTAAACACCAGCCTGGGCAACATAGACTCCTGTCTGTATAAAATATAAAATAAAAAATATTAGCTGGGCATGGTGGTGCTTGCCTGTGGTCCCAGCTGCTTTGGAGGCTGAGGCAGGAGAATTGCTTGAGCCCAGGAGGTCAAGATTGCAGTGAGTCCTGATCACACCACTGCACTCCAGCCTGGGTGACAGAGTGAGACCGTGCCTTAAAAAGGTAGTATTTGAGTTGAGTTACATTGAAGGAGGTAAGAGGTGAGGGAGTTGGCCAAGCAGATATCTGAGAGAGGAGCATTTCAGGAAAAGCAACAGCAAGTGCCATAGGCCTTCAGGCAGGAATGTGTCCAAAGAGCTTACAGAGCAGCAAGGAGTCCAGTGTGTGAATGAAGGAGAGAGTAAAGGGAGGTAAAGTAAGAGAAGTACGTTTGGGGAGGGTAAGGAGGCACACGGATTTTATAGACCTTGTAGGCCACTGGTCTTGGCTCTGGAATGGAGGAGCCACTGCAGGCCTTTGAGCAAGGGAGTGACGTGATACAATGTTTTAAAAGAATTGCTCTGGGTAAGGTATTGAGAATGGATCAAGGGGAGTGGGGCAAGGGTAGAGGCAGGAAGACCAAGTAGGAAGCTCTTGAGTAATCCAGGCAGGCGATGTTTGGTGGCTTGGATCTAGCGGGTGGTAGTGGAAGAGGTAAGTAGCCAGATTCTAAATATGCTTTGAAGGTAGACAGGGTTTGCTGATGGATTGGATGTGAGGTAAAGAGAAACAGAGGAGTTTAAGCATAACTCAAAGGTTTTTTTTTTCTTGGACACATTCCACGTTTTATTTACATTTTAAGACTAACTTTGGGCTGGGCGCTGTGCCTCATGCCTGTAATCTCAGCACTTTGGGAGGCCAAGGCAGGTGGATCACTTGAGATCAGGAGTTCCAGACCAGCCTGGCCAACATGGTGAAACCTCATCTCTACTAAAAATACAAAAATTAGCCAAGTGTGGTGCCATGTGCCTGTAGTCCTAGCTACTTGGAAGGCTGAGGCAGGAGGATTGCTTGAGCCTGGTAGGCGGAGGTTGCAGTGAACTGAGATCACGCCACTGCATTCCAGCCTGGGCAACAGAGCGAGGCTCCATCTCAAAAAAAAAAAAAAAAGACCAACTTTAGTTTCAAAATTATATATCCATGTACGTATCCCTTTTTTTTGATGTCACTTAACCTTAAGTGCATAGTTTGTTAAAAAAAAGACTGTAAGCAAATATTTACCATGTCTGTTACATGTAACACACATGAACAGCTTTTAACAGAAATTCATCAACTCTCCCCCAACATTTTTATTATAATGTAGGTATCAAAGCAATCAGGAACATATTTTTCATACTACTAGTAGTCAGCACCCACACCACTTCAAAAATTAACACATTTGTGCTGGATGTGGTAGCTTTTGCCTATAATCCCAGCACTTTGGGAGGCTGAGGCAGGCAGATCACCTGAGTTCAGGAGTTTGAGACCAGCCTGGTCAACATGGTGAAACCCCACCTCTACTAAAAATACAAAAATAAGCTGGGCATGGTGGTGCATGCCTGTAGTCCCAGCTACTTGGGAGGCTGAGGCAGGAGAATCACTTGAACCTGGGAAGTTGTAGTGAGCTGAGATCCCATCACTGTACTCCAGCCTGGGCAACAGAACGAGACTCCCTCTCAAAAAAATAAAAAATAAAATAAACACATTTGTGACAGTGTTCATTGTACCTGCTCCTTTTTTTTTTTTTTTTTTTTTTTTTTTTTTTTTTTTTTGAGACGGAGTCTTGCTCTGTCGCCCAGGCTGGAGTGCAGTGGCGCAATCTCGGCTCACTGCAAGCTCCGCCTCCCGGGTTCACGCCATTCTCCTGCCTCAGCCTCTCCTACAGGCGCCCGCCACCACGCCCGGCTAATTTTTTGTATTTTTAGTAGAGACAGGGTTTCACCGTGGTCTCGATCTCCTGACCTCGTGATCCACCCGCCTTGGCCTCCCAAAGTGCTGAGATTACAAGCGTGAGCCACCGCGCCCGGCCCTAACTTTTGTATTTTTAGTAGAGATGGGGTTTCGCCATGTTGGCCAGGCTGGTCTCTAACTCCTTACCTCAAGTGATCAACCCTCCTTTGGCCTCCCAAAGTGCTGGGATTACAGGCGTGAGACCCATGCCTGGCCAATACCTGCTACTTTTTAAACAATTTCAACTGCAGCTCTCTTTCACTAAGCAAGATGGATAAAGCATGCCATTTCTGTTTTCTTTTTTCTTGAGACAGAATTTTGCTCTTGTTGCCTAGGCTGGAGTGCAATGGCGCAATCTCAGCTCACTGCAACCTCCACCTCCGGGGTTCAAGCAGTTCTCCTGCCTCAGCCTCCCAAGTAGGTGGGATTACAGGCATGGGCCACCACGCCCTGCTAATTTTGTATTTTTAGTAGAGACAGGGTTTCTCCATGTTGGTCAGGCTGGTCTCGAACTCCTGACCTCAGGTGATCTGCCCACCTTGGCCATCCAAAGTGCTGGCATTACAGGTGTGAGCCACCTCACCTGGCCTCTGTTTTCTTTTTTCTTTCCTTTTTTGTTTGAGATGGGGGTCTTACTCTGTCACCCAGGCTAGAGTGCAGTGGTGCGATCTCAGCTCACTGCAACTTCTGCCTCCTGGGATCAAGCGATCCTTCTGCCTCAATCTCCTAAGTAGCTGGGACTACAGGCGCATGTTGCCACGCCTGGTTAATTTTTGTATTTTTTGTAGGGACAGACTTTCACCATGTTGGCCAGGCTGGTCTTGAACTCCTGGCCTCACGTGATCTGCTCGCCTGAGCCTCCCAAAGTGCTGGGATTACAGATGTGAGCCACTGTGCCCAGCCCTGTTTTCTTTATTGAGATTTTTAGTCTTTAAAAACACACATGCTTCCACTGCCATCTGACACTTCTTACCACGCTTTCATCTTGTAAACCTGAATTATATTTCAGGTACTCCAAGTTTATGTTTAAATAACAGTACCTTAACAAGAGAAAAAAATTGGGTTGCATTTTTCCTACTGTTACCTGAAAACATAATGGGTGTACATATATTAAATATATTCTTACAAATGTCCAGGTCATGTTTACCGGCTGGAATTCTTTTATTTAATGTGTGGGTATTTTGCATTGTGATATTTAATCAAGACATTAACACGAGTAGAAGGTTGTTGATATAAGACAAGTTTGAGATCCACTAAAATTAATTGTTGTATGTTTGTCCTTCCAGTGGCTGTGGAAGCTTCATATTTTCTTTGGACATCATTAGACGTCTTAGCTCCTGAAGTACAACTTTAATGCTGTATGAATTTTGTCATTTTGCTAACACTGGTATGCTGCGGTCATCCACCATCCCACTGGAGTTATTTATTCCATTCATATTAATTCTTGTTACAAATCTAACTGATGGGGGAGCTTCTGGGTATTTGGGTCCACTTTCTGTTTTCAGGCTATATATTCTTTTTTTTTTTTTTGAGAAAGAGGCTCGCGCTGTGGCCCATGCGGGAGCGCGATGGCGTGATCTCGGCTCACTGCAACCTCCACTTACTGGGTTCATGTGATTCTCCTGCCTCAGCTTCCCGAGTAGCTGGGATTCCAGGTGCACACCACCACGCCCAGCTAATTTTTTGTATTTTTAGTAGAGATGAGGTTTAACTATGTTGGCCGGACTAGTCTCAAACTCCTGACCTCGTGATCTGCCCTCCTTGACCTCCCAAAGTTCTGGGATTGTAGGTGTGAACTGCCATGCCCAGCCTATATTGTCTTTTCATAATTTGTCCTTGGTGGCCCAATAATCCTGCCTGTCCACCTTGTAAATGTCTTATCTTCATCATCTTTAAGGCCCCAGTTAATTGTACCATTGCCTATCAATAGCTGCATAAGCATAACTCAAAGGTTTTGACCTGAGAACTGGAAGGTACCATCTGGAGTGATGTCATCATGTGAGAAGGGCAAGGCTGGGGATAGAACAAGTTTTGGGGGAAAAGCAAGAGATTGACTTCGTGGTTTTGTGTTTTGTTTTTTGTTTTGAGACAGAGTCTCACTCTGTCTCCCAGGCTGGAGTACAGTGGCATGATCTCGGCTCACTGCAACCTCCGCCTCCCGGGTTCAAGTGATTCTCAGCCTCCCAAGTAGCTGGGATTACAGGTGTCCGCCACCATGCCTGGCTAATTTTGTATTTTTAGTAGAGACGGTGTTTCACCATGTTGTCCAGACTGGTCTCGAACTCCTGACCTCAGGTGATCCACCCACCTTGGCCTACCAAATTGCTGGGATTACAGGCATGAGCCACTGCGCCTGGCCAACTTTGGACATCTTAATGTCTATTAAATCTCCTAACAAAGATGTCAAATGGGTAGTTCAAGTTCAGAGAAGCCTGGGCTAGAGATTACATATTTGGGAGTCATTGGCCTATAGATGAAGTTGTAGGACTGGGTGAGGTCATCAAGGGAGGGAGTGTTGGTAGAAAAGGCAGTCCTGGTCTGAGCCCTGGGATACTCCCACATTAGAGGTGGGAGAAGAAAAGGCACAGGTAAAGGGGATGTGAGCAAGCATCCAGAGGAGTAAGAGGAAAACCAAAAGGCTGTGGTGGCCTGGCAGCCAATTGTAAAAAGTTCAGTGAAGGAAATCAATGAAGTGGTGTAATAGAAAGTACAAGGTGGTGGTGAAGGGAAGAGGCTGTCTTTGTGAAAGTGACGTTCAAACTAGGACTTGAAGACGGAAGGATAAGGAGCTGGCCACGGGGTGGAATTGGAGTCTGATTGCGATGCTGAGTCCTCCAGGGCTGAAGGACCACTAAGTGCAAATGTGGTGGGTGGGAGAGAGTGTGACATTGGCTAGGATCTACTGAAAGGTCTGTGCGAGCCAGAGGGGGCATGAGACACAGTTGGTGAGTTAGGCAGGGTCTCTGTCATGGCAATCTTAACGAGTCCTGCTCCCCAACCTCCAGGGCTCAGTCCTTGGACCTCTTTTCTCTATCTCCATGTACTCCCTTGGTGATTTTAGCTCATGGCTTCAGATGCCATCTGTTGAGCTAGTGACTCTTAAACTCCAGACTCATATCCAACTTCTTACTCAGCAACTTCTAGAACTGTCTCACAAACATCTCAAGCTTAACATATCTGAGACCAAATTCTGATCTTCTCCCTAAGGAAACCTGCTTCACCCACAGCTTTTTCCCCATTTTGTTCAGTGGCAGCTTCATTCTAGTTCTTCAGGCCAAAAGCCGTGGGCATCGTCCTTGACTCCCACATCTCACATCCAGTTCATCAGCAAATTCTGTTGACTCTCCTTTCAAAATGCATATAGGATCTGACCACCTCTTAACCGTGCTCAGCCACCACTGTGATCATCTGTCCCTGGATTTTTGCGGCAGGCTCCCAACTGGTCTCTTTACCTCTGTTCTGGTCCCATTCAGGCTGTTCCCACTCAGCCATCAGAGTAATTCTGTTAAAATATAGGGCAGCCCTGTTCAGTCCTGCTCAGAACTCTTCAGTGGCTCCCATCTTGCTCAGAGTAAAGGCCAGGGTCTTTACAGTGACTCCCTAGGGCCCTACATTCTTTGCCCACCTTTTGCCCTTCCCCCAATTCTCTGACCCACCCTCCTCCTCTCTTCCTGCTCATCCTGGGCCAGCCACACTGCCCATTCTAGTCCAGGAGCATGCCCAGCCCCTCCTGCCCCTCCCTCAGGTCCTTTGTAGATGCAACTTCCTCTATTTGAAATGCTTTTCCTGCTTCTAACCACGTGGTTCACTTTCTCACTTCCTTCACCTATTTGCCCAAATGTCAGCTGCTCAGTGAGGCCTTGCTTTCTACCTTGCTTAAAATTACACACCCACTCCGTGCCCACATCTGATACTCCCCCTGCTGCTCTTCTCTGCGTTAGTTTTCCTCATAGCACATGTTACCTTCTACCGTGCCATATAAAGTACTTAACTGGTTAATTATCTTCCCCCTTAGACTGCGAGCTCCCTCCCTGCAGTCAGGGATTTCTGTCTCTGGTCTTAGCTGAACCCCTAGCACCCAGACAGTGCCTGGCATGTAATATTACTTAGTAAATATTCATCCAATGAACAAATGGGAAGGCATTGAAATACAGCATAGTGACATAATCTGGTTTAAGATTTTTTAAACATTGACTTTTATTGACATATAATTGACACAGTGAAATACACAGATTTTTAGTGTTGCAGCTTGATGAATTTTGATAAATGTATACAGTTGCATAACCCACACCCCTGTCATCATCCAGAACACGTCCATCACCCCCGAAAGCTTCCTAGTGCTTCTTGCCTGTCAATCCCACACTCCCTGCCCCCATCCAGAGATAGGAAAAGAACCACTGTTCTGATTCCTCTCACACAGATTGGATTTGCCTGGTCATATAAATGGAACCTTTCACTGTGAACTATCTATGTATGTATGTGTATTTATTTCAATCTGAGCTCTCGCCTGGCTTTTGCTCAGCGTGATGTTTTTGAGATTCATTGTGTTGTTGTGTGTATCAGTATTTCCCTTTTTTTGCTGAGTAGCGTTCCATTGTAACATACCACAACTTCTTTTTATCCATTCTCCTGTTCAGGGACATTTGGATTGCTTCCATATTTTGGCTATTAAATCTGAACATTCATGTTCAAGTCTTTTTGTGGATATTTGTTTTCATTTTTCTTGGGTAAATGCCAGGAGTGGAATTGTTGGGTCACAGGGCAGATGATGTTTAATTTTATGAGAAACTGCCAAACTGTTTTCTGAAGTGGTTGTACTTCTTTACACTCCCACCAGCAAGGGTTCCAGTTGCTCTGCGTCTTGCCAACTTTTTGATTTACGTCTTAACAGATTCATTCTGGCTGCCGTGTGGAGAACTGGCCCAGTATTTCACTGTGTAAGCTCATTCAGAAAATGGGGTTGGGAGAGGAGGAATGCCTAAAAGGAAATTCCCAGATGGGCCACGTCTCTGAATCAGGTAGAGCACATGAGCCTTGGGCCATGTATCAAATGCTAGGAAATGGCTTTCTCCCCAAGGACTCTACTGTTTTCTTATGTCAGATAACCAGCTCTTTTTCCTCCCCAGAGTGGGTTGCTCTTGGTTTTGGGGTGGGAACAGAGATCTCTGCTCAACCTTGCTTACATCACTTTTTTTTTTTTTTTTTTTAAAGACAGAGTTTAGCTCTTGTTGACCAGGCTGGAGTGCAATGATGTGATCTCTGCTCACCGCAACCTCTGCCTCCTGGTTCAAGCGATTCTTCTGCCTCAGCCTCCCAAGTAGCTGGGATTACAGGTGTGCACCACCATGCCTGGCTAATTTTTTTTGGATTTTTAGTAGAGATGGGGTTTCTCCATGTTGATCAGGCTGGTCTTGACCTCCTGACCTCAGTTGATCCGCCCGCTGTGGCCTCCCAAAGTGCTGGAATTACAGGCGTGAGCCACTGTGCCTGGCCTTTTTTTTTCTTGAGACGGAGTTTTGCTCTTGTTGCCCAGGATGGAGTGCAATGGCGCGATCTCGGCTCACCACATCCCCTGCCTCCAGGATTCAAGTGATTCTTCTGCCTCAGCCTCCCGAGTAGCTGGGATTACAGGCATGCGCCATGACACCCGGTTAATTTTTTGTATTTTTAGTGGAGATGGGGTTTCTCCATGTTGGTCAGGCTGGTCTCGAACTCCCGACCTCAGGTGATCCACCTGCCTCGGCTTCCCAAAGTGCTGGGATTACAGGCGTGAGCCACCATACCTGGCGGCTTACATTGCTTTTTGCCAAGTGATCTAAGAAAGTGTTCTTGGAGAATCCAGCCAAAGGTCAGGGCTGTAGTGCTGTTGCATTTTCTTTCACAGCCAGACCCGTGGAGTCACTTGGGGAGCTGAGAAAACAAGCACAAGAGTGGGCAGCAGTAGAGGAACTGGCTAGGTCTGTGCTGGGAGTATTCCTGCCCAGCATCATCTCTGGGCGGGTGTAGTCCCTTAAATGTGTGAGATACTGCAAGAGATGTCAGTTTACTAATTCTGAACTGGAGCTCGTGCTCTGCTTGAGGGAACTTCCTCCTGGAGGGTGTGTCCTCATACAACCAAATTATTTATGAAAACATGGCTTGGTATAAAAATTATCCAAATAGAAGGAAAAAAATATGGCTTGAGGGTGCAGAATTAGCTTGCCGAATGTTGGAGAGTGTCAGTGGCCATGCCTTAATGCCCTTCCCTGGAGATACTTTGTTCTAAAGAACTAAGGATGCATATTTAGCACCAAGGAACCCCAGCTGCTGATGTGAAGGTGAACTTGGGCTGGATCTTGTTCCTTAGCTCCTATGGCTTTTGAGCCTCTAAAGACTGTTGTTATCTGTCATTTTATTTCGTTTTGATTCCTGTGGCTAGTGGGAACTTCTGTCATTTTAGATTGGTTAAAATGCATAACCAGAGCTTTATTTTCTGATCCTGAGTCCACATCTTGTAGCTTGGTTAGAACTGGAGTTTGTTAAGCTTCTGTAGCAATAGGTGCGTGGGTCACCTCCCTCAGTGGGCAGCTCCCCTCATTCCATACTGCTTTACCTGTTTCAGTCTGAGTGGGAGATTTTTCCCGACCTTGATCCCAAATTCCAGTGCTTGTTACTGTAGCTCTGTGTTCAGTTCGGCCCTTGTGCCAAGTATTGGGGAGTGAGCTGTGACTAAGCCAGACACATGTCCTGCCCTCATGGAACTTACAGTTTAGCAAGAAAGGTGGAGATTAATTAGAAGCATGATGAAGTTTCTGAACATGGCAGCAGATTGCCATGGGAGCATATTGCAAGGGGATCAAATGTGGCTTAGGGGTGAGAGGAGGTGGTCCTGGGGAATGGTCTTTAAAGTCTTAAAGGGTGGGTAGAGTTAGCCAGGCCAAGGGAGGGGTGTCTGAAGGCTCTGACGGATTGGAAGAAGTCTGTGTGAAGAGGGGAGGAGAGCTCAAGGTAAGGCAGGAGAGGTAGGGCTGGGCCACAGGTGAGCCAGGTTAAAGATCTGGGACTTTTATCCCCAGGATGAGTGCTTGATAAGGGTTTAAGTGTATGTTGGGGGAGGGGGTGGTCAGATTCCTTTATTTATTTATTTATTCTTATTTTTTTGAGACAGAGTCTCGCTCTGTCTGCCAGGCTGGAGTGCAGTAGCATGATCTTGGCCTACTGCAACCTCTGCCTCCCAGGCTCAAGCATTTCCCCTGCCTCAGCCTCCCGAGTAGCTGGGATTACAGGCGTGTGCCACCACGCTTGGCTAATTTGTGTATTTTTAGTAGAGATGGGGTTTCACCCTGTTGGCCAGGCTGATCTGGAAGTCCTGACCTCAGGTAATCTGCCCGCCTTGGCCTCCCAGAGTGCTGGGATTACAGGTGTGAGCCACTGTGCCCACCCAGCCAGATTCCTATTTTTTAAAGGTTCACTCTAACACCTTTTTAGAGATTAGATTAGGGATGGAAGGGGGAGGGGTCATGAGATGGGAAGCTGATAGACCAGTTTGGAGGATGTTGCAGTATCCCAGGCATAAGATGACCATGAGGTAGATTTGGGAATGGGGTAAGGGGGATGGAGGGTGGCCCCGGGGATGGAGAGAATGGATAGTTTTGAAGGAAGTGGATTAGACAGGCTTTGAAGTAGATGAGCAGGACAGAAACAGGAGGTAGAGGTGGTTTAGTTTCAACCTCATGGGAGACAGAGGAGGGAAGCAGCATTATGACTCTCCTGTCCTTGCTGTTTTGCTTATTGCAGGGGTGCACGTTTAGGGACCCTGAAATTTCACTGAGATTCACTGGGGGTTTTTAAAACCAGAAGATGCCTTGAGATTGTAGGGGAAGGAGGTGGAAAAGTAGAAGGCCAGAGTGGCTATTCTGTGAGGGATTGATCTCACGGGGTCTTGCAGGGTTGGTGAAGGGTGAAAGACAGCAAAGAACTGGATTCTAAGACCTTTAGATCCTTGCTTAGCTCTCCCATTGAACTAAGAGTATAGTGGGTGCCCAATGTGCTATGTTGCAGAGCTCTGTTGAGGGACAATAGGAAGGGAAACTTGGGTATGAACCTGAGAAGAGGGACTTGAGGCCTCACTGGGCATTCTCTCTGCACCTGTGTCATTGGAGAAGAAATCAGAATTTGCACTGTGGGGTTAAGGGACAAAATGAGTGCCCACCTGCACAGTCTAAGGATTTACCATTTTCAGCCAGAAGTGGCCTGCCTTTTCACTGGTGAACAGTCCCTAAATTTCCAGCCTTGGTCTCATACCAACTCTCTGGATTTTCTGGCCGCAGGAATTGGATTCAAATACGTGGCTCTGGGAGACCTCATCATCCTCATCACTTTTGGCCCGCTGGCTGTGATGTTCGCCTACGCCATCCAGGTGGGGTCCCTGGCCATCTTCCCACTGGTCTATGCCATCCCCCTCGCCCTTAGCACCGAGGCCATTCTCCATTCCAACAACACCAGGGACATGGAGTCCGACCGGGAGGCTGGCATCGTCACGCTGGCCATCCTCATCGGCCCCACGTTCTCCTACATTCTCTACAACACGCTGCTCTTCCTGCCCTACCTGGTCTTCAGCATCCTGGCCACACACTGCACCATCAGCCTGGCACTCCCCCTGCTTACCATTCCCATGGCCTTCTCCCTTGAGAGACAGTTCCGAAGCCAGGCCTTCAACAAACTGCCCCAGAGGACTGCCAAGCTCAACCTCCTGCTGGGACTTTTCTACGTCTTTGGCATCATTCTGGCACCAGCAGGCAGTCTGCCCAAAATTTAAGGGGACAAGTAGCTCCCCCAACGACATGTCTCCCTTTCTTAGAATATATTAAAGTCAGAGTCTCTGAGGAAGGAATGTGATTTGGCAGTCAGGATACTAAGCATGGGTGGGAACTCCTGCCTTTTAAAAATTGTTTTTGTGTTCTTAAAGATAATATGTTGTTTTTCTGTTTTTTGTTTTTTGTTTTTTCCATTTAAAAACCATTCTTGTATCAGAAGGTGAATTAGGTGCATGGTCCTTGTTTTATTAATAATTTCCACTAGAGGGTGTTCTCAGGTCACTTTGCAGTGAAGTGGACTTAGTTCCTCCTTGTTCTGTACAAAATGTCCCCAGACTTTGTAAAGGAGCTGCCCAGTTTGGCCTCCTCTCCCGAAAAGACCCTAATAACTAGGCAGAGTGTCGTCCTGCTTTCTTGGTCTCGTAGGATGTGCTATGATTGGTGCCAGGCCTCACTAACACAGGGGCTACCTGTCTCTTATTCTCAGCACCTGTGTCCTGAGATATGCTGCCTGAGACAGAGTCCCTCATTAACAGCCTGTGTGGCTGTCAGCTTTTTGCCTAAATTGTGATTCAGATGCTTTTGTTCCTCTCTCCTTTCACTTATTGCCACAGTTGAGGAAAAGTGTCAGATTACCCTGCAGCAAGACAAGCCAAGGACTGGGAGGGAAAAAAAAAAACCACTCTGGAGGCAACTGAGAAAAATCACTGCTTTTGGATAGGAATCAGTAGGGTGGCTGTTTTCCCTTTGTTGAATGTAGTAGAGTGACAGGAAGGACTCCCAGCCCTTTCAGTAACTATCAGGAGCCCTGAAACGGTAGAGGCACTGCCATCCTTGTGGGATACTCGGAGCCCACAGGGCTTTTCCCTCCCAATTGCATCTTCTGATGCTCCCCACACCCACCCTCCACCTCTCCACCTCTATGGTGTTCCCATTTGTGTGTTTCCCATCTGTGGAGCCAGACTGTTTGAGCAATAGCTTAGCAGCGAGTCAGAGACAGCTGCCACTTCCCACAGAGCCACAGGATGGGCAGAGCAGGGACCCAGTGAATGAATAGCCACTGGACAAACAGTCTTGAGGTCTGTTCAGCCAGAGTGATGGGCCCTGCCAGTGGAGGGGCTGTGTCTTCATCCTTGAAGACAGATGTGCAATATTGACCCGGCCTCTCCCCGGGGCTTTGTGGAAAGGTAGTTGAGGGCTTCAGTGAGATCACACTCAGAGCGGGGCAATTCCAGCATTTATCCTGGCTACGTTTCATTGCATTGTCTGTGAAGTGTAATTTCTGGGCCAGAATTACTCAGTTGCATTTGATCCAGGACTAAAATAGATGGGAAATGGTCATCATTGTTTTCTGTTGTGATTATAGCCATTCCAGTAGGTATTTAAGGTCATGGCCTGCAGAAAATGATGTAAGAACTAGTTCTTAACCTTTCAGATCAAGCTAATTATGATATTGAACCTTGAGTTCGAATTGATTGGTTTACTTGGAAAAGAACATGTTTGAAAATTGCAAAAGTTCCTCTAAAGTTAAATCAAAGGTGGTTTGTCTAGCAGAGAGCCAGAATCTTCTAATAGTGGGCAGAGCCCAGAGACAAGGGGAAGAAAGATGACCTTCTCGCCTGTCCTTTGTTTCACACCAGGCTTGTGGCATTTTGGTGCTCACAGGGGTTTTGCCTTCTGACCTCTCCTTGGAGTAGGCCATTCTCATGCAGGGCTCACCCTGAGGCTGGAGGACCAAGGGCTCCCTGCGTCCACGGATCACATATGCCTTGGTGGTCACTCTCATCGGGGCTGTCAGTTCTGCACTGTGCCCTGGTGCAGATTTTAATGCACATTTTTATATGTAAACGTTCCCAAAGGCCAAATTTGTTGCCAGGTTTTATACGCAGGTCACCATAATTTGTATTATGTTCCCTGAGTCAATGAAGGTTTTCTTTAGACTTCTTAATTAAAAAGAGAAGAAAGAAAATGTTCACCAGTGGTCTGGCTTCTGGTTTTTGCTTTCCTCATACTTACTGTCTGATTGTGAACTCTGATTTGTAAATCTCAGGGAGACCAAGGCAGTGACATTGGACATTCAGGCTGTGCGGAGGGGCACCTGGTCGTTGGTGATGAGTTTGGGTAGGGTTTGACCAGATTCGATGGGCCTTTAGAAAAGGCAGTGGGGACTGGGCATGGTGGCTCACGCCTGTAATCACAGTAATTTGTGAGGCCAAGGCGAGAGGATTGCTTGAGCCCAGGAGTTTGAGACCAGCCTAAGTAATGTAGTAAGACCCCATCTCTACAAAAAAAATTTTAAAAAGTTAGCTGGGCGTGATGGTGCATGCCTGTAGTCTCAGCTACTCAGGAGGCTGAGGTGGAAGGATCGCTTGAGCCTGGCAGATCGAGGCTGCAGTGAGCTATGATCACGCCACTGCACATCTGCCTGAGCGACAGAGCGAGACCGTGTCTCAAAAAAAAAAAAAAAGCATTGACGGCTGCATGTAGCTACAGTGGATTTGCCAAGAGCCAGTCAGCAGTCAGGCCAGATTAACCTCATTTCATTTTTCTTTTTCTTGATAGGGTCACTGTGCTGCTAGATGGAGAACATGAGGTAGATTGAGTACATGTGAATTTCAGCTAGGCATTGGACAATATATCCTATGAACAAGGCAGAGAGACGTGGGATGGATAACAGTGGAGTTAGATAAATTCCTGAGAGACTGAGCAGGCGGTGGGAGAGAGCTAACTGATCAGCACGTCAGTGGCAGCTGGGAAGGAGCCCTTAGTAGCAGTCGGAGCCCTGCCCTCTGCCCTTTGCTCAGCTGGATTCAACACCTGTTATTAATGACGCGGATGAGGCAGCCAAAATGAAAGGTTTCATGAACCTTGGAGGAAGAGCTTACAAAATGACAATTAGGAGCCTCATAAATCAAAAGCCTGCTTTGATGGGTCAAAAGAAAAATGTAGTGTGAATAAATACAAAGCAATACACTGAGGTCCCAAAATCAACAGCATAAACATTAGAGAGGGGGAGAGCCATGGTGTGACAGCCATGGAGATATGGGGGTATGAGTTTTCTCAGTGACTCTGGAATCTGACATCACTTGTCTTTATTTATTTATTTATTTATTTATTTATTTATTTTTTTAAGACCAAGTCTCAGTGTCGCCCAGGCTAGAATTGAGTGGCGCGATCTCGGCTCACTGCAACCTCTGCCTCCCGGATTCAAAGCCATTCTCCTGCCTCAGCCTCCCCAGTAGCTGGGATTACAGGCATGCACCACCACACCTAGCTAATTTTTGTATATATATATTTTATATATATCTCACTCTGTCACACGGGCTAGAGTGCAGTGGCGCAATCTCGGCTCACTGCAACCTCTGCCTCCTGGGTTCAAGCGATTCTCCTGCCTTAGCCTCCTGAGTAGCTGGGATTACAGGCACCCGCCACTATGCCCAGCTAATTTTTTGTATTTTTAGTAGAGACAGGGTTTCACCATGTTGGCCAGGCTGGTCTCGAAATCCTGACCGCAGGCGATCTACCCATCTGGGCCTCCCAAAGTGCTGAGATTACAGGCGTGAGCTCCCGTGCCTGGCTGCCTTTATTTCTTTGAGTCAGATTTATTCTGCTCCCCAGTCAGGTGGCTGAAAATTCAATGCCAGCTACCTCTTGAGTACCCTCCCATCTGTCTGGGATCACCCAGAACTCCTGGCCTCTGTGGGGCCAGAGCCAGGGATTTTTGCTTACCATTTGTAAGGTCACCTCTCTGCTACTGGATGCTGGGGTTTGGTCCTGGAATCTGCCTTTGTCTTGGACACTGCTCCTCTAGAAGGGTTCACAATGCTCCTTCCTGGTGACAAGTACCAGTGGGGCACAGATTCCTGCTACTCCAGTCACATTTCTGCCCAGTCTTGGAGCACTACCACTCTACCTATGATAATGCCCCATCCACCTCCCCTACTCAAAGCATTTCACTTCTTCTCTCGCTGAATCCCACTCAGGGGACCTTTGGAAGCTTGGTGGTGGCTTCTTCTGGAGTTGGGTGGGAAAAGATATGAATATGTCCTATGTTGTCTTACTAACGCTTCCGTTACTCCTGTATTAAAACCACCAGGCCAGGCACGGTGGCTCATGCCTGTAATCCCAGCACTTTGGGAGACCGATGCGGGTGGATAACTTGAGGTCAGGAGTTCAAGACCACCCTGGCCAACGTGGTGAAACCCTCTCTTTACAAAGAAATACAAAAATTAGCACCCGTAATCCCAGCTACTTGGGAGGCTGAGGTGGCAGAACCTCTTGAACCCAGGAAGCGGAGGTTGCAGTGAGCCGAGATCGCGCCACTGCACTCCAGCCTGGACAACATAGTGAGACTCTGTCTCCTAAATAAACAAATAAATAAAAAAAACCAACACCTGAGCCTTTGACCTGGCCCAAAGCTTAGTCTGAGTCAGTAATGAGCTCCAACTTTCATGCAGGTTAATGTGATCTGAGCTAGAATTAACAGGAGAATTAGCATCCAGAATAAGGAAGGCAGAAATTCTGCCCATCCCTGTGTGGGTCATTCCTCTCATGCTGGGCTGGGGCCAGTCCTGGGCACTTTCTTGTCTTGTTTCTTTTCTCTAGATATTAATAGAATCAATGTGGTGAGAGATCAAGAACATGCTGTGGATATAATATACTTGGATTTCAGCAAGGCATTTGACAACATGCTTTGAAATATGGAATTGGGCCAAGCACGGTGGCTCATGCCTGTTATCCCAGCACTTTGGGAGGTCAAGGTGGGTGGATCACTTGAGGTCGGGAGTTGCAGACCAGCCTGGCCAATATGGCAAAACCCTGTCTCTACAAAAATAGCAAAAATTAGCTGGGCGTGGTGGTGCACACCTGTAATCCCAGCGACTTGGGAGGCTGAGGCAGGAGAACCACCTGAACCCGGGAGGCAGAGGTTGTAGTCAGCTAAGATTGCACCACTGCACTCCAGCCTGGGTGACAGAGCGAGACTTCATCTCAAAAAACAAACAAAAAAATGGAACGGATGAAAAGACAATTACAAGAGCTTGCTTTCTATATGCATGTGTGTGCATGTGTGTGTGTTTGCATTGGTAACGGCTGTGGTCGAGATTTCCATTTCTCAGTATAAGAACCACACTTTGAATATGTTATCAACAAAGTGGATCTTGTACAGAATGCGGTTGGCAGATGGGTGGGGCACATAAAGCCATGTCAGCCTGGAAAGGAGAGCACAAGAAGGCTGTCTTCGGGAAGACGGGTTGGAGTGGTTTTTTTTTTTTTTTTTTTTTAACCTTTTTTTGTGTGTGGCTTCAAAGGGTAAAACTAGGACTAATGGGTAGAAGTTATGTGTCCTCAAGTTGAAGCTCTTAGCTCAGGAAGGTTTCTTTCATTCTTTCTTTTTTTTTTTTTTTGAGATGGAGTTTCGCTCTTGTCGCCCAGGCTGGAGTGCAATGGTGCAGTCTCAGCTCACTGCAACCTCTGCCTCCAGGGTTCAAGTGATTCTCCTGCCTCAGCCTCCTGAGTAGCTGGGATTAACAGGTGCGTGCCACTATGCCCAGCTAATTTTTGTGTTTTTAGTATAGATGGGGTTTCACCATGTGTTGGCCAGGCTGGTTTTGAACTCCTGACCTCGGGTGATCCACCTGCCTCGGCCTCCCAAAGTACTGGGATTACAGGCTTGAGCCACCACACCTGGCCAGATCAGGAAGGTTTCTTAGACATTAGAGGAATCAGCGAGTGGGATGTTCAGAATGTCTCAGTTAGGGGTGAGTTCCTTGTGACTAGAGGCATTCAAGCGAAAAGATGATTCCTCGTCAGGAACATGGGTGTGAAGAGTCACATCAGAAAGGCATTGGATGAGAAGACCTCTAAGGGTCTTGCAATCCTGTGATTCAGTTGTTCTGTTATTACGTGATAGTCTTTCAGACCTGCCCCAGGGGTTGGGAGGACAGAGTACAAGAGCTGTGTTGACATTTCTTCTCCTTGATGTCAGACTGTTGACTGTCTACCCATCTTAACAGGAACAGCTGTGACTGATATTCTTTTTTAAAAAGATTTTATGTATATATACACAAACACACACACACACACACACACACACAGATTTGATTTCACCTCGAAAGCCCTTGAAGTGAGAGGGATGACAGCTCCTCTCCTCTGAGCCCTGTAGACCACTCTACACACACACACACACACACACACACACACACACACACACACACTCACAGATTTGATTTCACCTCGAAAGCCCTTGAAGTGAGAGGGATGACAGCTCCTCTCCTCTGAGCCCTGTAGACCACTCTGCTGCTAATGGACTGTCAGCCTCTTTCATTATGGGCTCCAGACTGTGCAGGCTGGTGTAAAAGGAGTGCCTCTGGCAAGAACCTGGCACTTGGGTTCCAGCCAGTTGACATTTGTGATCTGCCCTTCTTCAAACTGGGACAGCCCTCCTACTGTGAGTGACTAAGCTAGGATGGCGAATGGTGGTATAAACCAAGTCGGGTTCCTGCCTGAGGAGGGGACAAAGGCTGAGTCTGGGCTCATCAGGAGGCTTGCAAACGGCTTCCTGGGGTCAGGGAAAGGCTGTAATTGCAAGGCACAGACTCACTTCAGAAGATGCTGGAGCTCTGGGAGGAACAGTGAGGGCCTTGATCACATGCTCCCAACCAGGCTGAGCGGGGTAACACAAGTTGGTCTGGGCCCTTCTATGATGTTAAGGGATCCCGAGGCGCAGGGCTCCCATGGGGTCCTCCAAAGTCCGCACTCCCATGGTCCTGCCATATCTTGGCCCCTGTCTCCCCCAGCTTGGCTTAGAATTGCCTCCCGTTAGGATCACAAATGGGTTTAACAGGGAAGGCAAAAGCATAGCATGTGTTACTCACCTATTATTTTGCCAACATGTTTATTGTCAATTTCTCCTAGTAAGTGGTAGGACTAGAGTATAAGGACCATGTTTTCTTTTCCAGCCCATCTCAGCACTAGCACAGTGCATGGTGCAACAGAGCAGGCAGTCAGTAACTGGTTGTTGAATGACTGAGTTACATGGGAGGGGCTGGACCCTCTAGGGCTGACTGACAGGTGTGAGAGTTTGGACCACTGCATCACATCAGCTGTCAGTAAGGACAGGTGAGTTCCACTTGGGGTTGGGAGTAGAGGAGAACCATGGCATTAACTTATTATTATTTTGAGACGGAGTTTTGCTCTTGTCACCCAGGCTGGAGTGCAATGGCGCGATCTCGGCTCACTGCAACCTCTGCCTCCTGAGTTCAAGCGATTCTCCTGCCTCAACCTCCCAAGCAGCTGGGATTACAGGCACCCGCCACTATGCCCAGCTAATTTTTGTATTTGTAGTAGAAACAGGATTTCACTATGTTGGCCAGGCTGGTTTCGAACTGATCTCAGGTGATCCACCCGCCTCAGCCTCCCAAAGTGCTCGGCTTACAGGCATGAGCCACTGTGCCTGGCCCCGTGGCAGTAACTCTTAAGAGCTTTTAAGATCCAGCTCATATTCTTGGCACATAGAAGTCTCTAAATAAATAAGTGTTGTATGACTGGCCGAGGGAATGGCAGTAATAAAGCTATCATTTGTTGAATGCTCACTATGGACCAGGCACTATTCTGATGCTTACATACATTCTTTTAGTCATAATAACCCCACAAATGGGATATTAAGGTCTCTTTTTCATAAGAGAGGAAACTGAGGTTCAGGGAGATTATTAAACTTGTCTAGGGTCATCTGGCTAGTAAGCAATAGAACCATGATTCAAATCTTGCTCTAATTCAGTGCAAGTTCTTTTATTATTATTATTTTTAATTAAAAAATTGAGACAGGGTCTCATTATGTTGGCCAGGCTGGTCTCGAACTCCTGGCCTCAAGCAGTCCTACCTTGGCCTCCCAAAGTGCTGGGACTACAGGAGTGAGCCACCACACCCAGCCTTCAGTGCAAACTGCCCCTCATCTCTCTTCTTGCCCTACAGTTCCTTGCTTGTTAGGGACTCAATCCATTGGTCTGCCCTTAGCTGCTCCCAAGTGTGTGAGTGATGGGGCCAGCTATAGGCCTACAGAGATGGCCCATGCGCCAGTGCCACGGAGGTGTTCCCATCAGGGTGGGATGGCTGCTTCCTGGCTGGTGGCATTCCCACCAACACCCCCAGGGGCCAGCTCTGTGGGGATAATAACTAAGCTTGTTAGTCTAACCTACTCTGGCTGGTTGGGCCAAAGTTACAAGTCAAAGTCTACCCATCCCCAGATAATGGAGACTGGCTCCTGCCTACCCACGATGATAGAGGTGAAGGTTCAGTCTCAGGTTAAATTTATGCTCCTGTCCCCTCATCTGTGTCCTCATTCGTCTCGTCTCTTCCAGTCCTCATCTAGCCACGGAAGCAGAGTGCCCACGTCAGGAGCATGGGAGCAGCCAGTGCTCAAGCTCCCAGAAATTGCCCAGTGACCTGCCTCCTAGACCTGCCTCCTGAGAATGGGGCTGGCCACCTTCGAGGAGAGGGAAATGAGGAGCCCCTTCCCGCCTCGGGGTGGGCAGCACCTGGAGCTGATAGTTGTATGCATGTTCAGGGCACAGGATACTCTTCAGGTTCAGTGCGCTGTGTGGAGGGAGAGGAGGTTGACACACGTCAACCCTAGAATAAACAACAACCACAGAACATCAAGGTAGAGATGGGGCTGCTGGGTATCAGGAAGGCTTCCAGGAAGAGGTGGCAATGAGTGGCGATGAAGGTTTCTAGGAAGAGGTGGCCGTGAGAGGTGATTGTTCCGTGGAAACCGAGGTGCTGATGGACAGCTCAATTCCCCCAGCTGGAGAAAGCCCACCTGTTGCTGCCTGAGAGAGTAAGACTCAAAGTTTTCCTTAATCAGCCTCTTTTGGCTGTGCAGTCAGACAACTGGAGCATTGAGGCGGGTGTGCCAAGGGCACTCTGACCATTGCCAAGGTCAAAGCCTTCTGCAGAATGAAAACTCCGACACTTCCTTGCTGAGAAACAAACAAGAGAGAATGGCGGGGCGTTTAATCATCCACAGCTGCCAATACCTAATCAAGATGAATGGCCTGGAGAGACAAGGCCAGGGAAAGCATCCCGTGAAGCAGAAGCGCTGAGCCCAAGTCTCCCGCGAGTCAGGGGAGCCCCTCAGCCCTGGGCCACATTGAGGCCAAGGGAATACCAGGTGGGAGGCCTTCAGATTCAGGGGAAGTGCTGAGGGGGTTAGAGGTCACCATGGTCACCAACGAGGGCCTTCCAGCTGACACTTGCCTTGGCCAAAGACCTTTACTGAGAGCCTGCTCTGTCCCAGGAGGCAAGATAAATGAGGCACACCCCTGCCCTTTGAGGACACACAGTGAGCTAATAACAAAAGCTACATACATACATTATCCTGCCACCTCAAGCGTCAACATAGACACTTGCCCCTAGAGATTCTTAAAGCCCCTCTGAAGGACAGGCCACTCACAGCCATATGTGAGACATAGAGGCATAAAGGCTGTGGGGGAATGAGGGCAGAAGAGATGAACTTCTCTATGCCCCATTGTTCCAGACCGTGATCAATTCACTATCTATGACTAGATCTCCTCTGGTGCAATCTGCAGGTGGCTGCAAGACCAGTCAATTTATTGAGCAAGTATTATGTTACAGGCACTTGCTAAGCTCTGGGAGGTATAATGGTAAATGAGACCTGATCCCTATCCTCAGGAAACTTACTGTCTCCAGAGGACAGACAGACAAACAGGCACACCTTATATCACTCCTGGAGCTTGACTGGTGAAGTGGAAAGAGTTTGGGCTTTCAAGTCTGGCAGCACTGGGTGGGTAGAAGTCCAGGGTCGATCACTCACCCCCGGGATACCCTCAGAGAAGCTACATAACCTCTTTGAGCTTCTGGTGCCTCCTCTGCAAGGGAGGATGATAGGATTTGCCTTGTAGGGTAATTTTGGGTTTAAATGAGGTAGTGCTCACAGAGTACTTAGCATGTGCCTGGTATGTAGTAGGCACTTCATAAAGTGAGTTCCCTCCCATCCTCCGCTTTGTTTTGAGACAGGGTCTCACTCTGCAGCCCAGGGTGGAATGCAGTGGCACAATCATGGCTTACTGCAGCCCCAACCTCCCTGGGCTCAGGTGATCCTCCCACCTCAGCCTCCAGAGTAGCTCAGACTACAGGCTTGCACTACCATGCCCAGCTAATTTTTGTATTTTTTATAGAGACAAGGTTTCACCATGTTACCCAGGCTGGTCTCCAGCTCTTAGGCTAAAGCAATCTGCCTGCCTCAGCCTCCCAAAGTGCTGGGATTACAAGCCTGAGCCACTGCTTCCAGCCCCCTTTCCTTTCTTATGGATGACTATTTTAGAATGTTGTTTTTTGTGTAATCTCAGACTTTCCTACCAAAGGGCAGAGGTCCCATGGCTGAGGGTCCATGTTCTTCCCAATACTCAGCACAGTGCCTGGTACATTCATTCATTCAGCAAACATGTATTGAACACCTGATAAGTACCAGGAACTGTATTAAAACTAAAGATAGAAAATGAACAAGACCAGATCTCTATGCTCCTAGAGCTTATATGATAGTAAGGGAGATAGAAAAGAAACAACTATTCATTGTGAAACTCTCTGCTGTGGTTTGAATGTTTGTGTCCCCCCAGATTCATGCTGAATCTATGTTGAAGCCTAATCCCCAACATGATTGTATTAGGAGGTGGCAAATTTGGGAGGTGATTAAGTCATGAGAGTAGAGTCTTCATGGGTAGAATATTAGTGCCCTGATAAAAGAGACCCCAGGGAGCTGCCTTGCTCCTTCTTCCATGGGAGGACACAGCTGGGAGGGGCTATCTATGAACCAGAAAGTGGCCTTCACCAAACCAAATCTGCCTTGGTTTTGGACTTCTCAGCCCCCAGAACTGTGAGACATTTCTGTTGTTTATAAGCCACCTAGTTTAATGGTATTTTGCTGTAGTAGCCTGAATAGTAGCCTGAATGGCACTCTGTGTTATGGGGGGTGTCCGTTTAGTGATTCCGAGGGGCTCTGCCCTGGCACCAGGACAAGTTCCATGCAGAAACTGAAGGATGACCCATTTGTAGCCCTTCTGTCAGGACAGCCAAGCCTGGTTGTGCTGAGATCACAATCCTGGTGGGGTGACTATGAAAAAGTTGGGGTCTTGGCCTTGGGGTCAAAGATTGTCAAGGTGACTTCTCATTCGAATGCTTCACAGCCCTGGAGGCTTGATGGTTGAGAATGTGCTGAAGAAGTCCTGGATGGAGAGATAGGTGTTCTTACATGTGGCTGTGAGTGGCCTGTCCATCAGAGAGGCTTTAGGAATCTCTAGGTACAAGGGAAAGATAACATCTCCTTGGGCTGCAGTCCAGGTTCATTCAACAAGGGAAGAAAACTGGAAAACATCTGATGTCTGTTTTACCAGAGTTGTTACTATTACTTTTATTATTATTATTATTATTTTTTGAGATGAAGTTTTGCTTTTGTTGCCCAGGCTGAAGTGCATTGGCACGATCTCGGCTCACTGCCACCTCCATCTTCTGGGTTCAAGCGATTCTCCTGCCTCAGCCTCCCGAGTAGCTGGGATTACAGCATGCACCACCATGCCCAGCTAATTTTGTATTTTTAGTAGAGAAGGGTTTCACCATGTTGGTTAGGCTGATCTCAAACTCCTGACCTCAAGTGATCCACCCACCTTGGCCTCCCAAAGTGTTGGGATTACAGGCATGAGCCATTACTCCCCGCCAGAGTTGTTATTATATTTTTTTAAATTGGGCCAGACACAGTGGCTCATGCCTGTAATTCCAGCACTTTGGGAGGCCGAGGCAGGTGAAATCACCTGAGGTCAAGTGTTCAAGACCAGCCTGGCCAACATGGCGAAACCCCATCTCTACTAAAAATACAAAAATTAGCCAGGCATGATGGCACATATTGTAATCCCAGCTACTCCGGAGGCTGAGGCAGGAGAATCACTTAAACCTGGGAGGTGGAGGTTGCAGTGAGCTGAAATTGTGCCATTGCACTTCAGCCTGGGTGACAGAGTGAGACCCTGTCTCCAAAAATAAGTAAATAAATACATAAATAAATAAATAAATAAAGTTTCCCATGTACGTGTGTGCACATATGTGTGTACACTTATGGACATTTGAGGATACCTCCTGCACCCTGCAGTGGTGCAGTTATTATCCTGGGTATTCATGAAGGGAACCCAATGCAATGAGTGACACCTGGTAAAGCCATCTCAATGTCTGGACAAGCAGTCTCCATGCAGCTCCAAGGAGGATAAGGGGACACCACAGAGGGTTGTGAGCAGAGGGTTGCTCAGAGCCCCTCCGGACAGAGGCGAGGAGGAGGTGGAGCCATTCATTACCCTGCCAGCTTGGCACAGAGGCTGGGTGCAGGGGCTGGGTGGCTGTACTGAGAACAGCCATTCCATTTCCAAGAAGGAACAGGGAGGGGATGGTGAGGAGCGAAGATAACCAAGTCAGTCAAGCAGGGCAGAGCACGGTGTAATCCATGCCCCAGGCCATCACAGTGGCTGCAGCCAATCTCACTGCATGAGAGGTGGGAGAAGATGGGCTTCCCCAGGAGAGGCCCTGCCCTGGAAACCCCACTGCCTGCCCTGGGTCATCCTTGATACTCATTCCCGTCTCTCTCAGTGGCGGGAGCGACAGCAGCATGTCAAGGCCGCCTAACCACAGTCGCAGTGAGAGCCACCAGACGCTGAATCCGGGCAGCAACTTGGGGTTCACCGAAGCCTTCTCCGTGCTTGTCTCACGCTGGCCTCCCTATGGCCCTGTGAGGTGCATGCTTGGCTTGTTTCATGGGCTGAGTGGTTCAGTGACTTGCTTGGGATCACAGCCACCGCACAGCAGCACCACACATGGCCCGGACTGGTTCTCTTCCAACTCTAAAAGCAGCACTCATTTGGTTAACAGTCTTTCATTTTCAACACTTCTTTCTTTTGAAGGGGGGAGCAAAGCATGATCGGTTGCCTTTTATAAATCTCGTTTTCAATTTCAATCTCTTTTAAAATGTTGAAAGAGTCACAGCTGCCTCTTTTGTTCTTGTCTTCATCTCCCACCCTCTTTCCCGCCTCTCCTTGCCTTTCCTTCCCTTAACCCTTTCCATGGCTCCTCTGAGCCGCCCAGGCATGTGGCCGGCTTGTCATGCTGGTGGCCTTGGGTGTTGGAGAAGAGGGGGAAGAGGTAGGATTGAGGGGCTCCATCAGAGACAGGGTCTCAGGGGTCTTCACAGTTTGATGGATTTTTTTTTTTTTTTTTGAGACAGAGTCTCTCTGTTGCCCAAGCTGGAGTGCAGTGGCATGATCTCGGCTCACTGCAACCTTTGCCTCCCAGGTTCAAGTGATTCTCCTGCCTGAGCCTCCTGAGTAGCTGGGACTACAGGTGTGTGCCACCACGCCCAGCTAATTTTTATATTTTTAGTAGAGACAGGGTTTCACCATGTTGGCCAGGCTGGTCTCAAACTCCTGGCCTCAGGTGATCCACCTGTCTTGGCCTCCCAAAGTACTGGGATTACAGGCGTGAGCCACCATGCCCGGCCTAATTTTTGTAGAGACAGAGTTTTGCCATGTTGCCCAGGCTGGAGTCAAATAGCAGGAAGGTTCTGCTCTAAACAATACTTGGTTTTCCATTGAAGACGTCTAATAACCTTTACAATTTTTTTCTTTTTTTGAGACACAGTCTCCCTCTGTCACCCAGGCTGGAGTGCAACCTGTGCCTCCTGGGTTCAAGTGATTCTTGTGCCACAGCCTCCTGAGTAGCTGGGATTACAGGCACCCACCACCATGCCTGGCTAATTTTTGTATTTTTAGTAAGACAGGGTTTCACCATGTTGTTCAGGCTGGTCTCGAACTCCTGACCTCAAGTGATCCACCAGCCTCGGCCTCTGAAAGTGCTGGGATTACAGGCATGAGCCACTGCGCCCAGCCAAAAAAATATTTTTGTTTATTCAAAATTTCTCTCTTTTTTTTTTGAGACAGGGTCTCACTCTGTGGCCCAGGCTGGAGTGCGGTGGCAAGATCACCGCTCACTGAGGCCTCGACCTCCCAGGCTCAGGTGATCCTCCCACCTCAGCCTCCCAAGTAGCTGGTACTACAGGCACGCACCACCACACCCAGCTAATTTTTGTATTTTTAGTAGACACAGGGTTTTTCCATGTTGACCAGGCTGGTCTCGAACTCCTGACCTCAAGTGATCCACCTGCCTCGGCCTCCCAAAGTACTGGGGTTACAGACGTGAGCCACCACGCCCGGTGAATGGATGGTTGATTCTATTTGCTTTGTGCAGTCTGACTGATGTAAATCATCTCTGCCATGTCTGGGCATTGGAGTCAGGTTTAGGCATGAGTGGCCTCCAAGTCACCTGCAGAAACACACACTGCCATGGCTCACCCCCTTGCTCCCAGTCACTCTGCGTCTGAGCCAACTTAGGATCACATATGTGTGTTCTCACACTTGAGACTCTTTATTTTTTTTATTTTTTTTATTTTTTGAGACGGAGTCTCGCTCTGTCGCTCAGGCTGGAGTGCAGTGGCGCGATCTTGGCTCACTGCAAGCTCTGCCTCCCGGGTTCACGCCATTCTCCTGCCTCAGCCTCCCAAGTAGCTGGGATTACAGGCACCCGCCACCACACCTGGCTAATTTTTTTTGTATTTTTTTAGTAGAGACAGGGTTTCACCATGTTAGCCAGGATGGTCTCGATCTCCTGACCTCATGATCCTCCCGCCTCGGCCTCCCAAAGTGCTGGGATTACAGGCTTGAGCCACCGCGCCCGGCCACACTTGAGACTCTGAACAATTCCATGACTGAGGTATGATAGCTCCCATTTTATAGATGAGGAAACTGAGGCTCCTTCAGCAAGTTAAACACCTTGCTCTCAATGTCCCCAAACAGACCCAGCAGCCCAAGGTCTCAGAGCTGATGGCAGAGCTGGGATGAGAAGCCAAGTCCTTTGACTTCTAACCCAGTGCTTTTCCCGCCATGCTCTGTGTCTCATCCTTTGTCCTAACCTTGAGAAGGCAGGACTAAGATTGGAGGACTTGTGGCTTCCAGGTTCCTCCTGAAAGCCACCAGAGTTTAAAAAAAAAAAAAAAAAAAAAAGTGAGAGGTTAGCCTGATCTAGCGAGAGCAGCAATGGCTCCCCGGGTGAGGATACATGCCAGCGAGTGAGGAGCCGCTGACTAGGGGGTGATCTCCCTAATAAATGATGGAGTGCCAGTTGCTTCTGCAGCTGCAGGGCTGCATCTGGGCCCCAGTGCTGACGAACGCTCCGCCTCCAGATCTGCATTGTCACCAGCTTGTTGGAAAAACAGATGTTATTGTCCTCTGTTCCTGTCCCTTTGTCCCTAATAGGCACTTAAGCGCAGGAGGGAGAAAAAGAAACGGAGACAGAATTGTGTAACTATTTCAGGCTGTTTCCAGAAGCATGCACTTCTGTGGGACTTGGGGTCTGGGATAGAACGGGTGCAGGGAAGCACCCCCTGCCCCCTGCCCCAGTGTTTCTGGGACAGCCCTGGGGAGAAGCTGCCTTGTTGGTCCAAGGCAGTGGGTGCTGAGGGCTAGTTCTTGGAGAAGACGCCTTCCTTCTCTCTTAGATCTGCACCTGGAGTGGGCCCTAAGATGACATTTCAAAGAAAGAGTGCTGGGGACCTCTGGTCTTCTGCCTGGACTCCCAGAGTTTGGAAGATTGGACGAGGTCAAGGGCTGATGAGATCAAGGTCTTTTGTTCCATTCTTGTTTGGGCTTCATTCATCCATCCATCCATCCATCCATCCATCCATCCATCCATCCAGTGATTTGCTAAACACATTCTTTTTTTTTTTTTTTTTTGAGACAAGGTCTTGCTCCCAGACAGAGGTGGCAGTGGCATAGTCACAGCTCACTGCAGCCTCCAGGGCTCAAGCAATCCTCCTGCCTCAGCCTCCCAAGTAGCTGGGACCACAGGTACATGCCACCATGCCTGGCTAATTTTTTGATTTTTTGTAGAGACAGGGTCTTACTATGTTGCCCAGGTGTAAGCACATCCCTAAAGGCTTAACCCCACCCCTGACAGCAGCATACTGGTTTGCAGGTGAAAACTTTTCATGGAAAGGACAATACATTCTCTTCCATCAGGTCAGCCATGGCTATGATTTAATGGGAGTTCTGAGGCTCTCTCTCCTGAACCTAAATAGCTCTGCATCAACCTGCCTCTGTGCCTCAGCTTCCACCATTAGTCAGTCCTCTGAATGAAGGTCTTATATTTCTCAAAGGTCCTTGCTAAGATACAAGCACATAACTGAGGAGATTCTCACCGAGGAAAAAAAATCTGCTTGTCACCATGGAGAACAGAGGATCAGGGCCTAAAATGAGTGCTACACAAGATGGGGACATTTTGATCGGGGAAAGATGAGAAGAGGGATGTCTGTTCTGTGGGCTGCTGTCCTGGGAGGGAGGACCTGAGGAGCTGTATGAGAGAATTAGGAATTTAGGGGAAGCTGTTCTTTTTTTTTTTTTTTTTTTTTTTTTCGAGATGGAGTCTTGCTCTGTTGCCCAGGCTGGAGAGCAGTGGTGCCATCTCAGCTCACTGCAACCTCTGCCTCCTGGGTTCAAGCAATTCTCCTGCATCAGCCTCCTGAGTAGCTGGGATTACAGGCACGTGCCACCACACTTGGCTAATTTTTGTATTTTTAGTAGAGACAGGATTTTGCCATGTTGGCCAGGCTGGTCTCGAACTCCTGACCTCAAGTGATCCGCTGTCTTGGCCTCCTAAATTGCTGGGATTACAGGTATGAGCCAGCACACCCGGTCTAGGGGGAACAGTTCAGGGAGGGACCTGGCTGCATGCATCATTGGTTGCCCCATTCTGCTTTGAGACTGGCTGTGTAAGTACAGACTCCTAAAGAACTATCTCAGCCTTTCTGGTCCTCGCTGGAATCAGAGATGCTTTTTTTTTGAGACAGGGCCTTGCACTGTTGCCCAGGCTGGAGTGTCGTGGTGGTGCAATCATAGCTCACTGCAGTCTCGAATTCTTGGGCTCAATGGATCCTCCTGCCCCAGTCTCCTGAGTACCTGGGACTAAAGGTGTGCACGCCTCGCCTAATTTTTTAAAAATGTTTTGTAGAGATGGGGGTTTTGTTATGTTGCCCAGGCTGATCTTCAACTCCTGGGCTTAAGTGATCCTTCTGCCTTGGCCTCCCAAAGTGCTGGGATTATGGGCATGAGCCACTTCGTCCAGGTGGGATGCATTTTTATGTTCTATTGACCCTCAAAATGGGAAAGCTCAGAGATTGGGCCACCTCTGTCCCCAGAGGTACCTCCCTCCACATTTCACTGGGATATGAGGGACAGAAATGGGGTGGAGGCAGAGGCCCTAGCACCCCATCCATCTCCCATGTTCCTGCTGCCTTACCACACCCTGCACCCTGCTCTGGGGCTTCTAGATGGTAAGAGTGGACAGAGCATTTGAGGGCTCAGTCCTGCCACCCAGGATGCTGGCAATGGCTAGTGGGGACTCAACAAAGGGCACTGGTAACCATATCAGTCATGAATAGCTGTATGGCAAACCACCCCAAGACTTAGTGGCTTAGAACAAATTTCTGTTTGCTCATGGTCCCGTGGGTGGCCAATTTAGGCTGGGATTTCCTGGGCTTATTCATGTGGCTGCAGTTGGCTGGTGGTTGGGATGGCAGGAGGGTCTAAAGCCAGCCTAACACATGTGTCTCTGTGCCTGTCTCCCCCAACAGCTGGAACTGGGGGGCTGATTGCAGGTGAGCTCAGGCCCCTAACCAGGGGCTTTTTTTTTTCTTTTTCTTTCTTTTCTTTTCTTTTTTTTTTTTTTGTTTTGAGACAGAGTCTCGCTCTGTGGCCCAGGCTGGAATGCAGTGGTGTGATCTCGGCTCACTGCAAGCTCTGTCTCCCAGGTTCATGCCATTCTCCTGCCTTAGCCTCCCTAGTAGCTGGGACCACAAGCGCCCACCACCACGCCCGGCTACTTTCTTGTATTTTTCGTAGAGACGGGGTTTCACTGTGCTAGCCAGGATGGTCTCGATCTCCTGACCTCATGATCCACCCGCCTCGGCCTCCCGAAGTGCTGGGATTACCAGGGTGAGCCACCGTGCCAGGCACCAGGGGCTTTTCAAAAGCAGAGAGTGCCCTGGCCCACCTGGACAATTTTGATGAAAGAAGGGAAAACGTCATTGAGTGGGTGTGGGAAGGACCCTCTCCTGCCATCCCCCTCACCTGATGAGTATTAGGGAGCTAATTACCTGGGAGGTACTACCAGGCAGATGCCCTTCATAACCTCTTACTGCTTAACATTCAGAACCTATTTCACCTTCCTGTTGCAGAACTTCTGAAAAAGTCACCTAATAAAGCACATTAGAATTAATCTTAAAAGGTTTCCATAAAGATGATGATGATGATTATCTAGGGATAATTCCAGGTGGGTGCACAGGCTTACTGAATGCTGGCACAGAGGGGCGGGGGAGGGGTCGCCCCTCCAACCAATGCCCCCAGCCCCTGTGGGTCACACACATTTTCCTGCTCCAAGAGTGTCCCCAAAAGCTCCCCTCACCCCCTGTCCTCACTGCATCCCAGCTCTTCTGCGTTCGCGTCACAAAGTCTTGCTTCCCTCTGGTGGCCCTTTTCCCCTCCCCCAACTCTTCCACCCACCTGCCCACCCCTGCTCCTATGCTCGGATCTGGTGTGGCAATAGAGGTGTGCTCTGGACCAAAGGGCTTTGCCCTGAGGACGCAACACAAGGACTTAGGATGGGGAGGAGCCGTGAGAAGTTGGAAGGCTATACCCTTGCCTCCAAGCAGGGACTCCTGATTCAATAGCTCAGAAGGTGGTGACTGCCTACCTCTGGGACTTGGGCCATGGGCTTTTAAAAGCCTGTTCCCCATCTTACACAATCCTGCAGAACTAATCTATAGTGTCAGAAGGCAGGACAGAAGTTGCCCTTGTTGGGGTGGGGGTAGGGGTCTGTTTAAACAGATGTATTCACTTTGTGAAGATTCATTAAATTACACACTTAATTGTGCACCTTTCTGAATGTATGTTACACCTCAAGGAAATGTTCACCGCCAAAGCCCTTTATGAAGTAGAGTTGTGACTTCCATAATATTGAAATTAAATTATCTCTGATAGGATGGGATGACACAGTAGAAAGCAGTGGATAATCCACGGTTGTTTTCTACTTGGACTCGGAACTAGAACATTCTACACAATATACACACCTGTGAAAGATTCGCTTTTATAATTGTGCATGTTCTTGCTAATTTTAACATTGGCAAGAGCACGCAAGAGCATGCACTTGCTAATTTCTAAACAGTAGTACTCAACTTCCAGGTGAGATGGTCCAGAAGCATTCAGGTGGCAGGAAGTCACATTGAGACAGGATTAAGAATTTGGCACAGATTGCCGCCAGATGGGGAGACTCACACCTGTAATCCCAGCATTTTGGGAGGCCAAGGTGGGAAGATCACCTGAGGTCAGGAGTTCGAGACCAGCCTGGCCAACATGGTGAAACCCCACCTCTACTAGAAATACAAAAAGTTAGCTAAGCGTGGTGGCACGTGCCTGTAGTCCCAGCTACTCAGGAGACTGAGGCAGGAGAATCGCTTGAACACAGGAGGTGGAGGTTGCAGTGAGCCGAGATTGAGCCACTGCACTCCAGCCTGGGCTGGGTGACAGAGCGAGACTCTGTCTCAAAAAAAAAAAAAAAAAAAAATAGAATTTGGCACAGATTCCCTCTTCCCTCTGCCTCCTGTCCCTTAGCTCAGCATTGGACGTGGTTGTTGTTCAGGTCTCAGGAATGCACATTTCCCTCCTGCTTGGATGGGTCCCAAGGTCTTGAAGAATAAGAACCATCATCTCTTGGTGTGAAGGGTTGAAAAGAAACTGCCCATTGGAGGAGGGCCCCAGAACCTGATCCCAGATTGGTCTCTGTCGTGTCCTGTTTGCAATAAGTCCCCCATCCCTGTGGCACACCCCTCTGTCATGTGCCTTTGGCTCATTCTTCTCATCAGAAGGTGGGGTCTCTTTCCCCAACCCTTTGATCTGGATCAGTCTTTTGGCTTACTTTGACCAAAAGGATCTGGTGAAAAGTGATGCCAGGAGTCTGGTCCAGCTTCCTGAAGGATGAGATGCCACTCAAAGCAGAGAAGGGCCATCCCAGCTGAAGTCCCTAGACCATCCGGCCGATAACCAGCACCAACCACCAGATGTGTATGTGAGGCTGGCTTTAGACCCTCCAGGTATCCCAGCCACCAGCCAACTACAGCCACCCGAGTGGGCCCAGGATCCCAGCCCAAATTGGCCACCCAGAGGACTGTGAGCAAATAGACACTATTGTTCTAAGCCACTAAGTCTTGGGGTGGTTTGTTGCACAGCAATTCATAACTGTTACAGTTACCCACAGCCTTTGCTGAGCCCCTGCTGGCCAGTGCCAGCATCCTAGGGGCGGGACTAAAACTTCAATCTGGAAGCAACTTTCTTCCCAGGATTTGTTTCTTCACTCATCCCCACCAGTTTCCAGGGCTGACACGCCAGTGCCCATTGCTCTTTATTAGTTTAATATATATTGAAACCTCCAAATAGATGCTGGGGCCCAGGTGGAACAGATGAAATGTGACTAAGTTCTGGGAGATGATTGATAATGAGTAGGGACTGGAAAATCAATTGTGTTAATTCCTGGTCTGTCACTGGGACCAAGAATTAATGAGAAAATCTGTCTAACTTAATGGTATTTACACATTATACAGAGTGTGATAAAATTGTCTGCAGGTGCTGCCTGGCATTTCAATTATACGAGGCCTGTAGCGCCCAAGGGGCAGGCAGGTCTCAGCTGTCCAGGACCTGGGCTGGACATATGCAGACTCGCTGCAGTCCCCCAACGACCACACCAACTTCTGAGCAGGTCGCAGGTCCCAGGCCCCTGCATGGACCCTGTTGGCATGGCTGGTCCTTGCTGAGTGTGGATCATCCAACTGGCAGCATCCCAGGGTTTTGCTAGAGGGCACATTTTGGGCCTGCTTTGAAGATAACTACTCCAGAAGCCATGTGGGCAGTTGGACACAAGATCAAGCCAGGAAGGGCTTGATCTTATGTGTTGGCAGAGTCCATGGCTTGAGACATAGATAGTCCTCTTTACCCCCAACCCCTTCCCCAAGAGATGGTCAGCACCAGCTCTGCCCCATATCACACCCACCACTTGGAAGGCTGCCTTGAAAAGTGTCATGGAAACTGATGAAAGAGCCTGCTTCAGGGGCTGAGTGCATGCTTCCCTGAAACTCTGTAGACCAGGGCTCCTCCGGCTGATATGGTTTGGCTGGGTCCCCACCCAAATCTCATCTTGAATTGTAGTTCCCATCAGCCCCACGGGAGAGACCTGGTGGGAGGTAATTGAATCATGGGGGCGGTTTCCCCCATGCTATTCTCGTGATTGTGATGTAAATTCTCACGAGATCTGATGGTTTTATAAGGGGCTTCCCCCTTCACTTGGCTCCCATTTTTCTCCTTGCCACCATGCGAAGAAAGATGTGTTTGCTTCTCCTTCTGCCATGATTGTACGTTTTCTAAGGCCTCCCCAGCCCTGCCGAACTATGAGTCAATTAAACACCTTTCCTTTATAATTTACTCCGTCTTGGGTATTTCTTCATAACAGCATGAGAAGGGACTAATACACCTGCCTAGGGCTGCCCATGGGAGGTGGCATGACAGCCAGCCTCCAAGATGGCCCAGCTCCTGACAATACTACTGCTACTACTAATAATAATCCCCAGCTCCTGATACATCCTTCATGGTCTTCTCTCATACTGAATAGGGCTGGTCTGAGTATCCAATAAGATATCACTTTGGCCTGGTTCTCTCTTGTATCACTCACTCTGGGGAGTGCCACCACGTGGGGAGGCCCATGTAGGGAGGACCCCAGGCCTCCTGCTAACAGCCAGCACCAAGTGAATGCCATCTTGGAGGCAGGTCCTCCAGCCCTAGTAAGACCCCTGATGACGGCAACCTCAGGAGAGACCCTGAGCTCAGCTGCTCCTGGACTCCTGACCCACAGAAACTGGAATAGGAATGGAGATGTTTATTGTTGTCTTAAGCTGTTAAGTTTGAGGATAGCTCACTAATCCAGGTGGGGAGGGAGATGGGTGGGAAGACCCAGTGTCCCTTCACCCTGTAGTGTGGCATTCATGGAACGCCTCCGTTGCTGTGCCCTGCATGTCCGCTCTGATTTTTATTCCAGTGAAATCCACTTCTGTGTTTTGCCACCTCCCAAGCCCACCCTGCCCTTCCCACCTCCCTGCCCTTCCCACCCCCTGCCCCTTCCCACCTCCCTGCCCTTCCCACCTCCCTGCCCCTTCCCACCTCCCTGCTCCTTGCTGCTTTCTTTGCCAGGAATGCCCTTTCTGCTCCTCCTCCTTCTCTTCTTCATTCCTAAGATGAACTCCTACTCAGCCTTCAAGACCCAGCTCAAATGTGCCCTCGTCTGTGAAGGCTTTTCCAGTCTCTCTCGGGCAGTTTTTGTCACCTTCTTTGGCACCCCCGTGATACTCTACTCTATTTCTCAATGGATAGCTGAGGAGGGTGAGCGATCATGATTGGTCCTCTGAGCTCTGGCATTTAGAAATTGAATTTCATTAATCAACTCTGCCCTTCTCTGTTCATTGGCACCCAGAGGAGGCTCCAGGTAAGGGTGTTGAATGAACGAATGAATGAATGAATGAGTGTGCAAGCAGAATGGCCGCCTTGGGGAGAACGGGAGGAAACGTGAAGCCTGCATAGCGGGAGGGCAGAGCTTGGCCTGAGTGAGGGCCAGGCTGCTTCTTGGCCTGTGTCTGTGAGTTCCAGTGCTGCTCATTCTAACACCATCAAGGGCGCTCTTCTCTCCAAACGCCCCAGAGCTTCCCTGGCTCAGGGGACCAGGCATACCTGGAAGCCCTTTGTGTCGGTGTGTCCCCATCATCCTCTGTTTTTTTATGTTGTCTTGTTTTGAGGCAGAGTCATGCTCTGTTGCCCAGGCTGGAGTGCAGTGGCTCAGTCATGGCTTACTGCAGCCTTGACCTCCTGGGCACAAGCAATCCTCCCACCTCAGCCTCCTGAGTAGCTGGGACCACAGGCATGTGCCACCACATCCTGCTAATTTTTAATGTTTTTAATAGAGACAGGGTCTTGTTATGTTGCTCAGGCTGGTCTTGAACTCCTGGCCTCAAGTGATCCTCCCACCTCAGCCTCCCTAAGTGCTAGGATTCCAGGCATGAACCATCCTGCCACCCTGTCACCCTCTTTCCCTAAACCTTGCCCTCCCTTGCCCACTGCTTTCCATGCCTGTCAGACAGCCCTCCAGAGTCCCTTCCCCTTATTCCAGACCTGGAGGGCAGATGAGCCGCAGCCAGACAAATCTGATTTCTCAAGCAGGTTTAAAGGGCTTTTCCCGGAGACCCTGAGCTCATTTCTCCTTTCTGTGTCTCCAAAGTGCCAAGGCAGCAATTTGGATCTCAAATGCCCCAATAGGGGTGCAGCCAAGTTCTTTATTGCACACAATGAATTTGTTGTGTGGGGATTCTTTGGCCTAAAGGATGGCTTAAAGTCCTGATGTCCCACTGTGTCCCAGCCTGGCCAGTGCTGAGGGGCAGGAGAGCTGCCTTGCTTGCCTGTCTTCTGAGAGGATGGTTGTGGACATCTGAGGTCAGAGACAGATCACCTGTGGACTCCAGTCCTGCTGCTGGCTGCTCCTGTTTATTGAGAACTTTGCAGGCCCAGAGAAACCCAGTCATTTATCTGCAGTCCCACAGCAGGAAGCTGCAGGGCTGAGATTTGCTCCCAGTCCTGTCTGACCTCAAAAGCCCCTGCTCTTGATCGTGAGGCCACACTCCCTCAGCCTGGTGAGCCTGTGGGCCCAGCTGCTCCAGGGGTAACGCACCACTCCCAGCCCCTAGTTCACCCAGGGGCCTTATAAGATGCAGCAGGACTGAGCCAGAAGCCGAAGGGAATGACAGCCTGGGGCTGAGGTTCCTGGGTCCCTGACACTCACAGACTGCTCCAGCTCTCAGAAGCCAATCAGAGACTCCGCGGTTTCCTGCTCGGCTGAATTCTCCACCCTGGAGGCAGAGGAAGGAGGTGCTTTGCCATCTCTGGTTGTGGGGCTTTATCTCCGGAAACTCTGCAGTGCGTGTGAAAACCTGTGAACCAAAGAACGAGGAAGAAAGATTAAAGAGGGAAAGGATTAAGATCTACAGGGCTTCCCATGCTCTGCAGAGCCGCTCTCGGAAGCTGCTCTGCGATCTCTCTATTAGACGACCCGACAGCTGCCAGCTCTGGAGGTGAGAAGGGCTGAGCCCCTCACCCCAGCCAGGAGCCACTGAGAAAGCAGCATAGTCAGGACAAAAAGACAGGAAGCACGGGGGTGTGTTGGGGGCGCTGTTGGGAGGTGGCAGAACACAGAAGTGGATTTCACTGGAATAAAAGGGCAGACAGGAGGGCAGAGCCATGGATGTGTTCCATGAGTGCCATGCTGCAGGGTGAAGGGAACCTGGCCCTCCCATCTGTCTCCCTTCCCACCTGGATTAGTGAGCTACCCCCAAACTTAGCAGCTTAAGACAACAATAAACATCTCTACATTCCAGTTTCTGTGGGTCAGGTACCTGTGGGCAGCTGAGTTCAGGGTCTCTCCTGAGGTCGCCGTCATCAGGGGTCTTGCTGGGGCTGGAGGACTCGCCTCCAAGATAGAACTCACATGGTGCTAGGGTCCTCCTGCACAGGCCTCCCCAGGTGGCGGCACTCCCCAGAGTGGGTGATACAGGAGAGGAAGAAGCAGGCCAAAGCTGCCATGGTTGGTTTTTGTTTTTTGAGATAGGGTCTCACTCTGTCACCCAGGCTGGAGTGCAGTGGTGGAATCATAGCCCACTACAGCCTCAAACTCCTGGGCTCAAGCAATCCTTCCACATCAGCCTCCCAAGCAGCTGGGACTATAGGCGGCCGCCACCACACCTGGCTTATTTTTAGTTTTTTCTTTGGTAGAGATGGGGGTCTTACTATGTTACCCAGGCTGGTCTCGAACAGGCCTCAAGTGATCCTCCTACCTCAGCCTCCCAAAGTGCTGGGATTACAGGCATGAGGCCACTGTGCCCGGCCCCCTACCATGGTTTTTTAATGAACCAGTCTCAGAAGTCTCACACCATCCTTAAGGTCACCCATTATTGTTCCCAGCTTCCCCTGCACTCCAGACAATCACTGCTGACAGCCAGGCTGCCAGGGGTTCCTGCAGTGGCTGTCTCTGATGCCAACATGGCCAGCCCCTAAGGGTTGTGATATCTGTGTCCCCAGGACCCCTTTTCAGATATCACGATGTGGGCAACATCAGTCTAGGAAGGTAGACCCTCCAAACTGTGCACCATCCCACACCCTTCACCCACCTCCACCCTCTCCTTGTTGCCCTGCTTATAGCCACATCTTCCATCTCCAAAGAAGATGCTCTCAGCAGTGACTGGAGCATGGGGAGGCTGGAAACAGTAGGGGCCCACTTCCATGCAGTGCTTGCTATGTGTGCAGTTGGTACTGAGCACGGCCAAAGTACTAACTCCTTACAGCCTCTCTGCAGGGTAGGTGCCTCCCATTTTATAGATGGGGAAACTGAGGCACAGGGAGGGTAAGCAGATTGCTGAAGCCACACAGCTCTCAAGTGGCAGAGCTAGGAATTGAACCCCAGTACTCTGCCTCCACAGCCCATGCTGTTAACCTTATATTTATAGCATTTGTGACGTTAGGCAACATTTCCTTTCCACAAGAAAGCCATATTCATCAGGCAGGGATTGGAGTTCAGGGTACAGCAAGAAAGACACAGGTTAGATACCTGGAGGGCTTTCCAGGCCACAGGTCGTGAGGCCTCAGTGCAACTTTGTCCCCTGAGGATGTTCAGAAAACGAGGTCTTCCCAGGCTGCGTTGAGAACAGTCAAAGGCTAAGGGGCGGTGGTCATTGTTTTTAAATTAAAAATTGTGATAATTTATACATAACACAAAATGTTCCATTTTAATCTTTTTCTTTTTTCTTTTTTTGAGATAGGGTCTTGCTCTGTTACCCAGGCTTGAGTGCAGTGGCGCGATCTTGGCTCACTGCAACCTCCGCCTCCCAGGTTCAAGCGATTCTCCTGCCTCAGCCTCCTGAGTAGCTGGGATTACAGGTGTGTACCACCATGCCCAGCTAATTTTTGTATTTTTAGCAGAGATGGGGTTTCAGAGATGTTGGCCAGGCTGGTCTTGAACTCCTGACCTCAAGTGATCCGCCCGCCTTGGCCTCCCAAATGCTGGGATTACAGGCATGAGGCACTGCGCCCGGTCCAATGTAACCATGTTTCAGTGTACCATGCAGTGGCATTAAGTACCTTCACATTGTTGTGTAGCTGTCACCACCATCCATCTTCACAACTCTTTCATATGGTCTTTTCTGGAAGTGTCTGCTGGCCCCAAGGCCTTTGGCCAGCCTGGACTCCCTTCCTCCCTGCCTCCCTGAACGTGGATGGGGCTGCTGGCAGGGGCAGGACGAGCACACGGAGGGAGGAAGAAGGCGCAGCACAGACTTTCCTCTTCAGAAGGGAGGTATTAAAATGATCCACCTTTGAGGCTCACTCTCTGCTTCAAAGACCCACGGCAGCTCTGCGGAGGACGAGCCGTAGCAACGGTGTGAGAGGGTTTATCAATAGTACCTGGAGCTCAGTAACTCATAAACCTTTCATTAGCTTTACATCGATGATGGCCCAAGTCTTAGGAAGTAGATTTAGGTTGGAAGATGGATGTCTCCATAAATCATCATCTCAGCAAATTAGGGAGTTGGAGGGAGCCTTTTTATAGGATTTCCCAGCAGCTCACTCGGGAAGCTCTGCTTCTTTGCTCCCATTCTGAGCTGATGCCAGATTCTGAGCCTCACGTGCTTGGATGGAAAATGCAGTCAGCGGCTCAGAGAAGGGCCTGCCCAGGACTAGGAGGGAGAGAGCACCACACTGCTCTCCCTGTTCTTGGTTCCTCCAGGCCCAGCTGCTGATTTTATGGCCTTATCTGCCCATCTTGTTATCTACAGAGGGAGCAGCTTTCTAGAAGGCATTTCTTCGAGAGAAAGAAATGGAGACAGCAGCAGCAGCACAGGCAGAGCAGTTTTAAGATCTCTCACTAGGCCAGGCACAGAGGCTCATGCCTGTAATCCCAGCACTTTGGGAGGCCAAGGCAGTTGGATCACTTGAGGTCAGGAGTTCGAGACCAGCCTGGCCAACATAGTGAAACCCCGTCTCTGCTAAAAATACAAAAATTAGTCAGGTGTGGTGATGTGTGCCTGTAATCCCAGCTACTTGGGAGGCTGAGGCAGGAGAATCACTTGAACCCGGGAGGTGGAGGTTGCAGTGAGTGGAGATCGCGCCACTGCACTCCAGCCTGGGCAACAGCCTGGGCCTGTTATTTTGAATCTTTCTTATCTGCCACGTGCTTTATTAAGGATTTATCTTTACGTTATTATTATCATCACCCTCTCATTTTACAGATAAGAAAGCTGAGGTCTGAGAGGTTAAGTGATGTGCCTCTAAGATCAGCCCAGGACCAGCCTCTTATTGACTTGACCTTCCTACCCTGCCTTCCCCTCTGAGTCTGTTTCTTCCCATCTCTGAAATAGAGAATCAACTTCAGTGCTCCCCATTCCTCAGAAATGAAGCTGGAGAGGAGTCAGCCGGGAAGCACTAAGCCTAGAGCTCCTGGGAAAGAAGATGCACCTGCTCAAAGGGCAGGGAAAGCTGTCCATTTCAGGACAATGTCCACAGCTTCTATTTCATGGAGCCTTCTCAAAGGCAGGGAAGGCCGTCCATTTCAGGACGACGTCCACATCGATGGCCTTGGCAGATGTTGCTTATTCCCATTTTACAGATGAGGAAATTGATCCCTTGCCCCTGTCTCCCCGAGTTTCAGTCCCACAGCTAGTAAATGGTCCAGGCTGGCTGGAACCAGGTCCTGACTAGTGCTTTGGTGTCAAAGGCCAGTGGGCAGTTCAGCTAGTGCCGCCAGGCTCTCCGGAAGGGCATGTCTCCACACAGGATGTCAGGGCATGGGTCCCTGCTGCTCCCTTCCCCCTGGGCAGGAGTCCTCTCAGGTGGCTCCCCTCTGCTTTGCTCTGCAGCCACAGCCTCAGGTACTCCTATGCCAGCTTCTCCTGCCCACCCTTTCTGTTCCCCAGGGCTGCCCTAAATGCTCAGACAGACTAATTACAAGCGCTGGCAGAGAACTGGACTGCTGATTTGGCGGGTGGGGCTTTAGGACTCAGTGATGCTCACCAGTGCCGGCAGGCTCCCTGACAAATCAAAGACTTTTCCATTTCCTTTCCTCTCTCCTTCTCTTGCCCCTGGAGGATGAGCCAGCCTGCCAGCGAGTGAGCGAGTGAGCCAGTGAGCCAGAGGTGAGCTGCTGAAGTCTGTGCGGCATGCTGGCTGTGGAATGAGAAGGCTCTGAGCAAGCCATGTCCCAGGAGAACTTTTACTCAGGAATAACATGCATGAGGATTTATTTCCTCATTGCTGGGCTTCCAGCTGAAGTACAGGCACATCTCTGCTTGGCTCCGGCAGGGGAACTCGGCTCAAAGGTTTCAACAAAGCAGCCAAAGATTCCGATTCAATGAACACTGAGCACATTCTGTATGGGAGGCTCCGTGCCGATAGCTCTGCCCACTCATCCCATTTAACTTCCTTTACTTTTTTTTTTTTTGATACTGGGCCTTCCTGTATCATCCAGGCTGGAGTGCAGTGGCATGATCATGGCTCACTGCAGCCTCAAACTCCTGGACTCAAGCAATCCTCCCGCCTCAGCCTCCCTCCTGAGTAGCTGGGACTACAGGCACAAGCCCCCATGCCTGGCGAATTTTCAAGCTTTTTGTAGAGATGGAGTCTCACTATGTTGCCCAAGCCAAGTCTCAAACTCCTGGCCTCAAGTCATCCTCCTGCCTTGGATTCCCAAAGTGCTGGAACTACAGGAGTGAGCCACTGCATCTGACGGCCCCCATTTAGGTTTATTTATTTATTTATTTATTTGAGATGGAGTCTTGCTCTGTTGCCCAGGCTGGAGTGCTGTGGCACCATCTTGGCTCACTGCAAGCTCCTCCTCCCGGGTTTAAGTGATTCTCCTGCCTCAGCCTTCTGAGTAGCTGGGATTACAGGCACCCCCCACCACGCCCAGCTAATTTTTATATTTTTAGTACAGATGGGGTTTCACCATATGGGCCAGGCTGGTCTCGAACTCCTGACCTCAAGTGATCCAACTGCCTTGGCCTCCCAAAGTGTTGGGATTACAGGCATGAGCCACCACGCCCAGCCCCCATTTAGCTTCCATAACAACCTTCTTAGTTCAGAATTCTTATTCCCATTTTACAAATAAGGAAAGTGATTTCTTCAAGAGTCCACAGTTAGTAATAACACTCCAAGTGGGTATTTACTTACTACGTTAACTTGCCACGTGCCAGGTACTACTCAACATTACAGATATTAACTCATTTAATTCTCTCAACAACCGGTGAAGTCAATACTGCTATTACCCTCATTTTGCAGGTGAGGAAACAGGCCCACTGGGATTAAGTAAATGCCCCAGGTTATAGGGGCCATAGATGGTGGATCTGGGATTCAATTCCAGGCCAGCAGGCTCCAGGGACTATGTGGCAGGACTAGAAATAAGGTCCTGTTCTTTGGATTCGAGCCCAGTTCCTATAAACCATAATGTTACTGTTGGTTCGTCATGCCCATGAAAGGGATGGGTTTGGAGGGACCTCAGGATCTCAGAAACTGTAAGGTCAAGACTTGGCTGTGTGCCTTGATCAGGACACGTCATCAGTGGCAAGCTATAGAAACCCAACGTTAGTAGCTGAAGCAGAAAAGGGAATTTATTGGCTGATATGACACGAAGCCCAGGCGTGGATATAGGGATTTTTTTTTTTTTTTTTTGAGACAGAGTCTCGCTCTGTCGCCCAGGCTGGAGTGCAGTGGTGTGATCTCTGCTCACTGCAGGCTCCGCCTCCCGGGTTCACGCCATTCTGCTGCCTCAGCCTCCCGAGTAGCTGGGACTACAGGCGCCCACAACCACACCCGGCTAACTTTTTGGATTTTTAGTAGAGACGGGGTTTCACTGTGTTAGCCAGGATGGTCTCGATCTTCTGACCTCATGATCCACCTGCCTCAGCCTCCCAAAGTGCTGGGATTACAGGCGTGAGCCACTGAGCCTGGCTGGATATAGGGATTGAATGATACTCTGAGGGCTCACTCTTCTGTCTTCACGGAAGGGAAGGTGGGGGCCATGTATGTTGGTAGTGTGGGTACTGCTCAAAGGCCCCAGCAAAGGGCCAGGTGGGAGCTGAAATACATTCAATGCTCTGCTCACAAAGCTCTGTGTCCTGGTATAAGGTAGCATTGCCCCAGAGGGACGCTTTTCCTAATTTATCTGCCTGGAGGAGTCACCTATTGCTAATACACATAAGATGCCATGTAAGCTAGTAGTAACCCTGACACCTTCTCCTGGCCACCAAGGCCAGCCCCACATCAGCACCCTCATCCCTCACTCGGCAACTCCATCAGACTTGCCTGTTCAATCAGCACATATTTATAGAGCCCCTACCTATTGAGTACTGCTTGCAAACTCCCTGCCCTCCTGCAACTTACATTCTAGGGAAGGATGGGATTGGCTTTGCTTGGGTCACATGTGCACACTCAGACCAATCACTGTTACCACAGGAACGAGAGCACGCCCTCCTGCAACTTACATTCTAGGGAAGGATGGGATTGGCTTTGCTTGGGTCACATATGCACACTCAGACCAATCACTGTTGCCAAAGGAACGAGAGCACGCTGTGATTGACCCCACTGAGCCAGATGCCCACCCTTTTGGAGAGACATGGCACTTGCTTGACAGTCTCACCAGGACTACACAAATGGGGGTGGTTTCTCAGGAAATAGGAGGGCTGGGCTGCAGAAATAGCTGACATCCATCCAACTTTGGGGTTCTGGGACAATCATAGTCCTTCCTTTCCTTATTTCTTTATTCCTTCCTAATAACTTTCCCATCGGCATTAGGAGGACCCTGGGCCCTGATACTCTTAGAACTAGGGGGTTAGGGGAGACACGGTTTCCCAGAAGGGCTCAGCCATTGGCTTATCACAGGTGAAAATTCCCCATAGTCCTTCTCAGAGAGAAGGGTCATGGGTCAGGGCTGTTTACCCATCAATCTGATTGTGATGTGACTCTCAGTTTTGGGAAGAGGAAAAATGAGGGGAATGGGGGTGTGTCGGGGGAATCCAAGTCAGAGAGCAGGGACTGAGCGGGGGCTCTGGTCCCACTGTTGGTGGGTTGGTGGGGAGGGCTGGTTCGGTACCCAAAACGTTGAAAAGCATTTGTTCTATGCCAGGAGCTTCACCCACGTCATCTCATTTAGGCCCCACACCTGCCAGGTAGGTGCCATTATCCCATTTTATTGGTGAAGAAACTGAGGCTCAAAGTGTTGAAGAAACAGAAAGATGCTGACTCACTTATGCTGGTCCCAAACGCTCTGCATGGAATCAGGGTGCCCTGAGCCACAGAGGCATGCCCCAAGCAGAGTGCCTGCCCCATGCCACCTCTCACACGCCCAGCAAGGGGCCTCACGGGGACCGTTTCCACCTCCTGATCCCTGGCCCACTCGCCCCTAGAGACCCAGCAAGCCCTCCTACAGCCTCACCTGTACCAGGTCCCCTGATTTCATTCCCTGTGGAAGCGCTCCACTCCCACTCCGGCGGCCTGTTCCAGTTTCCGGAGCACTTGCATGCGTTCTTACCATCAAAGAGTGAATCCCACCCACTCCCTGAGGCCACTTCATCATCCCTGACACCTGCCCGCCCACCGCGGGCACAAGGTCAACCCTGAGTGGACCCTCGGGGCCTGTCTGCCACTAGAGGGAGCTCCCAGCGTGGCCATATATGCCTTCTGGGATGCTGAGGGGCTGGGGCCCAGGCAGAGGGACCTGTCCTGGGGATGCCCTGCCAAGGGGCGTTCAGAGGCAGAGCTGCTGTGACAGGTTGATCTTCCCCTCCACTCCCCAAAGACCCAGGAGGCTCCGGTTTGCGAGATCAGCATCTTCATTATTAAAGCACAGGTGCCAGGAGATTCAAGGTGGCTGGAAGAGGACCTTTGGCATCCAGGGGCATGGGCTCAAGATCCACCTTCCCTCCTCTGCCCATACCTGCAGCTCACAGCCCACTGGAAGTCAGAGGAGAGCAGGTGCCACTCACAGCAGGCCGGCAGCTGGCTTCCTGCTCCTTATTTATTGATTTACTGACTCGCTCATTCAACAAATCTTTATTGAGCACCTTCTATATGCCAAGCATCGGGCTCAGCCTTGGGACTACCATGGTGAGCCCATAGCCCCTGTCCTCATGTAGCGTTCAGTCTTTTTTTTTTTTTTGAGACGGAGTTTCGCTCTTGTTGCCCAGGCTGGAGTGCAACGGCGCGATCTCGGCTCACAGCAACCTCCGCCTCCCAGGTTCAAGCCATTCTCCTGCCTCAGCCTCCAGAGTAGCTGGGATTACAGGCATGCATCATCACGCCCGGCTAAGTTTGTATTTTTAGTAAAGACGGGGTTTCTCCATGTTGGTCAGGCTGGTCTCGAACTCCGGACCTAAGGTGATCCGCCCGCCTCGGCCTCCCAAAGTGCTGGGATTACAGGCGTGAGCCACCGCGCCCGGCCATGTAGCGTTCAGTCTTGTAGAGGTAGAGATGCATAAACCAGCTGTAATATTGTGTACCAAATTCTACGTGGCCAGGTATGGTGGTACACGCCTGTAACCCCAGCACTTTGGGAGGCCAAGGCAAGAGGATTACTTGATGCCAGGAGTTCAAGACCAACCTGAGCAACATAGCAAGACCCCATCTCTACAAAAATTAAAAAATTAGCCAGGCATGGTGGTGGACTGGTTAGTCCACCTGGTTAATCCACCTGGTCTGGTTAGTCCTCCTGGTTAGTCAGGAGGCTGAGGCAGGAGGATCGCTTGAGCCCAGGAACTTAAGTTTGCTGTGAGCCATTATGGTACCACTGCACTCCAGCCTGGGTGAAAAAGTGAGACCCTACCTCAAAAAACAAAACAAGGCCAGGTGTGGTGGCTCACACCTGTAATCCCAGCACTTTGGGAGGCTGAGGTGGGTGGATCATTTGAGGTCAGGAGTTTAAGACCAGCCTGGCCAACATGGTGAAACTCTGTTTCTACTAAAAAATACAAAAATTAGCCTGGTGTGGTGGTATGCTCCTGTAATCCCAGCTACTTGGGAGGCTGAGGCAGGAGAATCCCTTGAACCTGGGAGGCAGATGTTGCAGTGAGCTGAGATCACGTCACTGCACTCTAGCCTGGGTGATGGAGTGAGACTCCGTCTCAAAAAAAAAAAACAAAAAAAAACAAACCCAAAACCAAAAAACAAAACAAAACACACACCTCAATATATTCTACAAGAGGTATAAGCCTGGGAGACTCCAGGTGCAAAAGAGGATGTACTTAACCTCTACCTGGGGGGACTGGAAGGCTTTCTGGGGGGACGGCGTCTAACCTGAGACCTGAGGAGTTAGCCAGGCAACGTGAAGCATTCCAGGCAGAGTCATCAGTTTGTACAAATGCCTGGAGGGGAGAGAGCATTAGTCTCTCTCTCTCTCTCTCTCTTTCTTCACTTTTCCAGCACTCCTGTGACTGCGCACTCTTCTGGATGCTGGACTGGCTGTGTCACCAAACAAGGCAGGCAAGCTCCCTGCTTCGTGGTGCTCACATGCTAGGGAATGTGGCCATTCAGGTGACCCAAAGACGTCTTGAGGCTGGAGGGAGACATGTGGAAGGGACGGTGGCCCCTGCCCTGCCCAGAGCACCCAGGCCCAATCCTCCATCCTTCTCCTTAGCCTGGCAGCTAGCCCCAAGCCCTCTTGCATTAGCCAGCTGTGGGGAGATCACCCAGGCTATGGCAGGTGCCTGTGCCAATGTTTTAATAGCCAGGCCGAAGGCCTGCTGGGCAGCTCTGCTAATTACAGTGATTAATGTGTTTAATTTACTTAGAAAGAGTAATGTGTCATCACTCTGTTGTCACAGCCCAGCTCCAGAGTCCGCTCCCTCCCTTCTCCCCGCACAGGTGTCCCCCAAGCTCCTGCAGGCTACCCACTGTGGCCCAGCCTCCCTTGAGCCCAGACACCTGGCCCTCCCATTCCCATGCCTGTCTGGGTCCTGACTACTGTCTCTGCCCGGGTGGTGCAGGAAGGAGCTCTCTTATCCATCCCCACTGCTAGAGAGCAGTGCGGCCGCAGTGGTCAGGGAAGGTGGATCTTCTCATCCCCCAAGTCACCTCTGCATGGGGCAGAGAGAGCCCCTGATCTCTAGCTCCCCACATCCCTCCCTGCACCCCCATTTCATCCCCATGTGGCACTCACCTCTAGCTGAAGTCATTTTTTTGTTTTTGTTTTTGTTTCTGTTTTTTTTTTTTTGAGATGAAGTCTCGCTCTGCCACCCAGGCTGGAGTGCAGTGGTGTGATCTCGGCTCACTGCAAGCTCCGCCTCCTGGGTTCACGCCATTCTCCTGCCTCAGCCTCCCGAGTAGCTGGGACTACAGGCACCCGCCACCACGCCCGGCTAATTTTTGTATTTTTAGTAAAGACAGGGTTTCACCATGTTAGCCAGAATGGTCTCGATCTCCTGACCTCGTGATCCGCCCGTCTCGCCCTCCCAAAGTGCTGGGATTACAGGCGTGAGCCACTGCGCCCGGCCTAGCTGAAGTCATTTTATGTGGCTTCCTGTTTCACGGCCACCTTCCGGCTCTGAAGTGGGACAGGGACCTTTCCAGGTGCTCTGTTTGTTGAATGGAGGAATGAATGAAAGAGTCAAATCCCCCACTCTGTGTGCCTCCACCCTTATAACAGGATGAGTTTGGATCTGGTGCTTTTTTCCTCCAAATCTCATGTGTCTCCCTTGCCAGCTCCCCTCCCAGGTAATGTCTATAGGGGACAGGTGGCCCAGTGTCTTCATCCTACAACCAGAGAAACGTAAGACCACACTGCACAGAGTTGAGGTCTGATTATCTGAATCCATTGCTATGTTAGCTGGAGCAGGGATATCAAGACCAGTATGCTTCTGTGTGTGTGAGACGGAGTCTCGCTCTGTCACCCAGGCTGGAGCGCAGTGGCACCATCTTGGCTCACTGCAACCTCCGCCTCCCGGGTTCAAGCAATTCTCCCATCTCAGCCTCCCGAATAGCTGGGACTATAGGTGAGTGCCACCATGCCTGGCTAATTTTTGTATTTTTAGTAGAGATAGAGTTTGGCCATGTTGGTCAGGCTGATCTCGAACTCCCGACCTCAGGTGATCTGCCTGCCTTGGCCTCCCAAAGTGCTGGGACAGGTGTGAACCACCGAGCCCTGCCAAGACCAGCACCCTCCTGCCCCAGCGGCCACAGGAGCCGGGTCTTGACTTCTAGGGCATGGCTTCAAGCCTCCAACTTGAGCTTCCTTTGACTGCTGTCATTTTCCTGGTGCCCCCAGGGAAGGCAGACCTTCCTCCTGCCTGGCAGTCTTCTCCTGAGGTCTAACCGGACTCTCCCTTTGCACCCACTCTGATCTCCATCAGTGGAATTGGGTTGGGGGCCAGAGGGAGAGGGGCCTCTTCTCAAGGGCAATCTAATAACTTTGTTCCACCTGCCAGGCCCAGCCTGGGCCATCTCCAGGCCCTCTGGCCCCTCCTGGCACTGGGACTGCCTCATTGCCTAGGAAGGTGTTTGTTTTGCTTGCTTATTCACTGCCACGCTTGCCCCAGTAGGCAGCCAGCTGGCAGGAAGCCTACGGGAGCCCTTCTCTCACCTGTCCCTGGCACGGCTGGGACTGGGTCAGGGCAGGGTTGGGTGGGGTAGGCTGTGTCTTCACTTACTCTCCCTGAGGGGGTAAGAGATGTCACCTGCCAGTCCTTCAGCCCAATTAGGACAGGACAAGGACAATGCAGAGAGAGGGATTGCAGCCACATTGAAAACCAAAACACACCTCGGAAGGGATGCAAGTTAGAGAACCTGAATGCCACCCTAGGAACCACAGCCCCCGCCTTGCCATTAGATGTCTGTGACTGAGGCTGGTCGCATCTTGCTCGGCCTCAGTTCCTCCGCCTGTAATGTGAGAAGGGAAAAACAGGAGGATCCCTTGAGCCCAGGAGTTCAAGGTTGCAGTGAGCTGTGATCACGTCACTATACTACAGCCTGGGTGACAGAGTGAGACCCTGTCTCAAAAACAAACAAACAAAACAAAAAACCTAAATAAATTCTACGGCAGGCATAAGTCTGGGAGACTCCAGGTGCAAGAAAAGGATGTACTTATCCTCTACCTGGGGGGACAGGAAGGCTTCCTGGGGGGTGGCAGCTAACCTGGGACCTGAAGGATCTGAGGAATTAGCCAGGCAAAGTGAAAAGTGTTCCAGGCAGAGAGATCAATTTGTGCAAATGCCTGGAGGTGTTTGATGAGCTGAAAACTAAGGTCTCTTCTAGTTCTGGGATTCAACACAGACAGTTCTTGCCCCAAGACACAGCTGAGAATGGAGCAGGGCAGATCTTTGACCCCTCAGGGTGGCCTGGCACTTCCCGGAGGCACTGGGACCCGGCACCTAATGACCGCCGCCCCCACACGGGAGAACTGTTGGGTCTCTGAAGGCCAGGCAGGAGGCCAGATTGGTAATTGACGCCTGCCGTGGGGGAGCCGGCCCAGCTTCATCAGTATGCAGGGCCTGTGCGGAGTGCTTAAGAAAAACTTATTAATTTCCCCTCCACAAAGACTGAGAGTTTGACGGTAATCACAGTATCAAGTCATAATAATAATAAAAAAATCTCTCCGTTGAAAATCACAGTTGGGACTCTGGAGAGTTCAACAGGAAAAGATTGTATTAAGATAAAGGAGATTATAACAGGGCGGACATTAAAGGTTGTCATTGTCGGGTAAATCACATCAGGGAGGCCCCAGGACTGCTGTATCCCAGGGAGGGAGCAAGGACCCCGTCACTGACCTGGCAACCCCACTCCGTCCACCTCCCGCCCATCCTGGAACTCTGCCTCCTCCCACCCTCGAAGGCTAAGATACACAGGTGGCTCCGGAAAAAACGGGAATCACATGTCCCGGCCTGAGGACCCTCATTATGGGCACAGGGTGGCGCATTGTACAGGTTCTGGAGGACGGAGATCTCTGCTCTAGGTTAGGCTCTTACAGTCTAGCCTGACGGTGGTCTTCAGAATATGTGCCCAGTCATGCAGGGGCCTGGGGGTGGGATGGTGTTTCTGGGTCACCTGTCCTGTTGTCATTTTCCTGGTAAGGATGAGAAAGGAGGATGAGCTTGTGGAAAGGAGGTGATGGGGCCGGGCGTGGTGGCTCATGTCTGTAATCCAAGCACTTTGGAAGACCGAGGCAGGCAGATCACTTGTGGCCAGGAGTTTGAGACCAGCCTGGCCAACATGGCAGAACCCTGTCTCTATAAAAAAATAAAAAAATTAGCCGGGTGTGGTGGTGTGCGCCTGCAGTCCCAACTACTTGGGAGGCTGAGGCAGGAGAATCCCTTGAACCTGGGAGGCTGAAGTTGCAGTGAGCCAAGATGATTGCGCCACTGAGCTCCAGCTTGGGCGGCAGAGCGTGACTCTCTTTCAAAAAAAAAAAAAAAAAAAAAGGTGAGAATACCAGGGCCCCTGGACACTGCCCTGCCCTGCCTCTTGGACATAGGCTGCATCAGAAAGGGTGTCCCAACCTGTCAACAGGGAGTCCCAATCCCAGTGGAAAAGCCCGAAGCATTCTAGTGAGATATTACCAAGATGAGGCTATACTTGCTCAGGTGCCAGGTGACCACTGCCCCCTGGGGCTGGGGCTGGGTGTGGTGCCGGGCCAAGCTGGGGTTGGTGATCCTTCTCTTGGACATCTTCACTTGGGCCAAATGAGAGGGTTCTCTGGGTCTAAAGATGAAGTTGGATCTGAAAGTTACACTAGACTTGGGATGAGAAGCTACAAGCTGTTAGCCACTGGGGCAGGGGCCACATGGAAGAAAAGAGTTAATCATGGGCTTCTCCGGTCGTTACCAAGGGGCCCTATAATGTGGAGGCTTTGAGTCCTGGCTCAAAAGGTTTTAGCTCTGCATCCTTGGGCAGGTTACTTAACCTCTCTGTGCATCAACTTTCTTATCTATAGAATGGTGGTTATAACATTGACTTAGTGCTGTGATGAGGATTCAATGTATGATTATAGTGAAGAATTATAAATAATAAAGGCCTGTTTTTATCTCTTAATTGCCCTTGCCTGAGGTCACACAGTCAGTAGGTGGCCAAGACCATCTCCCACCCATCGCCTTTTTTTTTTTTTTTTTTTTTTTTTTTTTAGACAGAGTCTCGCTCTGTCGCCCAGGCTGGAATGCATGGGGGTACTCTCAGCTCACTGCAACCTCCACCTCCCAGGTTCAAGTGATTCTTCTGCCTCAGCCTCCCAAGTAGCTAGGACCATAGGCGTGTGCCACCACCAAATTAGAAGGAATGCTAATTTCAGAGGGAGAGATACATTCTGGGAAGGAGAACTTACAGAACACCCAGCTAATTTTTGTATTTTTAGTAGAGACGGGGTTTCACCATGTTGGCCAGGCTGGTCTTGAACTCTTGATCTCAAATGATCTGCCCACCTGGGCCTCCCAAAGTGCTGGGATTACAGGCGTGAGCCACCGTGCTCGGCCTCATCACCTCCTTTCTGCAAGCTTCTCCTTGGGGAGTGCAGTGTGGTGGCCAAGGGCTTGGGCTTTGGACCCAGAGTGCCTGGGGTTCACATTCTGGCTTTTGCTTGGGCCAGGGACTTCAGTTCTCATACTCAGCTTTCTCCCTTAGGAAAAGCGAAAGTCACCCTCCCAAGGTCAAGGTGATGCTGCTGGAGCAGCGAGTAGCTCAGAAAGGGGCAGCGGAGGCAGGCAGCTTTCCCTGAGATCTCTGGCCCTAAGCACCCTGCCGCCTGTGGCTGTTAGGCCCAGTGGGACAGTGCTTCCTACCCCTTGCCCTCCAGGTGGCATCCGGCCCTCTGCGGCTGCAAGCCATGGGCATCAAGGACGGTTCTGAAGTCGCCCTGAGTTTATGAGGCTGAGCGGAGAGGACGAGGCATGTTAAGTGTAATGGGGTTGTGTGAGATTAATGTGAGGCCGGGTGAAGCAGCTAAGGCAAGTCGTTTTGGCAGTTAATATGTACATTTAAGGAACAATTTGAGAGTGTGAAAACATTTAAAAGGAATGCTAATTTCAGAGGGAGAGATACATTCTGGGAAGGAGAACGTGCAGAGGACAGAGCTGGGGTGGGGCCGGGATGGAGGTGCCAGGTGACCTTGCTCAGAATTCAGCCCCCTGCAGAGTTTGTCCAGGTCCTCCCAGGGCCTCTCTGTGCCCACCTGTCTCCAGGAGCACAGGCCTCTCAGAAGACCCGAAGCGGGCACTGGGTGGGAAGAGCTGGGCTGGAACCTTGTGGAAGCAGGGTCCTTGTCTGCCTGCATTATGGAGCATAGGGAGTGGAGATGGTGCAGCTCAGGGGGCTTTGTGGAAAGGGTATCACTTGAACTGAGCTTTGAAAATGGGTTGGGAGGAGAGGGTGGAAGCATGTGGATTTGGACTTTTCATCTAGGAGAGAAAGGTGCTCCGTAACTGAGCCTGTGATCCGGGTAGGACAGGGTGGCCCGTATAAGAGGGGAGACTCAGCTTCTTCAGGCCTGCGTGCAGGCTTCACTAGGGTCCTGGAGAGCAGGAGGCCAGGAAGAGCAGCCTCCTCCTCCTCAGGGAGCTCTCCCTCTCCTGGACCTCTGGATGGGAAAGGTGGAGTCTCTCTGAAGTGCTTTTTTTTTTTTTTTTGAGACAGGATCTCGCTGTGCCTCCCAGGCTGGAGTGCAGTGGCAAAATCACAGCTTACTGCATCTTCGCAGCTTTGACATCCCGGACTCAGTTGATCCTCCTGCCTTAGCCTCTCAAGTAGCTGGGACTACAGGCATACAGAACCACACCTGGCGAATTTTTGTGTTTTTTTGTAGAGATGGGGTTTCGCCATGTTACCCAGGCTGGTCTCGATCTCATGGACTCAAGTGATCTGCCCACCTCGGCCTCCCAAAGTGCTGGGATTACAGGCGTGAACCACCGCGCCCGGCCCCACATAATCCTTGATGGCGCAAGCCTCCTCAGCCCTGCTAGTGAGATTGGAGGCAGGCCCTTCCTTCCTGGAGTTTGATCTTTCAGCACCAGAAAGTGTGTGACCCGGGATCTCCCGGGAACCCCTTGGCTCTAAGACCTCAGCCCTCCCATCCACTGATCCAGCCTAAAAGTGGAATGAGCTGATCCTTAGCTTGCCCATCCCATCTCCACCAGAGGCCCAAGAGCCAGGGAGTTAGTGCCGTCACAGCTGGCTGCGATGAAAGCCTTTACAAGTGCCCAGTGTGGTTATTAATAATGTCTCCCGGCTCTGAATGCCTCTTTAATTCCTCTGCTTAAACTACTCTGGAATCCATAACACTTGCCCCTTAGCCTGTGGTTATTCCGCTCCCTTAATGGCCTTTTATGGAGGGACCTTATTGAAAGCTTTTCCCCAGCCTGAGTAAATCATGTCTTCTGGGTCATCCTTGCCTGCAATTTTATTAACTTCTTATGAGAAGTCAGAGGGACCAGAGGGAGGCCAATGTTTCCTCCGTGTTCTGTCCTGCCCGGGCCCGGCACTGTCCCTTTCCTGGCTGGGATCTCAGAGGAGGAGATGGCTGAGGACGTTGGAGATCAATAATGTTTGGAGTGTCTCAACCCAGTGCCCCTGACTCCTTCACTCTCATTTGTCAATCCTTCTAGGTGGGTAGGAGCTGGGAGACCAGGCACTGTGAACAGGGCAAGCAGGGGACACTGGGAAGCAGGGGCAAGTGCCAGGAGGGACAGGATACACATCAGTTACCTGGTACATCAGTTACCTGATCCATTGGTTACCTGGTGCATCAGTTACCTGGTTCATTGGTTGGTTACCTGGTGCATCAGTTACCTGGTTCATTGGTTGGTTACCTGGTGCATTGCTTATCTGGTGCATCAGTTACCTGGTTCGTTGGTTAACTGGTTCATTGGTTACCTGGTGCATTGATTACCTGGTGCACTCGTTACCTGACTCATAGGTTACCTGGTGCATTGGTTAACTGGTATATAGGTTAACTGGTGCTTCGGTTAACTGGTGCATCAGTTACCTGGTTCATTACTTACCTGCTGCATTGGTGCACAGGTTGATTACCTGGTTCATCAGTGATGTGGCGAGCACCAGATTTGGTAGCAGGAAGTGGGAGGCTGAACCAGAGCCGGACACTGGTGCCAAAAATTGAGAACTGGAAAAGGCCAAGGACCATGCTAATGTGAGACAATAACCGAGAAGCTGTGTTCAGGGGAAAGGGAGCGTATGGCAACTCTTTTCTTTTTCCTGTAAACCTAGAGCTGCTCTAAAAAATATAAATACAAATTTTTTAAAAAGGCAATTGAGACCCTAGGAAATGGAGATGCCTGGAAAAAAAACCCAGGAGCTTCCCCCTGGACATCTGGGAATGAAAGGGTTTGTGGCTTTGGAATGGCTTTCAAGGTGCCCACGTACCTCTCTCCTGCCCCAGGAGGAAGAGGGGAGGGGAGCAGGAGAAATAATGGGAGAGGTGGAAGAGGGCCCTGGGGCTGGGGACGCGGTGTCCCTGGGGAGTGGGACAGGACTTCTTAAGGGAGCATAGACCCATCTCTGCTGTCTGCTCCTTGGGCTGTGGGCAGGGGCGTTCCCCAGAGAAGGACCATGTCACACTGACATTCAGCTGCCCCCTCTTAGGCCAACTCTGAACTTCTCCGCAACCGCTGGCTCCTCCCTCTGGCCTAAGAGAAAGTCAGGACAGCCACCCGGCCCAGCTCCGGAGCTCCACTGAACTCCCCACAGAGCGTGTTAGAAATCATCTCTATGACTACAGCAGAAGGGAAGCTGGGGCGGGGGCAGCCAGGGGTGGGGCTGGTTCCCAGACTTGGAGGGACCAGTGTCTTCAGCCATCCCCAGGAAGGGTCTTAGAGGGGTTGCCAGCCCTGACCGACCATTGGCAGCAGAGGCTTTGCAAATTCAACCTGGAGCCTAGGAATGTGGGTTTGGCATGAGCAGCTCTGTGAGGAGCCCTTGTCCCTGGTGTCACCATCTGGGCCAGCCAGGTCATTGGAGGAAGGTCCAGTGCGTCCCCTCTCCTCCCACTCCAGGAAGTAGAGTGAGCACCAGACCTGAAGTCAGGAATTGTGCTATTCCCATCTCTCACCAAAGGGCTGCAGTCTTGGCCAGGTGCAGGCTGACGCCTGTAACCCCAGCACTTTGGGAGGCCGGGGCAGGCAGATCACTTGAGGTCAGGAGTTCGAGACCAGCCTGGCCAACATGGTGAAACCCCGTCTCTACAAAAATACATTAAAAAAAAAAAAATTAGCCAGGCGTGGTGGCGGGCGCCTGTAATCCCAGCTCCTTGGGAGGCTGAGGCAGAAGAATCCCTTGAACCCAGGAGGCAGAGATTGTAGTGAGCCGGGGTCGTGCCACTGCACTCCAGCCTGGGTGACAGACGTCTCAAAAAAAAAAAAAAAAAAGAGAGAGAGAGGTTGCAGTCCTGATTCTGACCTTTGGCAGGGGAAATAGCTGGCTCTGGCTGCCCCAGCCCCTCCTTCGTTCAGCTCCAGGCTTGGAGCTGGAAGCCAGTTGATGCCCTCCCCTCTCCCTGCTTCCTTGAGCCACTAGCAGGCACTGGCACTTCCCCTGTGCCAGGCTCTGTGTCGAGGGCTTTACACGTATTATCTCATTTAATCCTCTCGCCCACCCAGACTACGTAGACTCTCCTCAATGACTACCTTCCATTTGCCTAGCCCTGATGACAAATCATAATATGCTTTTGCTTGTTTACTTGTCTGTCTTCCCACTTAGACTGTAAATTCTTTTTGTTCTCTGCAGCATCCCGAGCACTCGTAGAAGGCCTAGCTCCCTACATTTTTTCTTTTTAAATAAATGAGGGACTTAATCAAGTGACTAGGCTCAGAGTCATTTTCTCAGGATCACCTAGCTTGTGTCTGTAGAGCTGGAATCCACACTCATGTTGCTGAGGGAACCTGCTCGCCTGTGATGACAGGAGCTGCAGGGAGGAGTTTGAGTTTCAGGCCCAGCACAGAAGCCAAGAATAACTGAAACCCCAGTGCCTTTACATTCACCTCTGCACAATGAATTGAGCTTCCCAGTGGTGCTGGGAGCAGAGCCGGATTCTTCCCTAAACTGGAGGCTGGCCATCGGACACCCTTCCTGGCCTGAACTCTCTTTCCTTCCCTGCAGGGAACCCCAGCCATGGCTGCATGCTCTGGCTGGGAGTAACAGTGAGCCTCAGGCTGGGGAGGCGGAGGGACAGCAGAGCACACACCCCCAGATGGATGTAGAGGATATGGGAATAAAGGCCACGTTCCTCACCCCTGTTTGGAAAGGGGGAAGCAGGAGAGGCACAGCTCATCTGCCGGCACTGTCAGCTTGGCCTGCGGAATAGACCCTGGGTCCGACGACTTCATCCCCACCACTACCCACCGCTCCATTCCCCTCGCCTCACAGCTGCATGACCGAAGGAGCCTCTCCCTCCCACTCAACTCCTACCGTCTATTTTCCACCCAGCAGCCAGAGTGGTTTTTAAAAGAACAAACCAGGCTTGACGTGGTGGCTCACGCCTGTGATCCCAACACTTTAGGAGGCTGAGTCAGGAGGACTGCTTGAGGCCAGGAGTTTCAAGACAAGCCTGGGCAAAACAACAAGACCCTGTTTCTAAAAAAAAAGAAAAAAACCTATCTGGTCTTGGTAGTGCACTTGTGTAGTCCCAACTACTTGGTAGGCTGAGGTGGGAGGATGATTTGAGACAAGGAGGTCGAGGCTGCAGTGACCTGTGATCACGCCACTGCACTCCAGCCTGGGCGACAGAGTGAGACTCTGTCTCAAAACAATAAAAATAAAAGAACAAACCAGATTATGTTGTTGCTGGCTTAAAACTTTGAATAGCTTCCTATTCCACTTACAAAATAATCCAGGCTGGGCACGGTGGCTCATGCCTGTAATCCCAGCACTTTGGGAGGCCAATGTGGGTGGATTGCTTAAGCCCAGGAGTTCAAGACCAGTCTGGGCAACATGGCGAAACCCTGTCTCTACAATAAATGCAAAGATTAGCTGAGCATGGTGGCACGTGCCTATAGTCTCAGCTAGTAGGGAGGCAGACATAAGAGGATCCCTTGAGCCCAGGAGGCCAAGGCTGCAGTGAGCCATGATCAGGCCACTGGACTCCAGCCTGGGTGACAGAGTGAGACCCTGCCTGTGTCAAAAAAAAAAAAAAGGCTGGGTGTGGTGGCTCACACCTGTAATCCCAGCACTTTGGGAGGCCGAGGCGGCGGATCACTTGAGGTCAGGAGTTTGAGACCAGCCCGGCCAACATGGCGAAACCCCGTCTCCACTAAAAACACAAAAAATTAGCAGGGTGTGGTGGTGCACGTCTGTAATCCCAGCTGCATGGGAGGCTGAGGCAGGAGAATCGCTTGAACCCAGAAGGTAGAGGTTGCAGTGAGCCGAGATTGTGCCACTGCACTCCAGCCTGGGTGACAGAGCGATACTCCATCTCAGAAAAAAAAAAAGACAAAAAATCCAAGTTTCTCTTTGTGTCCCATGCCTGACCTAACCTTCTTTTCTTTTTCCAGCCTCTTCTCACCCTAAGATCTCCTCCATTGCCCTACCACACTGACTCTTTCTGCCCCTATACCGCCAGAACTCAGTCCCTCTCCACACCTTTGCCCTTCCATTCTCTCTGCCTGGCACGCTCTCGTCTCAGATCTAAGGGCTGACTGCTTCTTATCATTCAGGTCTCAGCACAGATGTCACCTCTGTGCAGAGCCTTCTCCTGACCACCCCCCAACCCGGCACATCCTATATCCTTTTCCTGTTTTATTGCTTCATTGCATTTGACATTGTGAGTCTAAAATCTAAGATTTTGTCATTTATTTATAGTTTATTCTTTTCATATCTGTCTCCCCCACTGGAATGTCAGTCAGCTCCATGAGGGCAGGGACTGTGTCTGGTCATTGCTGTGACTCTGGGGCCCTGAACAGTGTGCGCCTCATAATAGGTGTTCAATAAATGTTTGCTGAATGCATGAATGAATGAACATTTCATGTTGGAGGGAGGCTTGCTTGGGGCATCCCTGCTGGGTAGCTTAGCTCCTTCCTGCCCCAAGACCTTGCTATGCCAACACTAGGAGGTGAGGAGTGGGGCAGGGAGGGAAGTGGGGATGAGGCCAGAGCTCCCAGCCTGAGTGCCACTCCTTGGGTGCGGAGCCATGGGGGGTGACAGCTGCTCTGAGGGAGATGGATGACCTGTACTGGGCAGCTGCCTTGGGAAGCTGCTTCCCATTAATAACAGCAGTAGCACTGCCAGGAGGGGAAGGGGAGGGAGGCAGAGGCAGCGGAGATGGGATAATGCCCCTCACCCCTCACCAAGCTGGGAAAATGGCATATTTTCTAGAAGACAAGAAGGCCACTTTTAAAGAAAATTAGGCTGGGTGCGGTGGCTCACGCCTGTAATCCCAGCACTTTGGGAGGCCGAGGCGGGCGGATCACCAGGTCAGGAGATCGAGACCATCCTGGCTAACACGGTGAAGCCCTGCCTCTACTAAAAGAAAAATACAAAAAATTAGCCGGGCATGGTGGCGGGCGTCTGTAGTCCCAGCTACTCGGGAGGCGGAGGCAGGAGAATGGCATGAACCCTGGAGGGGGAGCTTGCAGTGAGCCGAGATCGCGCACTGCACTCTAGCCTGGGCGACAGAGCGAAAGTCTGTCTCAAAAAAAAAAAAAAATTAGGCCTGGTTTGTAAATGGGTCTATGTCTGCTCTGTGGCCCTCCCTATGGACAACCCCTCCGTGCATGGAAGCTTCTTCCCCGGCTGGGTGGACCCTACAGGCAGCCAGAGGGATGTCCCCCTCTTACCCCTCCCCTTGACTGGGCCAGCCCCAAACAGAGGCTGTGGCTGAGAGAGAAGTGTCTGCACCCTGGGGCTGGGAAGGGTGAACTTTGTCCAAACTCCCCTGACTCCTTTCTCTGAGGGTGGTTATTGGGGAACAGGAGTGAAGGTGAGTATGGGAGGGAGGAGAAGGAGAGGGAGAACAGAGATGGTGCAGACTGCTTGGTGGCAGACCGGGGCATGGGCAGGAAGGCGCAATCTGGTCCCACCAGATACCTGGCTTTGCCCTCATCCTGGGGCAGGCAGAGGGCATTGAGGAGCTGGCAGAACTGTGGACGGAAGGAGAGTGGAGCCACTTTCTCTCCCAGTGAGAAAAGATCCCCGTCACTGTCATTTTCAGGGGAAGCAACATGCTACACCCCCCGAGACACCTGTGTCCCCAGCACAGTAGCTCCTGATGGCTGCCCGGTGAGGATGCTGCGGATAGGTACCACTGTCCCCCCAGGCTCTGGCGTGCTCCCCCCAGCCAAGATGCCCCAGCAGGGCCCCTAGTGGCCCAGGTCTGTGGCCATCCTGGTTCCTGTCTCCACTGTCTATCTGGAGCCCCTTTCCAAGCCTCCATCCCCCACCAACCCCCTCCCCGCCTCACTGGGACACAGCCCCAGCTTGGTCCCCATCTTCTCATCCAGCCCTGCCCTTCACTGAGCCTCACTGCCGCCCAGCCCTGTCCCTTCTTTGAGCCTTGATCCTCAGTCCTGAGTCCTCTGGCCCCGGACACGTTATACTTCCATGACCAAGGGTCTTTGTGAATTCTTCAGGTGCTCTCCAGAAGCCCCAGTCCCCTCATACTCACAGCTCTGAACACAGCCCAGCTCTGTCCCTAAAACCCAGACAGTACTCGCATGTGTCGTGACCTCCCACTCTCCAGTGCGGCCCCTAAGAACTCAGGGTCGGGCTTGGCATTAGCCTGGAGGCCCGGAGCCTGCTCATTAAGTCCTGAGCAGACAGAGAATGTCATTGGCAGGTTCCTAACTGGGCCACACCTCCTGGGCTGTCAGGACGGCTTGTGCCAGAGAAACATCACACTCCGTGTATCTCACTCCTTGGGGTAGTGGCACTTGGTGGTGCCGGAGACTCCCACATGTACTTGTGAGAAGTCTCAGTCCCCCATCTCCTTCTAGCCACCTCTCTGTCACTTCCCTCTGCTGGGTTGTGGAGGGGTGAGGTATGTCTCGGGGTGTCCCTGTGTGGCCTCAGGCATCATTTTTAGCTCTCCTGTGGGTTGAGGTTTCTTCTCGGAGCCCATTCACCCCGGCTCCCATAACCCTACCCCACCATTTCCTAAGCAATAACCCCGTATCAAGCACTGGGCTAAGCAGGATTTTCATTGCCTCACAAGGTGGGACCTGTCATTATTTCCGTGCTCAGCAGAGGAAATGGAGGTTCAGAGTTGTCAAGCCACTTGCCTAAGGTCACAGAGCTAAACCCTGGTGGAGCTGTGATTAGGCTATAGGTCTGGGTGGCTCCCGCCTGAGTTCCTGGGGCTCAAGTTACCCCATATCAAATTGGGAGACCCTGTGTGGTCATTTCTTGGTGCCAGAGTCTGGGTGAGGGGCACAGGCAGGGAAGCTGGGTCTGGAACAGTCTGTCAGGTTGGACACTGTCATCTCCTCACATTGAAGCAGGAGGAGGTGCAGCCACAGGCCGTTAAGTGAGTGTTTATTCAAAATGAAAGGAAATCTCCCTAACAAAGCAAAACACTCAAAGAGAGAAGAGCAGGGCCCGGGTGGGAAAGAAGAAATTATCCTGTCCCTGCCTTTCCCCAGCAAAGCAGGCATAGCTAGAGCTGTCCTAGCCAGCACCAAAGAGTGGGCCCCTGGCCAGGCGCAATGGCTCACGCCTGTAATCCTAGCGCTTTGGGAGGCCAAGGAGGATCACTTAAGGCCAGGAGTTTGAGACCAGCCTGGGAAACATGGTGAAACCCCCCGTTTCTACAAAAAGTAGCCAGGTACTCGGGAGGCTGAGGTGGGAGGATCACTTGAGTCCAGCAGTTCAAGGCCATAGTGCGCTATGATCGTGCCACCGTACTCCAGCCTAGGCAGCAGAGTGATGCCATATCTCAAAACAAAACAAAACAAAGCAACAACGAAATAAAGCAAAAACCCAACAACAAAACAGCAGGCCCCAAGGAGGCCTGTGGCAGGGGCCTGAGGGATGGTGCGGGTAGGGTTGGTGGGGTTTTCCTGGGTCATGCCTCTAACTAGATAATAATGATGCTTACCTCATTGGGTGTGGTGGGAATATAATGTGCCTATAGTATATACATAGTGCATACTGTATATGCAGTGTATATAGTGCACAGATAGTGCATTTACAGTGTACATCTAGTGCATGTAGGGTGTATATGTAGCATGTATACAGTGCACATGTGCTCTGTAGTGTATATATAGTGCATATGTAGTGTACGTGTAGTGAATATACAGTGCATATATAGTACATATGTGGTGCACATATAGTGTGTGTAGATGGTACATAGTGCACATACTGTATATGAAACATATACACACGAAACACGAAACATATATACACATGCACCACGTTATACGTGTGCATTACACTACACATCTATCATATATGCGGTGTACATGGAGTGGACATATAGTGCATATGTAGTATATGAATATGTAGTGAATATATAGTGTGTATAGAGTACCTATGCAGTGCACATACATGCACTATATATAACTATACGTGCATTACACATACATTATATGTGCACTATATATTCACTACATGGGTAATCTATATGCACTGTATATTCCCATATATACACTATATGTGCATTACATGTACACTACATTACACTACACCACACTACATTACACATGTGCATTACATTACACATATATATGGTCTATGTGGTGTACATGTAGTGCACATATAGTGTATATATAGCGCATATGTATATACAGTATATATCCTATAGTATACATAGTGCATGTGTAGTTTATATGTAGTGAGTAAACTGCATATATAGTACATATGTAGTGCATATATATAGCGCATGTATAGTATCTATATCGTACATGTGGTGGACATGTAGTGCACATATGGCATATATATCATGTATATATAGTGCACGTGTGGTGCATATGTGGTGCATACACTGCATATGTAGTATATATACATACAGTGCTCGGGGACGATGCGCCTCCTGCCTGGGTTCCAGGCGCAGGCACTGCCATCTCCTCTCAGGCCCCCAGGGGGCGCACCTCCCCCCGGCCGGACGTGTTCAGGCAGCAGCTTCCCTTCAGCACCCATGCAAGCAGGTGCTTTTTATTTAGACTGATTTATTATTGAAACAACTTGAATCCGCTTCAAAGTAAGTTAAATGAGAAGAGATCTTCACCCCTAGTCTCATAAATCAAGGGGCATTCAAAGAAAAGGGAAAACAAAGAAATCACAGAAGCCTGGAAACAGATGGGCTTTCGTGGCCTTGTATTCCTGGCCTCTCTCCTATGGCGTGCTGGGAACCAGCCTTCCTTTCCTTCCTTCTCCTGAAGAGCCTGGGTCAAAAGCTGTGCTCCTTTTCCCTCTCCTCCCCCTCCTCCCTCTCCTACCCCTTCTTCCCCTCCCCTCCTCCCCTACTCCTCTTCCTCTCCTATCTCCTCTTCCTCCCCCTCCTCCTCCTTCTCCTCCCCCTTCTCCTCCTTCTCCCCTCCTCCTCCTCCCTCTCCCCCTCCTTCACCTCCCCCTTCTCCTCTTCCTCCTCCCCTTCCTCCCTTTCGTGGTCGCCAGGGAGAGGCTGGTGTCCCCATAACGAGGGCTGGATTTAAGTCGAGACCAATTATCCTTCTCCCTTATGCAGTGCACATGCCCAGAGCCCCTTTCTAGCCTCAGGGCTCCTGGTGCCCTGTGGGGCAGGGGAAAGTCTCTGGGCAGTGTGGTTTGGGGTTGGGAGTTAGAAAGACTGTGGTTCCTGGATGATTGTGGAGAGATGTGAATTTGGGAGTCTGGTTGTGAGGCCATCTGAGGCTGCCCAGTGTGTGGCTGTTGTGCTTTGTGTCCCTGTATGTCCTTGTGCGTATGTGTGTCCCCTTGTGTGTTCCTGTGTATGTATGTGTCCCTGTGTGTCCCCATGTGTGTCTGTGTGCATATGTGTGTGTCCCCGTGTGTGTGTGTATGCACACAAAAGCAGCTGAGCATTCCTCAGGCCTGGCCTGGAATTTCAGATCCACTCTGGATGAAAGGAGCTGCTGGCTGCCTGTTCTGTTCCCCTAACTACGGGCACTGCCTTGCCCTTATGCCAAGCTGCCCGCAGCTGAGAGCAATGCAGGGTCTCCCTCTCTTCACAGCAAATTCTGGCTGGGGACCCCACTCTCCTGCTCCACAGGCCACCTGGACACACTGCCCAGGGCCACGGGAGGGACACCTGCAGTGGATGGACATCAAAAACTAAGGCCAATGGCCAGGTACAGTGGCTCACGTCTGTAATCCCAGCACTTAGGGAGGCTGAGGCAGGAGGATCACCTGAGGTCAGGAGTTCAAGACCAGCCTGGCCAACACGGTAAAACCCATCTCTACTAAAAATGCGAAAATTAGCCAGGTATGGTGGCACATGCCTGTAATCCCAGCTACTCAGGAGGCTGAGGCAGGAGAATCACTTGAACCTGAGAAGTGGAGGTTGCAGTGAGCCGAGATCGAGCCACTACACTCCAGCCTGGGTGAGAGGGAGAGACTCTGTCTCAAAAAAAAAAAAAAAGAAACTAAGGTTAATTGCCAGTGAACAATGAGACAGCATGGGGGTGAGACGGGAGGACACACCAGGAGGGGCGCAGGAAATGCCAGAGGCAGGAGACCAGAAAATACCAAGGAAGAAAAATCTAAGGCAAGGGAGGCCAAGAAACAAAGAAGAAGGAGTCAGACGTGCAACTGCAGGGACAAAGACACATAAACCGGGGGTGAGAGAGACAGAGCCTCCAGATGGGGCTGGGTGGGGAACTTGGATCCCACCAGGGCTGTGGACTTGGGAGCTTGCTTGCAGGGAGGCGGGCTAATTGGCGATTTCATCCAGGTCCTCCAGAATGTCTGCAGAAAAACAAACCCGCTAAACCTCTCTCACCATCTGTCATCTTCATTTTGCTTTTGTCTTCAGAATAAAGAGAACCCGAAACTCCCTAGGAGGAGAGGCGCCAGCAGCTCTCAGGCTGTCTCGCGTTCTGCTCTTTCTTCATGCATTTCTGGTCGGAGTCTTTGTTCCGCAGCTTCTGGCCCTGGTTCAGGCTGGTGGCCTCTCTGACCCAGCATGCTGGGGTATCCATCCCCATCTCTGTCACACTGTGGTCTGGATTGTCTGGGTCTCTTGCTCCCCTCCCCCTCCCCCCAAGGCTCGGCCTGAGCCACCCGCCCCCCCTTGGCCCGCATGGCTGCTGCTGATCCCTGCTACTCCCAGCTGTCTCTGTAGCTCAGCCTGCAGATTGACAGGGCCCATAAATCACCGTGGCAAGGCAGGGCCCTGGGAAAGGAACACGGGGCCAGGTGCTGACAGGGCTGGCCTTGGGAGCTGGGGCTCTCGGATTTCTGGTGAATCGCTGGGGCGTGGAGCCTGTGGCTTCTCTCCCAGCTAAATGGAGCATTTTGGTTGCAGTGCCTGTGTCTCCTGCCGATTTTTTCCAGCTCCCTGGAAGGTGGGACAAGAAGAAATAGGTTGAATGTGAAGCAAGTGGGATTCGGGTTAGACTGAAAAGAAGAACTTGCCGTGATGAGGCTTAACCTTGGAAAGGGGAAACACTGGTCTGGGAAATGGTGAAATCCCTTGGCAAGGAGTTGGTAAAATCTGGATGGATTCTGTATGATGATTTATAGTGCCGCCTGGAGACAGGGGAATGAACCATATGATCCACTCGACACAGAAGCCTTTGCTTTGTTTGAGGAGAGCCCGGGGGCCAGAAGAGCAAAGAAGTTACCAGTGGGGGCTTGGGGAACATGCAGCTCCCCTCCTGACCTGCTGTGTGATCCTGAGCAAGTGACTCAACCTGGCTGGTCTCTTCTATCTGTAAAATGGGGATAATCCCACTTCATAGAGTTGCCATGAAGCTTAAAGGGCAGTGTATGCAAAGGGCTCTGCACAGTGCTTGGCACAGAGAACTTTTAATAAAGCACAGTTATAGGCCAGGCATGGTGGCTCATGCCTGTAATCCCAGCAGTTTGGGAGGCTGGGTTGGGTGGATCATTTGAGGTCAGGAGTTCAAGACCAGCCTCGCCAACATGGAGAAACCCCGTCTCTACTAAAAATACATTAGCTGGGTATGTTGGCACATGCCTGTAATCCCAGCTACTCGGGAGGCTGAGGCAGGAGAATCTCCTGAACCTGGGAGGTGGAGGTTGCAGTGAGCCATGATCACATCATTGCTCTCCAGCCTGGGCGACAGAGTGAGACTCTGTCTCAGAAAAAAAAAAAAAAAAGCAGTTATTATTATCGGGCAAGATACTCAACCTTTCTAAGCCCCAGTATCTTAATTCATAAAATCCTAACTCTCACTTACTCATTCAACACACACCTGGAGAGCCCCAACCATGTGCCAGACCCCATCCCAGGCTCTGGGGATGTAGCAGTTCACATAACAGACAAAATTCCTATCCTTACAGAACTAACATTCAATTAGGGGGTAGGGAGAGAGACAAACAAGAAACAAATAGATGTGCTATGAGAAAATAAAGCTGAATAAGGGGCATAAAGAGTGATGGCTGGTGCAGTGGCTCACGCCAGTGCTTTGGGAGTCCAAGGCAGGAGGATTGCTTGAGGCCGGGAGTTCAAGACAAGCCTGGTAACATAGTGAGACCCTGTCTCTACAAAAAATTAAAAACTTAGCTGGGCATGGTGGTGTGTGCCTGTAGTCCCAGCTACTTGGGAGGCTGAGACCCAGGTATTGCGTGAACCCAGTAACTCAAGGTTTCAGTGAGCCGTGATTGCACCATTGCACCCCAGCCTGGGCAACTTAGAGTGAGACTCCATCTCTTAAAAAAAAAAAGTGATAGATAGAAGAGGCTATTTTATATAAGGTGTCCAGACAGGCTGCTCTGATAATATTTCAGCAGAAACCTTCAAGAAGTGAAGGAGTGAGCTGATAGAGGATGTAAGGGTGGAGCATGCAGGCAGTGGGAACAGTGATTGCAAAGGCCCTGAGGCAGGTGAGTGTGGTTGGATTGGAGCCCAGGAGGGGAGAGTGGGAGGAGAAGCCATGGAAGAGGAAACACATAGTTCATTGTAAAGGCTTATCTATTGGCCCATGGAAATGCAGCACTCTTGCAGAATTTTGCTAGTGGAGTTCTCCTTCCCTGGGAGGCCCTTTGGTTCCAGCGTCGTGGGTGAACTGGATCTGCTGCCGCTCCTACCTGTTCAGGACGTAGAGAACGGTAAGCCTGAGGCTCCATCTCCTGTTTACCGCTGGCTGTTCTGCTCTGTTTCTGATCCATGGCATGCAGCCATGACTTTTTAATTTACAAAATCCTTTATTGCCATAAGTGGAGAGGAGTTTCATGCATGCAAACTTGTCCCAACCTGGCAGCTTCATCTTCATTTTGTAAACGTTGCAATGAAACTCTGGGAGGTTCTGTGCTTGCTGGAGGCATATGGGCCATATGGTGTGGTGGAAGGGCTGTAGTTGACCACTGCTTTATAAGCAGCTTTATAAATGTATATATTTCAAGATGACACACACATACACACACACACACACACCCCAGTCCCACAGTGACACAATCATAGGGCCATTGCCAGAGCAATCATGAGTACCGAAAAAGTAAACACGTGGCCTCCGCACACCAGGTCCCAGGCCACAGCTGTGGCAGACATCCCTAATCAATCACAGGACTCCTTCGTGCTGAGCTCAGATGCAACCTCAGAATCCTGGAAAGCCCACATGGGGTTGATTTATAAAAGGAAGCATTGGCCATTTTTGCTGCAGGGGCAAGCTGTCCTGGGGCGCCTTTCCTGGGGGATAGGGAACAGCATTGGCCTAATCTCGGGTCTTGGAACCCTGTTCTTGAACCCTTGGCAGCATTCTTTGCTGGATTTATAAAGTGACTGCAGCTGTGGAACATGAGACAAAATTAGTGCAGCCTCAGAGAGCGCTGTCTCGAAATTGGCTTTCCAGCGAGCGGCTGGGTCTCCTACTCACCCCACAGGTGGGGCTGTTTGAGTCCCTGGTAGGATTTGTTCCAGCTGCCAGACATGGATTAGGCTTTTGACTGTTGAACCCAGACAAGGGGACCAGCTGTTTAATGAGCTGGAGGAGGAAGTGGCTCCTGAAAGCACTTCTTGGCTTAGGCATGCAGATCAGACGTGGAACCAGGAAAGCTGCCTCGCCAAGCTTGGTAACCAGAGGGAAATGAATGATAGTGATCTGACAGGGAAGGATAAGGACAGGGGAGAAGAGGGGAGGTGGGGAGAGGAGCAGGAGGGGAGGAGCCAGGAGGGAAATCATGGACCAGCCTTTGCCTAGACCCCAGGGCTCTGCTGCAGGCTCCACTCCCCTTGGCTTCTTTTGCTATCAGAATCATTGTGCCTTGGATCCTGGAGATCCCGAGGCGTGTAGATGATCTAGGTGTAGGCTAGATACAGATTTACATTGATACCTGGAGACAGGATAACCTGGGTTCAAATTCCTGTTCCTCTTTCACTTGCCTCTGTTTCCTCATCTACAAAATCGGCTTCATGTTTCCAGGAGCAGGGGCGTAATGCTCTCAGACTTCCCCACCCTGTCACATTCTGCCATTCAGCTTTTGGTAAATGTTCAAACTGCCATTTGGACCTTTATCCATGGGATTTCAGTGTCTCTCTCTTGATTGGATCTGAACTTGGTGGAGGAGGTGGTGGGTTTATTCATTAGAACCCACTGAACATTAATGGCACCCACCCACATGTTTGATGTGACGATTAAGCAGGTGAAGGTATGTTTGTAGCTGCTTGTATCCTTCATGTCTAGATATATAGCTAATCTATACCTATGCATATCTATACCTATGCATATCTGTACCTATCAATACACACTGGGGCCCAGCACAGATCGGTGCTTAGTTTGTTTGCTTTTTGAGACAGTGTCTTGCTCTGTTGCCCAGGCCGGAGTGCGGCGGCGTGATCTTGGCTCACTGCAGCCTCCACCTCCCAGGTTCAAGCAATTCTCATGCCTCAGCTTCCTGAGTAGCTGGGATTACAGATGTCTGACACCAGGCCTAGCTAGTTTTTTTTTTTTTTGTAGAGACAGGGCTTCACCATGTTGCCAGGTTGGTCTTGAACTCCTGGCCTCAAGCAATCCGCCCGCCTCAGCCTCCCAAAGTGCTGGGATTACAGGTGTGAACCACTGCACCCGGCCAGATTGGTGCTTAGTTTAATTTCAGTTGGTGAGTCCTTCCCGTCCAGCCTCCTCCTAATGTGCCATTGTGGGGAGAGGGCAGGGAGGGTCTGACAGCAGCCTCAGGCCTTCCTGAAAGAGTGGGCCTGCCCTGGGGCCTGGAAAGCAGGGATATGGTGGCAGCTCCCCAGGCAGCTTCCTGCTCTTCAGCTGAGATTTGGAATGAGTGATCCCCTCCCTGCGCAAACCCAGGTAGTCCTCAGGGAGGCAGGTGAGGGGAAGGTTTCAACCCCGCTTCTGCCATCAACAGCAAGCGGTGACCTGGGGGAAGTGAGTAGGTTGGGCCTGGGCTCGGGGCTCCGAGGAGATGGGTGGCAGGGCACAGCCTCCTAGAAGGTCAGGGAAGCAGGGCTAGCTCCAGTCACTGTCCCAACTGTCACCCAGTTTATGGAGAACTGCTCTGTGTCAGGCCCGGTGCTGAATAAGACATGCACGGTCCTGGCTCTCAGGCGGTTGATATTAACGTGCTATCCTTCATGAAAATCATGAGAGTGCTGTCGGCCACAGTTCCGCAGAGAAGCCGTTGGGGCCACATGCATTTCAGATTTCAAAATCGTTTTCAGATTTTAGAAATGTAATGTTCCCTATATTATCGAAGACCCCAACATATTCATACGTCTGTAGCGAAATACATATGAATAGTGGGATACAGACTGTAAGTACCTCTAAGGTCAGTTCAGTTTAGGTTTTGCTGCCAAATGAGTTTTGAAAAGCTTTTTGGTCTCAGAGCTTTGGGGATGTTGGAATGACAGAGGAGGGATGAGGGACTGACCACTTCCTGAGCTCTGAGAAGCACTGGGCCGAGCACTTTCACTGGCTGAATACATTAAACGCTCACAACAGCCCTATGAGGTCCGGTCTATTTTTGTCACTCTGACTTTGCAGAAGAGGAGATCCAGGCACAGAGAGGTTAAATAATTCACCTAAGGACACACAGCTAGTAAGAAGCAGAGCTTGGATTCAAACCCCTCGGGGGCCAAAGCCTGCCAAGGTCACATAGTTTACAATCCAATGTGTGGTGGGCAGGTTGGGGAGGTGGGGGGAGCACTAGCACAAAGATGGTTACAATACAGTGGAAGAAGTGCCAGAACTGGGGGGTCCAGGTCCCTGAAGCCCAGAGGCGGGGGCCCAACTCAGCTTAACGGGTTGAGGAAGATGCCCCAGGGGAGGTGGCAGCTTCCCCAACCCCAAGGGCACCAGCCAGGTAACAGCGGGGAAGGGAAAAGTGTTTCAAGCAAAGGGAATAACATAAACAGCACGAACAAAGGCCTAGAAGAGAGAGAGAGCAAAATGGGGGTGCAGCCTGGAATGGGAGGCCACGGGAAGGAGGTGGGGACGTGGAGGGTAAGCTGGGACTAGCCTCACAGGGCCTGGGGGGCCATGCTGTGTCCTCCTGACTCATCTGCTCCCTGACCCCTCACACCACCCTGGGGAATCCCATGATGGGAGAAGGTCAGATCTTCCTGCCTTCTGTCCAGGAAGAGGGATCTGAGGAACAGGACTCTTTCCCATGCATGAGATCCTGAGTCTGCAACCCCAGCCGAGCTCCCCTTCAAAGGTGGTGGGCAGGGGAGCAGGGGATTCAGAGACACACAGGGAGGGAAGGAGTATTTTTTTTTCTTTCTTTTTAAGACAGAGTCTCACTCTGTCACCCAGGCTGGAGCGCAGGGGCACGATCTTCCAACCTCTGCCTCCTAGGTTCCAGCGGTTCTCATGCCTCAGGCTCCCAAGTAGCTGGGATTACAGGCACGCACCACCACAACTGGCTAATTTTTGTACTTTTAGTGGAGACAAGCTTTTGCCATGTTGGTCAGGCTGGTCTCGAGCTCCTGACCTCAAGTGATCCACCCACCTTGGGCTTCCAAAATGTTAGGATGACAGGCGTGAGCCACTGCTCTTGGCTGGGAAGGATTCTTTATCTTTGACTAGGAGTGCTTGATGAAACACTGGGGCTGGGGAAGGGGTGGAGGATGGGAAGTGGACCAGTCCTTGGAGTATCAGGACTCCCTCCCTGGGGGGCCATCTCCTCCCTCCCTAACAGGCTGGGTGCTCGGCTCCAGCCACTGACAGGCGAGCAAACCCTCTGAGTGCCGAGGATGCACAAGCTGCCTCTCTCTGGAGACAAGCCCCTGCCTGACAGATGAAATCTTTATTATGGTGATTTTTATTTGGGGGCGTGTGAGTGTGTGCACATCTGGGGCCCAGGCGGCAGCCGAAATTCCCACAAACGTGGCTCATGAATATTCCACAGTGTTGCCTACCGCACTTTGCAGCCATCGATTATTTATATGTGAAATAACGAAAGCTTCATAAATAATGGAACTGCCTGTGTCCCAGCTGCGTCTCCTGCGTCCCTCTGCCTGGCCCAGGTGAGGGGATGGGCTCTGCAGGGAACTGGCATCCGAGTGGGGAGTGGCCTTGACGTTCAAAAACTACTTTCTCCAGCAGAAGCCACATCCTTCGTAGGAAGGAGGCCTGCGTGGCGCAGGAGTGTGTATGTGTGTGCACATTGTATGTGCATATTGCATGTACTCACTTTCCCACCCAGGGAGGGGCCAGAACACGCAGGGCTGGGCCGCTGGGGTTGTTTACACTGTAGACGCTGCAGTGTGGACTCTGTGCGGATGGGCACAGAGAAAAACCTTGTGTTAGATTACTCATGAGCTGGGAAAACAGCAGACATTTCTTTGTTCAGTTCAATTTCAACCTCACCACTGTTGACTTGGAGTAGGCCAGCGTCTGATTCAGGAGAGGAAAATGGTTTTATGAAGTTCTCCCCTGTGTTACCCCTTTATTTATTTAGAGACAGAGTCTCACTCTGTTGCCCAGGCTGGAGTACAGTGGTGCGATCTTGGCTCACTGCAACCTCCGCCTCCTGGGTTCAAGTGATTCTCCTGCCTCAGCCTCCTGAGTAGCTGGGATTACTGGCACGCACCACCACACCTGGCTAATTTTTTATACTTTTAGTAGAGATGGGGTTTCACCATGTTGGCCAGGCTGATCTCGAACTCCTGACCTTGTGATCTGCCTGCCTCGGCCTCCCAAACCGCGCCCAGCCGAGTGTTACCCCTTTAGACACAGAGCATGTCTTAAAGGGACAGAGAAAGCCTCCAATCAGCCTTGGCCCCCAAATCCTGCACTATACAAACTGCTTCCAAGTCTTCAGGGCTAATGTTTGGGGTTGAGGGGAGGTGAATTCATGGCAGATGAGCAGGTGTGCCCATGCAGAGTGGAAGCCTGGGATTGAAGGTGAAGACCTGTGTGCCCAATTCCTCACCACCCACCAGACATTTGACAATAGCTTCTTCCTCTGAGCAACTTCAATTTTTCAGTCTTCTCACCTCCATCGTCTCCAGTCCATACAACCACCTTTAAGGCAGGTGCAATTAAAATACCACTTTGCAGAGATGGTTAGTGTGGTTAAATAATTTGTCCAAAGTTGCAGAGCTTGATAAGTAGGAGAGCCTGAGCCTGTCCAGTTTTCCCCTTTCCATTGTTTTCTTCCTTCCTTCCTTCCTCGCTCCCTCCCTCCCTCCTTCTCTCCCTCCCTCCCTCTCTTTCTCTCCCTTTCTCCTTCCTTCCTTCCTTCCTTCCTTCCTTCCTTCCTTCCTTCCTTCCTTCCCTCCCTCCTTCCTTCCCTTCCTGCCCCTCCCTCCCTTCCTTCCTTCCCTCCTTCCTTCCCTCCATGCCCCTCCCTCCCTCCCTCCCTCCCTCCCTCCCTTCCTTCCTCCTTCCCTCCCTCCCTCCCTCCCTTCTTTCCTTCCTTTCTTCCTTCCTCTCTTTCTCTCTTTCTTTCTTTCTCAGACAACTCTCACTCTGTCACCCAGGCTGGAGTGCAGTGGCACAATGTTGGCTCCCTGCAACCTCTACCTCCCAGGTTCAAGCAATTCTTGTGCCTCAGCTTCCCGAGTAGCTGGGACTACAGATGTGTGTCACCATGCCCAGCTAATTTTTGTATTTTTAGTAGAGATGGGTTTTCACCATGTTGGCCAGGTTGGTCTCAAACTCTTGACCTCAAGTGATCCACCTGCCTTGGCCTCCCAAATTGCAGGGATTACGGGCATGAGCCACTGCTCCCGGCCCACTGTTTTCCAATTAAGGCCTTGCCTATTGTCTGGCCAGCACTGGACCAGGGCAAGGACATCTACATCCTTAAGCAGTGTACATTTTCTTCGTGACTGCTGAAAGGGGGAAGTGTGTGGACTATACATTGATTGGGACACTGAATTATTTGTATGAAGTACAAGTTGGGTAAAATACAAAAACTAAGTATGACGAATGTTCTTATCCCTGGTTGAATTACTAGGGGAGCTTTTTGAAAAATGATTTTGAATTAAACTTTATTTTGAGATAATTATAGATACACATACAATTGTAGAAAATAATACAGAGAGATCCCGTGTACCCTTTACCCAGCTTTTCCCAATGTTAACACTGTGAAAAACTGTAGTATAATATTATGCCAGTAAGCAGACATTAATATAACCCACTAGGCTGGGCGCAGTGGCTCATGCCTGTAGTCTTAGCACTTTGGGAGGCCAAGGTGGACAGATTGCTTGTAGGCCAGGAGTTCTAAACTAGACTGGGCAACATGGTGAAGCCCCGTCTCTACAAAAATAATAAAAATTAGCCAGATGTGGTGGCAGTGCCTGTAGTCCCAGCTACTAGGGAGGCTAAAGTGGGAGGATCACTTGAGACTGGAAGGTCAATTCTGCAGTGAGCTGAGATCATATCACTGCATTCCAGCTTGGGTGCCAGAGTGAGACTCTCTATGTATGTATGTATGTATGTATGTATCTATGTATCTAAAATCCACTGATCTTATTCAGATATCAGCAGTTTCCCATGATGCTAATTTGTGTGTTTATGCATTTTGATTACATTTGTAGGTTTGTGTATCAAGATACAGAGCAGTCCCATTGGCATGAGGGCCTCTTATGTTGCCTTTTTATAACCACATCCACCTACTCCCCCTCCCACTTTCCACCCCAACCCCATCCCTGACCCTTGGCAACCATTCATTTGTTCTCTCTATAATTTTGTCATTTTGAGAATGTTCTATAAACGGAGTCATACAGCATATAATCTTTCGAGATTGGCTTTTTTTTTTCACTCGCTAAGCATCATTCCCTTAAAATTCATCCTAATTGGAATGCGTATCAATAGTTCGTTCCTTTGTATTGTTGGGTAGTATTCTACGGTATGGGTGCAACACAGTTTAACTCACTGAAGGATAACAGGGTCATTTTCAGTTTTGACTATTACAAATAAAGCTGCTACTGGGGTGCTTTGAAAACACTCAGCCTGGAGGATCTGACTCAAACAAGAGTGGGTCGAGGGTAAGCCCTGGAAAGGTATAACAGTTTGTGCCATCACTGACGAGGGTAAGGCATGAATGCAGAGCTGGGGGAGTAAAGTTTTGACTTGATCCTCACCACACCCCTAAAGTATAAAACAAAGATATATATGTAGTCAAAGATATGTACCTCGTATGGACAGTTTGAGTTCTCTGAGGTTACTTCTATCTTTATCTATAATAGAAAAGGCAATATGTGGCTGGATGCGGTGGCTCACGTCTGTAATCCGAGCAATTTGAGAGGCTGAGGCAGGTGGATCACCTGAGGCCAGGAGTTTGAGACCAGCCTGGGCAATATGGTGAAACCCCATCTCTATTAAAAATACAAAATTAGCTAGGCATGGTGGCTCACGCCTGTAATCTCAGCTACTTGGGAGGTTGAGGCAGAAGAATTGCTTGAACCCAGGAGGTGGAGGTTGCAGTGAGCTGAGATTGTGCCACTGCACTCCAGCCTGGGCAGCAGAACAAGACTGTCTCCTAAAAAAAAAAGAAGGAAAAAAAAAAACAGAAAAAAAAGGCAATATGTATTTGGGGAGAAAGTTCTGGTCTGGGGTTTTGGAGGATTTGTGTTGTACTCTTTCTCTTTGTACCCTTGATTTCTTGCCTCATGATGGGCCTCAGTTTGTCCATCTGCAAACTGGGAGCTGATTTTACTTCTGTAGATATTTATGATAGAGGAAAGCAATTGTGGCTGTGGTCCTGGGATTCCTCCAGTGCAGACACCTGGCTTCATCTGAAGGCAGGGAAGGAGCTCCTGCCTCTTAGTTCCTGCCTGTGAGTTGGAAGGGCTGGGAGCATCCTCAGAGCAGCTGGTCCCTGCTGCAAGTCTCCCTCAGCAGCCCATGCAGCTGACACTGCCCAGATGTGACATTGTCACTTGCAGCTCAGGACACAGGATCAGTCCCTGGGAGAAAAGACAACTTCAAGGCGAACTAATGAGGCCAAACCGCACACCACTTCCTCCCTGCATCCCAGCCCTCCTCCTGCCTCACTGATAACCCCTCATCCTACTTCTCTCACTCCCCTCGGCTCTCCCTCTGGAAGGAAAGCCGGACCCCCTCTCTGCTTCCAGACCAAGGCTGGAATTATTTAATGCCAAATCAGTAAAAGCGTCAGCAGCTTGCAGCTTAACTGCTAAGAGGAATGATTCATAACCCCATGCCAGGCACTGAGCACTTCCTTCCCGTCGCCTCGGCCCACCCTACGCGAGAGGAGATAAATTACTGTCATTGCTTTTTATGGTACATATAATCGAGTGGAAACATGGAGACTCGACTCATCTCAAAGTCATTTACAATGAATTATTCATTCGGCTGAAAAAAGTCTTCAGTTGGAGGGGGAAATAGCCTCTTGACTCCCTGGCTTCGGGCTGCCCTGTCAGTAGGTGGGGAGGTAATCCTGGGCCTGGGAGATCCAAGTTTCCCTTGGTAACTTCTGGAACTCAGAATCCAAGCGTGTGGGCAAGAGGGTAGGGGTAGGAGTCTGAGCTGCAGGAACTCACTTACCTAACGTGTTTCTGGAAAATACTGCTGGGGTCCTGGTGTATCTATCCCTCCCACTGGCATACTCAGAGGAAACCACAGATCCTTGTTCACATCACGTGATCCCTCTCTTCCTCCCTCCCTCTCCTTTCTTTCTTTCTATAAACATTTCTTTCCCCTAAGACAGAATCTCACTCTGTCACCCAGTTTGGAGTGCAGTGGGGCGATCTCAGCTCATTGCAACCTCCGCCTCCTGGGTTCAAGTGATTCTTGTGCCTCAGCCTCCCAAGTAGTTGGGATTACAAGCTCCCCAGTAGCTGGGATTACAGGCACCACCATGCTCCACTAATTTTTTGTATTTTTAGTAAAGATGAGATTTTATCATGTTGGCCAGTCTTGTCTTGAACTCCTGGCCTCATGTGGTTTGCCCGCCTTGGTCTCCCAAATTGCTGGGATTACAGGCGTGGGCCACCATGCCTGGCCTCTATAAACATTTGTTATCTACTAATATGTGCATATCAGTCAGGATATGGCACCTTACGCTGCAGTAACAAGCATCCCCCTAATTTCAGAGGTGTAAGAGCACAAGGTATATTTCTCAGGCAACTCGTCACACAGGCCTATGTTGTCCTCACTCTGGGAAGCGGCTGGTGGAGCAGCCACTATCTTGATAGTTGCTGCCACAAGCATATCCTCTTAAAACATCCACTCAGAAAGGACACATGTTGCTTCTGTTTCCATTTCATGAGCCAAAGCAAGTCTCATGGCCACACCTAGCTTCAAATGGGCAGGAAAGTGCCACCTGACCTTACGCCCTGGAGGAGGAGAAAAAGGAACATCTGTGAACGCCCCTGAAGCTTATCTCACAGGGGCTGCGTCAGGCCTTGGAAAGTAACAATTAAAGGGACCTAGTCTTTTTTCTTGATGGTCTAGTGCAAGGGGCAGATGGAAAAGACAGATGCACAGACAAGGATGATCCAGGGGGCTCCGCTCCAGGAAAGAGGGCTTCCTGGAACTCCCAGGAGGAAGGGCGATGTGGGATCTGGCCTCAAGGGACTTGATCCCTTGGAGCTTTTTGGTCATGGGCAAGTGAATTCATGTCTTCGAGCCTCAGTTTCTTCCTCCTTCACGTGGGGGTGATGAAGGTGAGACAGTAGCACCCCACTCATTGGGTGGTTGTGAGAAATGCGTGAAATGTCTGTTGAAGCCTTTGGAAGGTGAGTCATTGGCATGGTTTGCTATGAATTCATTTATACTTGTTTTTAGAATAACAGTGCTAAGTTGCTTCTCTCAGGGACATTCAGTTCCTGAGGTTGGCCCCTGCCAACTGTGCTTCTGAATCAGGGTTCAGCCTGGTAGGCCTGGCTGGCTGGGAGCTCCCCAAGGGGCAGCTCCAGCTTTATGAAAATAGCAATTTCCCTGGAGAACTCAAGTGTGGACTGGGGATGGTGCCCCCTCCTGGTAGGAGGGTCTTTGGGCTGGAGGGTGGCCTGAGCATGGTGAGTGTGGAGCTCACCTAGAGGCCTCATCTGCGGGTGAGGTCCCAACCCCAGCTTCCTCTGAGCCCCAGCCCCCATGGCATTCATTCATTTATCCAACACATATTGATTGAGTGCTGGCACTCGCAGGCATTGCACTGGGGCTGAGGACACAGCAGATGAACAGGACATACCAGCCTCTATTCTCTCGGTGCTTGCATGGCAGTGGGAGGACAGGTCATTTTTGTGGTTGACACTGTTGGTTGACCAAATGCCCCGGGATCCCTTTGCTCATTTCTGTGAGTTTGTCCCTCAGTTTCTGTGTGCTTTTTTCTTTTTTTTCTTTTTTGAGATGGAGTCTCACTCTGTCGCTCAGGCTGGAGTGCAATGGCGTGATCTGGGCTCACTGCAACCTCTGCCTTCCGGGTTCAAGTGATTCTCCTGCCTCAGCCTCCTGAGTAGCTGGGATTATAGGCGTGCACCACCACACCCAGCTAATTTTTGTATTTTTGGTAGAGATGGGGTTTCACCATGTTGGCCAGGCTGGTCCCAAACTCCTGATCTCAGGTGATCCACCTGTCTCAGCTTCCCAAAGTTTTGGGATTACAGGCATCAGCCACCGCGCTTGGCCCTGTGTGCTTTGTTTCTGAGAGCCAGCCTGCACCTGCAACTCTCTTTAGAGGACTGCCCAGGCTATGAGAGCTGGTGTGCCCAACGCATACAGAGAACAGGAAGTGTGCTGAGAGTTCATGTCTCCCCAGAGGCAGCCCTTAGCCCAGGACTGATGAGTGTTGGAGAAGGGAAGTCCTGCTCCCTCGCCTTGAGTTAGGACATCCCTTAAGATGTCATTTCTACTCCAGGGCCTCCCATAGGGCCAGGCTAAGGCTGAGGCTTTGCTTGAAATTGCCCCCCTGGTTAGCTCCCTGCCTTCTCTGTCCTGCCCCCTTATCAGTTTCTTCTGGGAGCACCTTCTTGAGTCATCAGCACACAAATCCTCATAGCAGGGTTTGCTTCTGGGGACCCTCACTTACAACACTTACCTGAAACCCACCCCTTCCTTCCTCAGTGGGCAGAGCCTCTGTTTTGGTCTCAGCTCTTTCTCCTCTCCCTAGGACTCAGCATGAGTACTGTTGGTCTGACTGGTCACACTCAGTTTGCCCTGAATTGCATTAGCTGGGAGCAAGTGACTCAGATGTGGCCAAGGACACAGGATGGGATATCTGTGGGGGGGGCTTCTGGGAATTGTTTTCTTTTTCTTTTCTTTTTTCTTGAGGCAGAGTCTGGTTCTGTCGCCCAGAGAGCAGTGACACAATCTCAGCTCACTGCAACCTCTGCCTCCCGGGTTCAAGCAATTCTCATGCCTCAGGCTCCTGAGTAGCTGGAGTTACAGGCACATGCTACCATGCCCGGCTCATGTTTTGTATTTTCAGTAGAGACAGGGTTTCACCATGTTGGCTGGGCTGGTCTCGAACTCCCTACCTCAAGCAATCTGCTCACCTCAGACTCCCGAAATGCTGGGATTACAGGTGTGAGCCACCACACTGGCTTGGGAATGGTTCTCTTAAAGTGATAGGCAGAGGATGAATCCACTTCCCCTACTGGAAACACAGCCACATGCAATGGCAGGAACCTTGGCCAGTGCACTGAGGAAGCTGACACACCAACGATGGCGCAGCTCAAAGGTGAAGGCACCCTGGCTGGGCGCAGTGGCTCACGCCTGTAATCCCAGCACTTTGGGAGGCCGAGGCGGGTGGATCACGAGGTCAGGAGATTGAGACCATCCTGGCAAAACACGGTGAAACGCCGTCTCCACTAAAAAATACAAAAGAATTAGCTGGATGTGGTGGCGGGCGCCTGTAGTCCCAGCTACTTGGGAGGCTGAGGCAGGAGAACAGTGTGAACCCGGGAGGTGGAGCTTGCAGTGAGCTGAGATCGTGCCACTGCACTCCAGCCTGGGTTACAGAGCCAGACTCCGTCTCAAAAAAAAAAAAAAAAAAAGGTGAAGCCACCTGTGCTCCACGTGATGCCCAGGAAGCTCAGATGGCCAGCCTGGAGCCCCCCGCCTCAGAATGCCTTGTTCTGTGAAATGAGAAATCCCCTATTTGGCAAAGCCATTTTGAGTCTGGTCTGCTGTTATTTCCAACCGAAAATATCCCAGCGGATATGATTTTATTTATTTATTTTATGTTATTTTATTTTTGAGACGGAGTCTTGCTATGTCACCTAGCCTGGAGTGCAATGAGGTGGTTTCCACCTCCTGGGTTCAAGTGATTCTCCTGCCTCAGCCTCCCAAGTAGCTGGCATTACAGACGTCTGCCACCACGCACAGCTAATTTTTGTATTTTTAGTAGAGATAGGGCTTCACCATGTTGGCCAGGCTGGTCTCGAACTCCTTACCTCAGGGGATCTGCCTGCCTCGGCCTCCCAAAGTGCTGGGATTACAGGCGTGAGCCACCACGCCCAGCTTGACACAGTGGATATGATTTTAGATAGTGATAAGTTGCCATGAAAGATGGGTTCCTTCCAGGTCTGTGTTTAGTCTGCCAGGTGGGTCCCGTTGGGCTTCCATCATGTACTAGGTTTGTGATAAATTACACAATGTCATATGGCATGGGGTAAGGAATAGGCTTTATTGGAGAAACAGAAAACTAACAAGGCAGAGTCAATAAGCACAACAAATTGAAGGTATGGGGTCAGATAACAGTGGGGAGGACTTCAGGTGTCCTTGGAATATAACCTCATATTATTTATCCCTCATGTCTCCTGAAACATCTTTTCTGTTTGTTTGCTCTTTTGGTCTCTATAAATCTTGTTTCCTTCTTTGCTATGGCCATCAGGAAGCTCAGAGTTAATTTGTGGCCCCTCTCATTTACTGTTAGTACTTTATAGTGTGTAAGTTTGTGATGTCCCTTTAGCCTGACATTATCTTATTTTTCCTTCGCTCCAAGTTCCTCATCCATCTGTTTTTATTCTATTGGGCTCTGCCTATTTCTGTAAGTTCCATCAGTTATTCTTCAGAGTGAAGCAGGATATGCCTGAATCCATCCATCCATCCCTTGAAGCTGTACTTAGAACCTCCCTGAGGATGGTGACTGCTAAGTGGCTCCGAAGAGCCTCCCCAGGCATCTGGCAGGCTGGGGAAAAGCTGAGAAAGGCCTCTTTCTCTGTAGCTTCAAGGACGTATTTATTGACTGTTTTCAGGCACATTTTAGCTGTCATCCAACATTCTCAACCTTAGTCCCCTTCCCTAGGCTAAGGGGAGAATGATGGTCCTACCCCAGTCTCCCAGATGCCAGGTCTGGGAAAGGGAGTGGAAAATCCTTTGAAATTCCCAATAAATAAATGAAAATAACATGGAGGGCTCATCACCATGGAGACCAAAGGCTTGGTTGGTCGTCATGGTGACCCTGGGATAGGCTGTCTGCCTGAAATGATCAGCATCACTAGGAAAGAAGGGCCGAGAGGTGGAGAGACAGGACCGCATACCACAGGGTAAGAGCCAGGCACTGGCAGATTTCTCGAGGCAGGTCGAGAACAAGAGTGGGATGATATGGAGGTGTGGGAGATCAAAGAGGAGAGCACACTATCTTCTAGAACTTTCTTCCTACCACTCTGCCCCCTCTTTCATCCACCTGATTCCTTCTGTGCCCCGTGCCCCCCGGGCTGGGAGGGGAACCCGGCCTCCTCCTTGGCAGTGCTGCCAGGGAGTCTCCATGACAACCCAGCCCCCACCTGTGGGAGCCGAGCCCTCGGCTAGGACCTCAAGGGAGTTGCCTGGGTAACCGGGCTCCCTTGCCCCACTTCCCCGCCAACCAAACCTCCTCGGCCCTTCCCGCTCTTTGCGATGGGAGGGTGAGAGGATGGGGTCACCATGGAGACCCAGCTTCCCTCCCGCTGCCCCCTTTCCAGAGCAGCTGTCACAGGTTGACCGTCAGGAGGAGACCTGGGAACGAGGGTGTCTGCTGGCGAGGAGACAAATGACCAAGACCCTCTCTCTGGCGGAGGAAGAGCATCCTGGCTCTTTAAGAAGTGACACTTCTTGGGATGTTTGGGGTGTTGAGTGCAACTCCCCTCAGCCACCCCCTGCTGGAAGTCCTGGGCTCAGTGGAGCGGGCCTGGGGAACGAGGTCTGGAGGGAGGACCTTCTCCCTCCCTGCCCAGCTGTTCCCCTGCAGAGGAGCTGTGGCTCACTCAGCAACGGAGAACACTCAGGTGGTTAACGAGCATTTATTTCCCAAACGAGGAGACAGTTACATGACTAGTTGTTATTTTATCTTGCTAATGAAAATACATAAAAAACAAAATGGCCAATTAGCAAGGCCATTTGTTCCCAGTCTTGGCTGTTTCTTTCTGGAGAGGGAAGCCATTCTCTGGGTTGGGGCTGGCCCCTCAGTCAACTGTGGTGGCCTCTGAGGCCCCTTCCCCTCACTCCTGCCCTTGCGGTCCCTGGTACCTTTGCCTTTGATTTCTGATGTGTGCTGCCAGCAGCCAGGAAACCCCTGCCGGTGTTCCCCGCCAGCCCCTCTGCAGCCTTCTCGCCTTCTCATTTCTTTCTTTCTTTCTTTCTCTCTCTCTTTCTTTTCTTTTCTTTTCTTTCCTTCCTTTCTTTCTTTCTTTCTTTCTTTCTTTCTTTCTTTCTTTCTTTCTTCCTTCCTTCCTTCCTTCCTTCCTTCCTTCCTTCCTTCCTTCCTTCTTTTCTTCCTTTCTTCGCTTTATTTCCTTCTTTCTCTCTCTCTCTTTCTTTCTTTTTCTTTCATTCTTTCTTTTCTTTTTTTCTTTCTTTCTTTTTTTTTTTTGGAGATGGAGTCTCGCTTTGTTGCCCAGGCTGGAGTGCAGTGGCGTGATCTCGGCTCACCGCAACCTCCGCCTCCCGGGTTCAAGTGATTCTCCTGCCTCAGCCTCCTGAGTAGCTGGGATTACAGGGATGCACCACCACATCCAGCTAATTTTTGTATTTTTGGTAGAGATGGGGTTTCATCATGTTGGCCAAGCTGGTCTCGAACTCCTGACCTCAAGTGATCCCCCCTACTCCCTGCCTCGATCTCCCAAAGTGCTGGGATTACAGGCATGAGCCACCGCACCCAGTGGCTTCTCATGTCTTTCCTTCGGCTAGCCAGACACCACTGGGTTCTCTCTTCCTTTCCTCACCACCCCCTTCTCTCACTTCCAATAAAATACTTCATTTTCTTTGCTCTGCTCCCAACCAGACTTCCTCACTGTCGCCATCCTCATTTCTTTCTTTCTTTCTTTTTTTTTTTTGAGGCAGAGTCTTACTCTGTTGCCCAGGATGGAGTGCTAGAGTGCAGTGGTGCAATCTCAGCTCACTGCAACCTCCATCGCTCAGGTTCAAGTGATTCTCCTGCCTCAGCCTCCCGAGTAGCTGGGATTATAGGCACGTACCACCACACTCAGCTAATTTTTGTATTTTTAGTAGAGACGGGGTTTCACCATGTTAGCCAGGCTGGTCTTGAACTCCTGACCTCAAGTGATCTGCCCACCTCAGCCTCCCTAAGTGCTGGGATTACAAGCATGAGCCACCATGCCAGGCCCCCACCTCATTTCAACGTCAGTTTGAATTCCTCCTCTTCCAAGAAGTTTGCTCAATAGAACAGACTAGGCCTGCTAAGAATGTTTACTTGCTCCCCATTCAGCCACGTTTCCAGGAAACCGCCTCCTGAGCCTTTCGCTGTCTGGAGAATCTGGAGGCCTCCACCACCTATCCCTGCAAATAGAAATGTGGGGTTTGGGCTCCGGTTCTAGTGGCCTTGGTTTCTGCCTTGAGCCTGGAGCTCTCACAGATTCTGACAGCACCTCGGCCACTGTGGGTGCTCACGGGATTCGTGGAGCCGTCAGGCCTTCTCTATGGCCGGTGAGATCTCCTGCCGCTTGCAGAGAAGTGAGATTGATACATTACATATTTATGACCTGTTGAATTCAACGGAGACAGGCAGGAGAGGAGAGAAAAGACAGCCAGGGAAGGGGTGCTGAAAAGGGATCCCCGGCTATCCCTAGCAAGCTTGGTGACCAGTGAGCAGGACTCAAAATTGTAGTTTGATTCCCTGCAAACACAAGGAAGCTATGTCCCTGGGAGCTGCCGGGGAGGGCGGGGGGCGGCACCTAGCAGCAAAAGAAAACAAAATAAACCTGTTATAATTTGCATCGCTGCGGAAAGCAGGGCGCATGCAGGCGAAGTGGAGGAGCCACTGTGGGAGGGGGGCAACCAGGATGGGGGCCCTATGAGTGTAAACTAGAGAACCCAGAAAGACACACAGTCCCTGGGAACCTGGAAACTACTGTGTTCCTGCTGCATCCTTATGTGTGTAATCTGCAAGGTGGGTACCACCATCCCCATGTTATGGATAGATAAATCGAGGTTCAGGGAAAAGGCAGTATGTCCTTCCAGTATGTCCACTGGAAGGCTGTAAGCCAGAGGGGTTAAGAGTTTGGAATCCAGAGGCACTCACTCTGCTTAGCTTTGAGTTTCTGCCTAGAGACTTTCCGACCATGTGACATTGAGCACACAGTCTCAACTTCAGTCTTCTTGTCTTCTTATCATAAACTTGGTTACGATTACTGGGAGGGCTGCTGGAAGAGTTATTAATAAATGAAAAAATATACATCATTTTTCATGGCACTTTGCACATAGTAAGAGCTTAAAAATGGTAACTATCCAGCTGGGCACAGTGGCTCATGCTTGTAGTCCCAGCACTTTGGGAGGCCAAGGCAGGCAGATCACTTGAGGTCAGGAGTTTGAGACCAGCCTGGCCAACATGGTGAAATCCCATCTCTACAAAAAATACAAAAATTAGCCTGGTGTTGTGGCGTGCACCTGTAGTCCCATCTACTCGGGAGGCTGAGTTGGGAGGATCGTTTGAACCTGGGAGGTGGAGGTTGTGGTGAGCTGAGATCACGCCATTGCATTCCAGCCTGGGTGATAGAGTGAGACTCCATCTCAAAAAAAAAAAAAAAAATTATCACGGTGCATCTCCTGGGAAGATCTCATTCCATCCATCCATCCATCCATCAATTAATTTAACCATCAAACTTTGATTGCCAAGTACATGGTACACAGGTGATGAAGGCACAGTCCTCGCAAGAAGAGGCTTGCAAACTAGTAAAAGAGACAGACACACAGACACATAATCAAATATGCAAGGATGGTGAGAGAGGTTTGAACAGAGCCTGTGGCAGGGGTGGGGATGGCCGATTCTCCCTGCAGACGGGTCAGGGGCTGCAGAGCTGACCCTCCAAACGTGATGGATGGGAGTTTCCTCTGAGCTGGGAAATGTGTGGCCGAGCTCACCTTCCTTCCTTGGCCTCCCTCCTCCATCTGTTCCAAGTAACCCTTTGGATAATGAGGTGGATGGTCAATGATGGCAGCAGCTAATTTTCCTGTTCACAGACTGCAGTGCCATGTGGCCTGGCCCAGTGGGCGTGCTGCAGGCACCAGATGCCTCTCAACGTCTTCTCAGTTCAAGATTGATGAAGGGGCCAGGGGTCCCCAAAAGACTGCCCTCCTCTCTCCACCTCCTGTGTTGTGGCCTGCCCTCTGAAATGCTTTGAATGCTTTGGTTCATTGCCATGAGCAGGCTCAATTGCCTACCAGCGTGAGGACTGGAGTTTATGAACCCCAAATCCGAACACATGGTCTGGTGTGTACTTTGGCAATACAGCAGAATACCAGGATTGCCATGAAATTGCAAACAGATGGGAGGGAGGGGATACCTGTGTGGTATGGTTGAAGGGATTGAATGACATGGGCCCCCAGCAACAGCAGCAAAACCCGCCCCCGCCCCCACACACATGCTCCCCATTCCCCAATCAGTACCTGATACCTGGGGTTTCACAGTCCTTCCTTTGTCTAGAGTTTATTCCTATAGTCATGCCTCTGTGCCTATGTCCAACAAATTTATGGAGCCCTCCAGAATGCCAAGCCCTGTGCTAGGCATGGAGGACCTGAAAATGAACAAAACCCAGCTTCTGCTCGTGGTCACAAAACTCACCCTCAGCTGGGGAAAGAAAACTCACAAACAGTCAAACAAACCCAACAAGGCTTGGAGTGACGCACCATTTACAGGGTGCTGGGGCGCTGGCGAGGGCTGCCTACACTTACTGAGGGCCAACCTCGAGGAGAGGGGAGGACAGGGAAGGCTTCCTGGAAGAGGTGGCTCCTCAGCTGGATGTTGAAGCTTGAGAAAGAGCCAGCTGAGCAAAAGGGGCTGGGGTGACAGAGGAGGGGTTTCAATGTAAGGTGGCCCCTGGCACAGGTGCTGTAATGTGCCCATGGTTTTCTCAGCTGGTGCTCCCTGGTGTGGGTGTCATGGAAACTCTCCCGAAGGCACGTGGAGGTGAAGCAGGGGATGGCCTGGGAGAACCCTGAGCCCTGTGCAGCATAAAGGATGTGGGGGTGTTACTGGAAAGGGGTCCCAATTCAGACCCCAAGAGAGGGTTCTTAGATCTCGTGCAAGAAAGAGTTAAGGGCAAGTCCATAAAGTAAAAGCAAGTTTATTAAGAAAGTAAAGGAATAAAGGAATGGCTACTCTACAGGCAGAGCAGCCCCGAGGGCTGCTGGTTGCCCATTTTTATGACTATTTCTTGATTACATGCTAAACAACGGGTGGATTATTCATGCCTCCCTTTTAGACCATATAGAGTAACTTTCTGACGTTGCCATGGCATTTGTAAACTGTCATGGCGCTGGTGGGAGTGTAGCAGTGAGGATGACCAGAGGCCACTCACGTTGCCATCTTGGTTTTGGTGGGTTTTGACTGACAGACTTCTTTACTGCAAGCTGTTTTATCAGCAAGGTCTTTATGACCTGTGTCTTGTGCTGACCTTTGATCTCATCCTGTGACTTAGAATGCCTTAACCATCTGGGAATGCAGCCCAGTAGGTCTCAGCCTTATTTCACCCACCTCCTATTCAAGATGGAGTCGCTCTGGTTCAAACGCCTGACAGTAGGAGCTAAAGGTGAACCGAGGGCAACCTCCCTGGGCTTCAGCAGGAAGGAACAATGCTGGGAAGACAGAAGGAAAGGAAGCTGCCACCACAAAGCACGGACCTCATACTTTGTGCTGGATTTGACCCTTAGTGCCTGTATGACAATGCCAGGCTATTTTACCTTTGCCCCTTTCTTGGGGGCACTTCTCGTCAGTTCCCTTCTGCTGGCTGGTTAGTGCCCTGCGCAGGGCCTGGGGCTTCTATTTCTTCTATTTTTACTAGAGCAGCCTATTCAGGCTCTGCACATAGGAAATGCTTAATGAAGGGTGCCTTCGGTTGAGACACAGGGATCTAGTTGGAGTTTCCAGAAAATCTGCCTGGGCACTCACACTTCTCTAAAATGTCCTCTTGGCCCCAGGAGCCAGGGGGTTGTCATGGGAATCTGGGGCCCTCGGTCCTAAGCATGGAAGCTTGGGTAAGCCTGAGAACCTTTCTGGGTCAAGGCTTCCTCATCTGTGAGCCTGGGGTGGGGCATTTGGCAGCTCTTTGAAGTGGGATACTTTGTAGGTACCTCCTCACCCCACCCCTCTTCTCGTGATGTCAGCTCATCTGCAATGCCCTGTCCTGGGTTTTCCTTGGCCACCAGTGCCATTGTGGGAAGATGTGACTTAGGGACACCCACTGGATCAGTAAGCATTTATTTATTTTCGAGATGGAATTTTGCTCTTGTCACCTAGGCTGGAGTGCAATGGTGTGATCTCAGCTCACTGCAATCTCTGCCTCCTGGGTTCAAGTGATTCTCCTGCTTCAGCCTGCCGAGTAGCTAGAATTACAGGCATGCACCATCAGGCCCAGCTAATTTTTGTATTTTTAGTAGAGATAGGGTTTCACCATGTTGACCAGGCTGGTCTCGAACTCCTGACCTCAGGTGATCCGCCCGCCTCAGCCTCCCAAAGTGCTGGGATTACAGGCATAAGCCACCGCACCAGGCCAGTAAGCATTTAGTTAGTTTTTCAAGCCGCAGGCAGCCTGATCTTGTGCGTTCAGCTACTGCCCTCAGTCTCTGTGTATCTTGTGGCTATTACGGACAGTATTAGCATCGATCGATCAGCTCAGTGTGGCCACCCAGCTCTGCTAGAGGAAGGATTCTTGGCTTCCATAGACCCAGTAGGGACCCACTCTCTGGTGTGTGCAGGGGGAGGGAAGAAAGGGAAGGAGAGGGGCAGGGAACGCTTGAGGGAGTGAAGAAGTGGATGACTATGGGCTATGCTGCTTAATGAATCTGCTGCCAGACTTTAGCCTTCACCCCATGAAGGCCTGTCTCTCACATTATATGTTCAGTGTGGTTTAGAGGGGATGGGGCTGCTTTGTCCAGCATAAAGGACAAAGACCCAGACCCATGGGGGCTCCGTCATCCTATGGCTGCAGCACCTGGAAATGAGTGTCCCAGGGTCACCGCAGCAGGGACGAGAGAAGGGAAGGCCACACATTGGCTTCCTCGTGTTTCAGCTGGAAGTGAAAGTGACTCCTGTTACTTTTTTTTTTTTTTTTTGAGACAGAGTCTCGCTCTGTCACCCAGGCTGGAGTGCAGTGGCGTGATCTCGCTCACTGCAACCTCCACCTCCCCGGTTCAAGCGATCTTCCTGCCACAGCCCCCTGAGTAGCTGGGATGGCAGGCATGCACAGCCACACCCAACTAGTTTTTTTGTGTGTGTGTTTTTAGTAGAGACAGGGTTTCTCCATGTTGGCCAGGCTGGTCTTGAACTCCTGACCTCAGGCGATCTGCTCGCCTCGGCCTCCCAAAGTGCTGGGATGACAGGGATGAGCTACTGCACCTGGCCTTCTCCTGTTATTTTCACTTGCAGCCTTTTGGCCAGACAAGTCACATGGCCCTGAGTGGGGGCTGGAAAAGGTGGAAGAGGGGTGGCTTTGGTCTCTGGACACACATCTCTGCCACGGTGATTGACAGAGGCTGTGAAAGGACAATCGGAGTGAAGAAGTGAATGAGGTGAGGTGTGAATGAATGAGTGAGCAGAGAGTGCGAGGGCTCATTTCCCAGCCTGGGAGCCTCTCAGGACGGGCCGAGTCCCAGGGTTCCCAGTAGCTGCACAGAGCATCCCTCCCCTGGGGGCCGTGTCAGCCACAGTCCAACTGTCACCTCCGGAATTACATTTCAAAAACTGGTTTTGAGAGAGAGAAGCTGGGCCCTGGGGGGCTGTATCTCTGTGTCCTTGTCCTTGGGAGGTGGAGAAAGGAGAAGGGGAGGGGGAGGAGGAGGGGCAGCGGGAGGGACGGGCCAGGCTGCAGAAAGCAATTAATGGAAAATGGGAAATTACTTTCTCTCTGTGTTTAGCATCACCGCCCTTCCCCAGCAGCTTCAGTCGGGCTGTGCTGGGCGCCAGGCGGGTGTAGCCTGGGCCAGGGATCCACTCTGGGGTAAGATGTAGAGCTAGTGGGGACCGAGGGCCTGGGACGAATCGGGGAGGGCTGGCCCCAGAGTCCTGCACATACACTTTTTTTTTTTTTTGAGATGGAGTCTCACTCTGTTGCCCAGGCTGGAGTGCAGTGGTGCGATCACAGCTCACTGCAACCTCCGCCTCCCAGGTTCAAAAGATTCTCTCACCTCAGCTTCCTGAGTAGCTGGGATTACAGGCGTGCACCACCACGCCCAGCAAATTTTTGTATTTTTAGTAGAGATGGGGTTTCACCATGTTGGCCAGGCTAGTCTCAAACTCCTGACCTCAAATGATCCGCCCGCCTCAGCCTCCCAAAGTGCTAGGATTATAGGCATGAGCCACTGCACCAGGCCTACACTTGGTTTTATCAAAAGAAGGAGTGAGGTACCATTTCATCTTAGGCATCCCTGTGGTGCCAGCACGTGCCTGGATTCTTAGCTGGGGTCCATCCCTCCCAAATTAGAGCCTGAGACAAGTGCTTGAGCACAGGTAGTTTAATTGGGAAGCAGGCTTGGGTGGGGTGGATGGGACGGGAGCTGTGAGGAGGGCCAGGGAAGGAGAAGACATTCGAGGCTGCCATATTGAGGTTACTGCCGTGGTCCATGGGTGCTGATTCCACAGGGACTTCCTGAGAAGGGCGGAGTGGCTCCCAGTGGACAGGAAGTATGAGATGCATCCACTGGCTCCCTTCCCCATTGGCCGAGGGTCTCTTGGGGGTGTTGACTCCCCTGCGTTCTGGGCTGCATTTGCCTTGAGGGGGTCTTGACCCACAGCGCATGGAGGCGGGAGGTTGCTGTTCTCTGCTGCCTCAGCTGACATCACCGGTGGGCTCTGGGGAGGTGGCCCTGGGGTACCGGAAGCATGTGCCATGCAGGGGCAGGGCAGCCCTAGAGGGGTGGAGCCGGGGACCCCCCGATGGGTGCCAGTCCCACTGACATCTTTCTCCACTCCCCATTCTACTTCCACAGTTAGAGACCGCCTGAGAACAGGAAACCTACCTCCTCTATTTCTGGGTTCCCAGTGTCCTGCCCAGAGTCCATCATGTGACAGAAGCTCAGAACACAAACGTCAGGGGGAGAAAACTAAGTCCTTGCTCTGGGCAGGGGTCAGGACGTGTGCAGCTCCTTGGCCTTAGAATGGTTTCTCTCCTGCCTCACTCCCTGGCGTAGAATTTGGCCCAGACGCTGCCTGCCATGTGACTTGGCAGGAGCTCCCTCTAGAGGAGGGGGAGTGATATAGCTCTAAATCTCACGTTGAGGCTGGGCGCGGTGGCTCACGTCTGTAATCCCAGCATTTTGGGAGGCTGAGGCAGGCAGATCACCTGAGGCCAGGAGTTCGAGACCAGCCTGTCCAACATTGGTGAAACCCTGTCTGTACTAAAAATATAAAAAAATTAGCTGGGCATGGTGGTGCATGCCTGTAATCCCAGCTACTTGGGAGGCTGAGGCAGGAGAATCGCTTGAACCTAGGAAGCAGAGGTTGCAGTGAGCTGAGATCGTGCCACTGCACTCCAGCCTGGGCAACAGAGCGAGACTCCATTAAAAAAAAATCTCATGTTGAAATGTGATCCCCAGTGTTGGCGGTGAGGCCTGGTGGGAGGTTTGGATCATGGGGTGGATTTCTCATGAATGGTTTAGCACCATCATCTTGGTGCCGTTCTTGAGATAGTGAGTGCACACTCTCTAGATCTTGTTTAAAAGAGTGTGGCACCTCCCTCCATCTCTCTTGCTCCCATTCTTGCCATGTGAGATGCCTGCTCCCCCTTCACTTCAGCCACAATTGTAAACTTCCTGAGTCCCTCACCAGAAGCTAATGCTGGCACTATGCTTCTTGTACAGCTTAGAGAACCGTGAGCCAATAAAACTTCTT